>NC_141670.1:105172546-105772546 GCF_028749965.1 Puma concolor | reverse complement strand
TAAGTATTTTTGATAATCCCTCAATCAGGATACTAGCTTGTTTTCCTTAAGTGATGTGAATTTTGAGAGGAATGAAACATAAATTTATAACAATAGAAAGGAATCCATACTGCTCAGTGCATCCTTGTCTTACCTGCCCTTCAAAACTCTGTGTGTTTCATGACTTTTGGTTTTGATTTGACATTTATATGTTATTATCATTTTTTTAATGAGTATCTTCACTATTTTCTCAGACAGGTGGAAAGCTCTTTGACTAATGCACTGCTTAACACACTTTCCATGTTGATTAAAGTGTGTCCGAAACAGCATACACAGTCCTAAAATATACTTTTCATAATTCTCATGTTCATAATAGATCCATTATTTAAAATATAAATATATTTAGGGGCGCCTGGGTGGCGCAGTCGGTTAAGCGTCCGACTTCAGCCAGGTCACGATCTCGCGGTCCGTGAGTTCGAGCCCCGCGTCGGGCTCTGGGCTGATGGCTCAGAGCCTGGAGCCTATTTCCGATTCTGTGTCTCCCTCTCTCTCTCTGCCCGTCCCCCGTTCATGCTCTGTCTCTCTCTGTCCCAAAAATAAATAAACGTTGGAAAAAAAAAATTAAAAAAAAAATATAAATATATTTTGTACAATACCAAATTTTATAGTTTATTTTCACTTAAGTGAAATGTCCTAGTACATGGTTTGATAATTCATAGAATATCTAGAAATTTAGGCTTAAATAATTGAATGGTTTTAAATTTCCTGGGGCAGAGGAGGCAGATGTTTAGCTAATTAAAAGAATCCATTGGAGGTGTCTGGATGGCTCAGTTGGTTAAACATCCGACTTCAGCTCAGGTCATGATCTCGCGATTTGTGGGTTCGAGCCCCAAGTCAGACTTTTCTGACAGCTCAGAGCCAGGAGCCTGCTTCAGATTCTTTGTCTCCCTTTCTCTCTGCCCCTCCCCTGCTCGTGCTTTGTCTCCCTCTGTCTCTCAATATTAACATTAAATAAAAATAAAGAATCCATTCGATAGGCTTTTGCTAAAAAGGATTGTTAAAGAAATAAATATTCCTTATTGATCTGTATTACAAATTTGAAATTTAATATGAAATTTGTTTGCAGAGCAGATTTCTTGCGTTAGGATGTTAGTGTAGGTATTGCAAGCCTTTGTCATTGCTATTTGAATGTGAGTTATACAGACTATTAAAATATCCCAAGTAGGATTTTTAAAAGATCAACTGTTTTTTTCAATGTGAGAATGCTGCAAATATGGGAAACTTATGTTTTCTATTAAATTCTACATGTCAGCCACCATGAATTGATTTTTAAAGGGTATTAAAGATATTTATTAAATTAATGTTTCTTTTATTTAATTTTTTAAAAAAGCTAATACTACAAAAGGTGAATAACTGAACGGTATTTGAAGGGTTGATTAAAGAGGAAAGCTGAAAAGCTGACAATATATATGGTGCTGTTAAATTTAACACTTTGGAAAATCCTAAAAAGATTTTTAAATTTATAAAGTTAAAAATAGTTGTATTATGAAGTATCTTCTGTAAGATTCACAAGTCATTTGTCTTTTAATTTTTAAATTAGGAAAATATATTGGAGAGGATTCATTTTCATATAGTGCCAAGCAGAGATGCAGACATGTGTACCTCTAAATCTTGTATCACTCACCAGAAGTTTGCCATGACTCTGTATGAACAGGTGAGATGGCTTAACCACTTTATTAGATATTGTATTTGTTATATTTATTTACATTCATTTGTACTTTGGTATAATATATAACATATATAAATATATGTAATATATGTATTACATTTATGTTTTATGATTGATAAATTAAACATGTTTTTACCTGTAGTGTGTGTGTCGTAGCTGTGGAGCATCATCAGATCCTCTACCGTTTACAGAATTTGTGCGGTACATTTCTACAACAGCCCTATGGTAAGAACCTTACCAGAGATGTTAATAATACATTTAAGCACATTGAGCATTTATTTTATAAAACCATAACATATGTGAATATCTACTCTCTGTCTTAAACTTAAAAAATATGCTGCCATCAGAAGTACTAAGTGACGTCTGTCTCAGTTGGATGTTTCTGTTTTAGCCTAAAATGTATACTTAATGAAATGTACCAAATATTAGTCAAAATTTGTATCTATTTATATTTATACCAAGTTTTTGGAATTGTGAAGCAGAGTTTAAAATGACAAGCTCAATGGTAAATGGAGCTGCACATTATTTCTTCATTTTTGCTAAGGTGCTATCTTTGTAATGGCCCATCAGCTCCATATCCCATCATGGTGATGGAAACTAGGGTAAGCAGAAAGGGGGGGTGGGGGGATGGTGACATTAATTCTTCATTAGATTTATTGAGTTTAAAGCCTCAACATTAACCTGAAATAAAAATTTGCCTATGCTTGGCTGTCCCCTCCCTCCCTGTGCATGAAACATTACTAATTAGGGATCCATATGATCCCTAGACTTTACATAAGAATTGTTTGAACATTTTCTAACAGGTATTTGAGAATATAAATATTTGATATATGGTAAACATTGAATAAATGTTTACAGGTATTTTAATACAAAAAAATAAAGCATGGATCAATAATTATTAATCAGAATAAATCAGTTCAACAGTTAGTTACTAAATGCTATTGGGGCGCCTGGGTGGCTCAGTCGGTTGAGCATACAACTTTGGCTCAGATCATGATCTCCCAGTTCGTGAGTTCGAGCCCTGTGTCGGGCTCTGTGCTGACAGCTCAGAGCCTGAAGCCTGCTTCAGATTCTGTGTCTCCCTCCCTCTCTGCCCCTCCCCTACTCACACTCTGTCTCTCTCTCAAAAATAAATAAACATTAAAAAAATTTTTTAAGGGGCACCTGGGTGGCTCAGTTGGTTAAGCGTCCAACTTCGGCTCAGGTCATGATCTCACAGTCTGTGAGTTCAAGCCCCGCATCAGGCTCTGTGCTGACAGCTCGGAGCCTGGAGCCTGTTTCAAATTCTGTGTCTCCCTCTCTCTCTGACCCTCCCCTGTTCATGCTCTCTCTCCGTCTCAAAAATAAATAAACGTTAAAAAAAATTTTTTTTTTAATGCTATCAATATTTTAATCATTGTACAAAGTGAATATCAGGTGCTTATCTGTTTCATTATAATATTAAACTACCTGGGTTTTTTTTGATATAACACAATATTACTTAAAGACTATTGAATAATATCAATTTGGTTATTTTAGTGTGTTTAGTATCTCTCTTAGTATATAGAGTTGGGGATATTGGTTTAAGGAAACATTCCCTAAACTTCAGTCAATTATAGGTTCATTTTTTTCACTTTGTATGAAAAGTAGGATGGTGTCTGAACAAGGATAGGCCACAAATTAAAAACTATAAAACTTTAAGTCTATTTTGAAACTCTTATATAATGACAGTGCTCTGAGGCAGTATCTTATGTAACAGAGTTAGAGCTCCATCAGTCTCTGTGGTCTACACCACAAATTGCAAGAAACCAGACTTTAAATGGTAATTATGGTTGACCCTTCGGTAACACAGGTTTGAACTGCACAGGTCCACTTAGATGGAGATTTTTCAATAAATGTACGTGCAGTACTGTAAATGTATTACATCTTCCTTATGATTTTCTTAAGAACATTTACTTTTTTCTAGCTTTTTTGTAAGAATACAGTATATACTACATATAACATAAAATATGTGTTAATCAGCTGTTACTGGTAAGGCTTCCGGCCAACAGTAGGCTATTAGTAGTTAAGTTGGGAGCAGGTCAGAGGTTAGTATGCGGATTTTGGACTGCATGAAGGTTAGCGCCCCTTACCTCCATGTTATTTAAGGTTTAACTGTAGTCACTTTCTTTTCATTGGTAATAAGTATTGAATACCAGTTACTGAATTCCAGGCTTAACAAAAATTGTCATTTTAAATGTTAACAAAAACACTATTTTAAATGTACAATTTGAATGAGCTTGTCAGATTTAGTGCATTTTAATACATTTATGAAGTGCTTTAGAAGAATGGGTGCTCTTAGTTGTTACTGAATATTGTACATTATTTAAATCATGAAACTGTAAAGTATATCCAACTCTAGGACAGTTCACATTACTAAGCAGAACCAGAACATCTAGAATGGAAACTAGTAAGGATATTTGAGGTTACATTACATTTCTTTTTGGAAATATTTAAATGGCTGTTTAAAGATACTTAATATTTTGGTATATAAAAATTAGATTCTAAGAGAGACTACACAAAAAGTGGCATAGATATCCTGCCTAGGTTCTAATGAAATGGTCAGCACTCATAAGGCACAAACCTGACCTAACTAGTTTTGGTTTTGACTTCTGCATTAATCAGCAAAGGGCCCTTCTATTAGCTGAAAATGATAACTTCGTTTCTGAGAATTTGAGGCCAGAGAGGGAGCCTTTCCCACAATTTGTTGTTCTTGTTAGGTCAAAGTTTAAACTCAAGTCCCTACTTGTTAAACAATAATGTAAAAGAAACATTTTACTTAAAACTTGGAGCATCTTATTATCTTGTTCATGTAGTTCCAGACCATGTAATAAATGTTTTTCATCATGCACCTGCCAAATTCCATAATTTTTCACTTTATGGAAATTTACTTTATGGTTAATTTTTCAGACAAAACCTGTCTTAAACAGAAAAAATGATCATACCCATATTGAGAACTTAATTTCTTTTCATGCATAGTTTGTTAGATCTTTTTAAAGTTCATAGGACACATTTGGGACTGCTTCTTTCTTTTGTAGCAATGAAGTGGAAAGAATGATGGAAAGGCATGAACGTTTTAAGCCTGAAATGTTTGCAGAGTTGCTACAAGCAGCAAATACAACTGATGACTATAGGAAATGTCCTGTAAGTATAATTTGGAGAAAACTAGTATGCTTATATGTTTGCAAACTTGAAAATAAACATTCAGAAATTACCATGTAAATAGTAATTCTACATGGAATTAATTTTAAGAGTTAATTTTTCAGGGGCACCTAGGTGGCTCAGTTGGTTAAGCGCCTGACTCTTGATTTTGGCTCAGGTCATTATCTCATTGTTGTGGGATCAAGCCGCACATTGGGCTCTGTGCTGATGGAGTGGAGCCTGATGGGGACTCTCTCTCCCTTCACTCTTTGCCCCTCTCCACCCCTGTCCCCAAAATAAATAAATAAACGTTTTTTAAAATGTTATTTTTTCAGTGTTATTTTAGGCAACTCTTTATACCATGTGAGCTATTTATTTAAGCACTATTAAAAACTCTTTGTGAAGGATTTAGTGTATGCTGATTAATTTTTTTAAGTTCTGACATCTGTCATTTGACTAAAGAGAAAGTTAGTTTCTTTTTTTCCCTGTGCCTGGGTGGCTCAGTCAGTTAAGTGTCCGACTTCGGCTCAGGTCATGATCTCGCAGTTTGTGGGTTTGAGCCCTGCGTCAGGCTCTGTGCTGACAACTCAGAGCCTGGAGCCTGCTTCGGATTCTGTGTCTCGCTGTCTCTGCCCCTCCCACTGTTCATGCTCTGTCTCTGTCTCTGTCTCTCTCTCTCAAAGATAAACATTAAAAAAAAAAAATTAAACATTACAAGTGGCATCATTCTTTTTTTTAATGTAATATTACTTCAAGTGTTTTAGGGCTCATTTTTTTAGATTGATTTCTTGTTTTAAAATTACAAAGATACCAAAGTACTTTGGTTTAAAATAAACTTCCTGTTTAATCAATAATTAAGACAAATAGTTTGATAAAAGTCCATTTTAGTATGCTGAAAAAATAGATTTCTGATGTATGTAAAGATTGTTAATGTATAGTACAAACTGTCAGGCATCACCTATGGTATATATGTTTCAGTAATTTCAAAATTTGCCTTTTGTGTTTTTCTTTAGAGTAACTGTGGCCAAAAAATAAAAATTCGCCGTGTTTTAATGAATTGCCCAGAAATTGTTACAATTGGTTTAGTCTGGGATTCTGAGCATTCTGACTTGACTGAAGATGTTGTTCGGAATCTAGCAACACATCTTTATCTTCCTGGGGTATCTCAACTGTTTTCATTCACTTCCTTTTTGTTTTTAAATTCTTTTAAAACATACTCATATATTATAATATACTTTGTTTTTCAGAATTAAATTATCTTTCTAAAGGAAAGATGTAGTGCTGATAAAGTTCATCAAATCAGGCTAAGTGGAATGCCTTTCTTGCGTAGACTAGGAACGGCTTTTAGTTATAAACAATCTTGTGTTCTAATTTGATATCACTCTACAATGGTGATATTGATGATAAATATGTGTGTGTGTAGGGTAATGACCAATATAAATATTAACCTAGAAAGGTTTAAGATACAAAATTCATCTATAGCACTGATCTCTTAATATGCATATTAACATCTTAATATATTTTGAATTGGTTTATATCACCATTAATCTTTTAGATAATTATCTTTTATAAATATGTTAATGTTTGTTCAAATAGGTGATTCAGTAAAAAATTATTAGGAATTGTGTAATTTATCCCCCATTTCCAGTTTATGTATATAAAGTGTCAGTTCTGTGTTATTGGAGACAATGTGTTACTGAACTAAACTGTAGTGATTTTATTGGACTAATAATATTAATAGTTATAGTTAATAGTAATTAATAGTTAATAGTAATTCTGTTCAGTACAATGTCAGTGTACCTTCTGTACTAATATAATAGTGGATTGGGGAAGCTTATATAAGAAGTATTTTTCATAGCTAGTCTAATATATGACTCACCAAATTATTATTCCTCATTTTTAAAAAGATACAGTATTAAATTACATGTTATTATTTTTTTAAACAGCTTTTTTATAGGGTTACTGATGAAAATGCCAAAAATAGTGAACTTCACCTCGTTGGTATGATCTGCTACACCAGCCGACATTATTGTGCCTTTGCTTTTCATACCAAGAGTTCCAAGTGGGTATTTTTTGATGATGCAACCGTGAAAGAGGTAAGTGATATTTTCACTAACTGGGATAATTGTTGTGATTTTTACTTTTTAGGAATAAATGAAGATAATGATATATACAATGTATATCACATAATATAATTATATGAAGTAATGATTGTATGTAAACACTTATTACAAAATTATTATTATATAAAATAATAAATGACCTTTATAATAGCATTGTTAACTTCATACTTTTGTTAATTTTTGAAGCCTGGTTTATTTTAAGGCCATCTTTTAAACCAGTCTATTTCCAGAATAATAAAAATGTGACTAATAAATGTTAGAATGCAAATACACAACTGTCAGTGATCCATATGTATTCCCTTTTGTCTGATGCATAGTTGCTCTGTGTATTTCTTTGTGAATGATTCACAATTGCTTTGTATAATTAGTGATGAAAATTTGCTTGTTTTTTTAATTATTAGGACTCCCTTTTCAAACTTCGTGGTATTCAGAATTAGATATGCCTACTATTATCTTTGGTGAATTATTTATTCAAACATTATAATATCTAGCAAACTAGTGAATAATAATTTATAATAAGAAGTATGTATCAGAATCACCCTTGGAGCTTTTGAAAAAACATACATGCCTGGATTCTTAAATTCTTGATTCAGTAGTATAGAGGCAGGTATCTTAATTTTTTTACAAGTTCTACAGGAGATTCAGATTTTGCCACATTTGAAAACTTGATCTTGTCCATACTGTTTCTAGGCTTATGGGCTTTGAGAATCCTATTATTATGCAGTAAATGGACTTAAAAATGTAAGTTATTTCATTGTTATAGCGAATGGTGTACGGTTCCATATGCTTTCATTTTAATATATAACAAAGGGCCATTTATCAGCATTATGAATTACTAAGTTAATAGAAGCTCATATATTTAGTATGTAGTGACTTTCTGTCTCTTTCTATGAACAATGAACTGCTATGGAAATTGCCCCTCTAGGGGCACCTGGGTGGCTCAGTTGGTTAAGCATCTGACTTGGGTTCAGGTCATGCTCTCACAGTTTGCGGTTCAAGCCCCCACGTTGGGCTCTGCACTGAGAACTCAGAACCTGGAGCCCGCTTCAGATTTTGTGTCTCCTTCTCTCTCTCTGTGTCTCTCTCTCTCTCTCTCTCTCTCTCTCTCTCTCTCCATCCCTCCCCTACTTGTGCATGTGCTCACTCGCGCTCTCTCTCTCAAAAATAAGTAAATAAGCTGGAAAAAAAGTGGAAATAGACCCTCCAGTATTAAAAATTAGAAAACCAAATAGATGAGACAACTTTTTAAGACATTAAGTAGTAGGCAGTTGAACAGAAAAAAGGAAAACAAACAAGACGAGCCCTACAATTATTCCTGCTTACTGCCTATAGATTATTTTTAGGTTGCAATTCAGGGAGGGGGACTCAAACAAAGCCTAGTAGTATCACTGAGTTGAGGAAACCAAAATTGGAATTCAGAGAGGCGAAGATGGCTAAAATTGCTGGACAGATTACCAGAAAAAAACACTGCACAGAGGGAAAGTGCTAGAGACTGTTAAAGGGGTCCCCTTTAATCTTTACCTGAATAGTGATCTGACATGTGTGGGGCAGATCTGCAAAAGATGGGGGGGGGGGAGAATTACTGGAAAACAGAAAGTCAGACAATTTTAAAAATTCATACATGGCTAGGACCAGTTTGCATCTACACCAGTAAGAGTAAAAAGATATTGTAATGCAGGGAGCATCAAGTAGAATCCTTAGAATAGTACCACCTGAATTATACCTAGACTGAATACTGCTCTGCACCTGACATAAAAAGCTTAAAATGAAGCCTTCAAAGGACAAAGATGATCCCACATAAGTTAACAAATGCCAGAATGAAGTCCCAGCACTTTTTAAAGGAACACAACAAAATTCACCCAAAAATATAAATTTCAATTAAATTTCAATATGCTATTTCAAGATAGCATTCAATAAAAAGTTACCAACTATGCAGAGAAGAAGAAAAATGCGACCCATACCCTGAAGGAATATTAATAAAAACGACCTGTTCCACCACTCCCGTTTCTTCCGATCACATGGTAAGGGGTGAGAAAGCAAGGTAAGGAAATGGAGCACACCTTCTCTTCTGTCAGGAACTTCATCAGCTTCACTATTCCTACCCTCAAAAAACAGGGTTCTGAATAATAACCAGGTGATCTCCAAGGTCAGAAAGACTCAAAGTGACAGAGATGGAAATAATCAGACAAGAGTGTGATAATTGCTGTGTCAGTATAGAGACATTGATTAGATACAGTCGATAAACATGGACCATAAAAATAAACAATAAATTGGATTTCATCAAAACCTTTACTCTTCAGTAAGATACTATTAGAATAAAAAGGCAAGACAGACTGGGACAAAATATTTGTCAAGCATATATTTAATAAAGATTATATCCAGAATATATAAAGTCTCTTAAAACTCAATAATTAAAAGATAAATCAATAGATTTATAAGATAGATTTAAAAGATAAACTCAATAATTAAAAGATAATAGGGGAAGATGGTGGAGTAGGAGGACCCTAAGCTCACCTTGTCCCATGGATATAACTAGATAATACTCACATCAGTATAAATAACCAGAAAACTACCCAAAGACTGGCAGAACAAACTCCACAACCAAAGATACAGAGGAGGCCACATTGAATAGGGGAGGAAGGGCAGAGACATGGAGGTGAGGAGAAGGGAGAGAAACAAACTATCCCCATAACATTTGGCTTTGAAAACGAAAAGGCCAAATTTCACGAGTTCTTACAACCAGTAGGACTTAGTACTAGCAAACTGAATCCAACAATATGTTAAAAATCATCCACGTGATAAAGTGGGATTTATTCCTGGGTTGCCAGGGTGGTTTAATAATCTCAAATCAATCAACCTGATACACCACATTAATAAAAGAAAGGATAAGAACCTCCATGATCATTTCAATAGATGCAGAAAAAGCATTCGACAAAGTACAATATACATTCATGATAAAAAGCCCTCAACAAAGTAGATTTAGAGGGAACAAACCTCAACATAATAAAGGCCATATATGAAAAACCCACAACTAACATCATACTCAATGGGAAAAAAACAGAGGTTTTCCTCTATGGTCAGCTTGTCTACTTTTGTGCCAGTACCATATTGTTTTGACCACTGCAGCTTGGTAATATAATTTGAACTCCAGAATTACGGTGCCTTCAGCTTTGCTTCTTTTTCAACGTTGCGTTGGCTATTCAGGGTCTTTTGTGGTTCCACATAAATTTTAGGATTGTTTGTCCTAGCTCTGTGAAAAATGCTGTCGGTTTTTTGATAGGGATTGCATTAAATGTCTAGACTGCTTTGGGCAGTCTAGACATTTAACAGTATTTGTTCTTCCAATCCATGAGCGTAGGATGTTTTTCCATTTCTTTGTGTCATCTTCAATTTCAGGTCTTTCGCCTCTTTGGTCAGGTTTATTCATAGGTATCTCATGTTTTTTGGTACAATTGTAAATAGGGTTGATTCCGATTTCTCTTTCTGTTGCTTCATTATTGGTGTATAGAAATGCAACAGATTTCTGTACATTGATTTTGTATCCTGCAACTTTACTGAATTTGTGTTCTGGCAATTTTTTGGTGGAGTCTTTGGGTTTTCTATGTAGAGTATCACGTCATCTGCAAATAGTGAAAGTTCTACTTCTTCATTGCTGATTTGGACGTTTTCTTCTTGGTGTCTTATTACTGTGGCTAGGATTTCCAGTACTATGTTAAATAGTAATGGTGAGAGTGGACATCCCTGTCTTGCAGACAAGTAGGTCAATGGAGCAGAATAGAAAACTCCAAAAGGAGTCCACAACTATGTGAGCAATTAATCTTCGACAAAGCAATAAAGAATATGCAATGGGAAATAGTGTCTTCAACAAATGGTATTTGGAAATTGGAACAACAACATGCAGAAGAATCAAACTGGACTACTTTTTTATACTATACACAAAATGGATTAAATGTGAGGCTTGAAAACAAAAATCACACAGGAGAACACCTGAAACTAATATTACACTGTATGTTAGTTAGCTAACTGGAATTTAAACACTTAAAAAAATTAATTACATAAACTAAAGCACACACACATACACAAAATATGCTCACAGTACACATGTGACTTGCCCAGCCTTTTACTTGTGATACTAATTCAGAAACAGAAGGACAGAAAAACAAAAAATAAGCACTCTCAGACAAAGCTTTGACGTGTAAAATTTAGCTTGAAGACTTCAGCATCCCTTTTCTTCACTTTTTCCCCAACCATGATGTGTGCCTATTCCTGAGAGCTCTTCTCCCCTATGACTCCAAAACTCTTGAGGCTTTGCTCCAGAAAGAATTTAACGGGTTTACTTGCAGGATTGGTTTTGTTTGTTTTTTGTTTTGTTTTTTGGCTCTATCAAAATATTTTTAGCAGCAAGGTCAAATAAAAGGAAAATTTGTGGTCTGGGGAGCCCTACAGAGAGCTCCTGAGGGTCACACAGTATTGTAGTTACTCACCTTATTTACCTTTAAAGAAAATCATGAGAAAAGTAAATCTGACCAAGGTGTCTTAATGTCAGCAGAGGAAGTGTATAGTACTGTACAAGGACTTAGGAGGAGGACTGAAGGGCTCATTTAGCTGTAAGTGACTCTGCAACCCACAGTGACTCCTGGGTCTTTGAGTGTATCCATTGCGTAGTGCCCTGATGGCTCATGGGAATGCATTAGGGGCAATCTGGAAGGCTGGAGTGATAAGGTGAGAAGAGGGCTCACAGTATCTTTTTTGCCCCACAGTTAGGAGAATCCTCTCATGGGCCTTCCTTCTCCCCTGTGACATGATGTGCATTCGATTTTACCTCATCAGCTCCTGAACCTTTCTAATACATCAGGACCTGAGTAGCCAGAGAATGTAGTGGAAGGCAAAGAGGTACTGACTGTAGAAAGAGAACAGGTGTGGAAAGATGAGAAGGGTGAGAGACCTGAGAGCCTTCCAGGTCTGAGTTTGTGAAACAGTGTCTTTTTGGAGTTTGGGATGAACGAGAATTTGGGGTCCCAGCCATAGGTATGAAGAAGGAAAGAGAGCAAAATGAAAAAAGGAATTGCAAGATTTTTGTGTGCATGAATTATTGGCTATAATTGCTTTTTGGGATAACCAAAATAAAGGTTTAATTTACTTTCCTATTTAAAAAATCCTGGAACTAAAAAAAATCCATGGACTTGGTTTTAGAAGAGCCTGAGAGTGGAGAGTCATAGGAAGTTGTGTCCTCGCCCTTAAAAAAAAAGTGGTATTCAGTAAATTATTAGGTACAAAGAAAATAGACCTTCAGTTCACAATGAGGTTTGATTACTTACCTGTTAGAATAGCAAAAATTGAAAAGATTGACCATACCAAGAGTTGGTGATGATGTGATCTCTCACAGAAGAATGATGGAAATGGAAAATGAACACTTTAGAAAACAGCTTATCAGTTTCTTATAAACTTAAACATGTAGTTACCATACAAACTAGTAATTCCACTCCTTTGAAAACATGTCCGCACAAAACTTGTACTTTAATGTTTATAGTAGTTTTGTTCATAATCAAAACTGGAAACAACTCACATGTCCATCCATAGGTGAGTGGATAAGCAAATTGTGGTATAAGCATTCAATGGAATATAATGCTCAACAGTAAAAAGTAATGAACTATTTATTGATAGATGCAACAATGTGAAATCTGAAAAGCTGTATGTTAGAGAATGAGACATAAACAACTATGAGTCTTCTTATGTAAAATTCATGAAAAGGAAAAACAGAGTGACAGAAAGTAAATCATTGGTTGCCAGTCACTGCAAAGAGGGTACAGGGAAGTTTTCTTTCTGGGGGGGGAGATACATGATTGTATGTATACATTTGTCAGAATTCATTGGCTTGTATACTGTAACTGGGTAGTTTTGTTTCATGTAAAGTATACTCAATAAAGCCAATGAAAAATTTTTGGTATTACTTTGCTCAAATTAGTTAGTACTTTGATATAGCAGTTTATTAACCAGTTCCACCTTGAGTCCACGTGTAGCAACGTTTTGACACTTACGTTCCATCCACATAGTTCAACTGGTCAAAATTTGAAGGAAGAATTGGGTATATAGTTACCTGTGAGTTTTACGTTTGTTTGGTTTTCAAACAAGTTCCTAGTTCCTCAAGTATCTCAGAATCCAGGGTAAGGATGGTAAACAGCTAAATATGCGTAGTTTGAAAAAGCTCCTCAGGAGTTTTTTTTTTTAAAGATCCCTTCCTTCTCTACAAAAGCGAGTATTCTAGAATGCTTTTCTTTTTATTCGGTTGGTTTTATTTTTAAATGAAATTTATAGAGGTGTAATTTATAAACATTAAAATGCACCCATTTTAAGTGTATAGTTGGGGCTGGGACAAGTGTGTACATACTTATGTAACCTACACAGTCATTATATAGAGCACTTACATCACCCAGAAAATTCTGTTATGTCCCTTTACTGTCAATACCCTGGGCCCGAGAAGAACACTGATCTCACTATAGATCAGTTTTACTCATTCTACAGTTTTGTAAGAATGGTGTCTTACAGTCTCTGTGTTTGGCTTTCTTTACCAAGCATAATGTCTTTTAAGATTCATTTGTGTTAAAAAAAAAGATTCATTCATGTTCTGTCTGTGCTTCATTTTTATTGTTGTGTTCCATTGTATGGCTATATAACACTTCATCTACTTACCTGCTGAAGTATGAATAGTTTTTGTGTGAACATAATTTTTTACCCCATTGGTCTTAGCTAATGCTCAGAAGTGGAATTTCTGGTTGGGATAAGTGTGTGTTAAACTTTACAAGGAACTGGCAAATTGATCGTCAAAGTGATTGTACCAGTTTACCTTCCCATTAAGGAGTGTGTAAGCGTTCCAGTTGCTCTGCATTCTCAGTAGCATTTTACGTTGTTAATCTTTAATGTTAGCCCTTTTAATGAATGTCTAATGTTAGCTCAGTGTGGTTTTAATTTGCATTTCCCTTATGATTAATAATGTTTTGAGTACATTTTTGTGTGCTTGTTGGCCATTCTTATATTTTTTTGGTGAAGGGTCTTCAGATGTTTTGCCTATTTTAAATGGGAGTATCTAACTAATTAAGGAATTGTAGAGATTCTTTGTGCTGCACACCAGTCCTTTATTAGATGTATGTATGTGGCTTGGTTATTTATTTGTTTTTTTCATTTTCTTAATGGTATCTTTCAAAGAGCATAAGTTGTTAATTTATTTTGATACGAAGCCCATTTTATCACTTTTCTTCTGTGGTGTGTTTGATGTCCTAAGAAATCTTTAACTTCTCCAACGTTGTTAAGATTTTCTCTTTATTTTCTTCTGTAAGTTTTATGGTTTTTGTATGACTCATTCTGATTTAATTTTTGTGCTGTACATGTGTAGTGCTATCAAAGTTCATTTTTTCATATGACCATCCCTTTGTTCTAGCACCACTGTTGAATAGACTCTTGTATTTCTCCATTAAATTGCCTTTAAATCTTTGTCAAAAGTCAATCAACCATGTATGTCGAAAAGCTTTTTAAAATTTGATAGCCTAAATCTTGATATAGCAGGTGTACAATTTTACCCATCAATTTTTTAATGATAATGTTTAAAAAATTTTTATTTAGACTAGTTTAAAATAAAAGTGCTCAGATAACATGATGAACAACTGAATTCTTAAAAATTTTTTAATATACAAATTAATTCAGTCTCTGCTATTTATGTAACACATTGATTAAAAGATTTTGTTTTGTTTTTCTTCATTGTGGTTTTTTTTGAAGGTTGGAACTAGATGGAAGGATGTGGTCTCCAAGTGTATCCGATGCCACTTCCAGCCACTGCTTTTGTTTTACGCAAACCCAGATGGCACAGCAGTTTCTACTGAAGATGCACTTAGGCAGGTCATCAACTGGTCACATTATAAATCTGTTGCAGAAAATATGGGTAATTTTCAAAAGTTCTTTTCAATGTTTTTTTTTAATAGTATCACAATCACACTAAGAATATTAATATACTGAAGATAAAATGAATTTTGAGGATAATTTCAAAATTTAGTTTCAGTAAAACAGAGTTCAGGAAAATTTTATTATTTTGAGTTAATCTTTATAAAGAAGGCTTTCCTCACCGATGGCCGCTAAAGCACCCTCAGGAGTTACCCACTTGTGTGGTCACACAAGCACCAAAGGGGATACTTGGCTGGAAGCTCTTTCTAACAGTGAATATTGAGATTTAAAGTGAGTCATACACAGGAAAAGTCCAAAGGAGCTTACGCCCATTTTTGGATACATTACAAAACATACAGAAATCATTTAAAAATGTCTCCTGGGATGCCTGGGTGGCCTAGTCGGTTAAATGTCTGACTCTTGATTTCAGCTCAGGTTGTGATCTCATGGTAGTGAGTTCAAGCCCCGAGTTGGGCTCATGCTGAGCATGCTGAGCTTGGAGCCTGCTTAGGATTCTTGCAGTCCCTCTCTCTGCCCCTCCCCAGCGCACACATGTTCTCTCAAATAATAATAATAATAATAAGGATGCCTGGGTGGCTCAGTTGATTCAGTGTCTGACTCTTGATTTCGGCTCAGGTCATGATCTCATCATTTGTGGGTTCAAGCCCCAAGTTGGGCTCCTTGTTATCAACACAGAGCCTCCTTGGGATTCTCTTTCTCTCCCTCTCTCTCGCTGCCCTTACACTCTCCCCTCTCAAAAATAAATAAAATTAAAAAAAAAAAAAAAAGTCTGGCAAATGTTCTCTTTAAAAATGTATATATATCAGTGTCAATCCTTTGAGTTTGTAAGTGAGTGACTACAGTATTAAAAATGATTCAGGGGGAAAAAAAAGAAAATGATTCAGGGGTGTGTGGTTCAGTCAGGGGAGCATGCACCTCTTGATCTCAGGGTTGTGAGTTCGAGCCCCACATTGGGTATAGAGATTACTTAAAAATAAAATCTATAAACAAAAGTTTCAAACTTCACTTCTTCTGGTGGGGAGGAGGATGGGCATAATACATTTTTGTTTGTCTTTTAAGGATGTGAAAAGCCCATAATTTATAAGTCAGATAATTCAAAAGAGAATGGATTTGGTGATCAGGCAAAACAGAAAGAAATTCAGAAATTTCCAACAGATAATATTTCATCATTTAATCGGAACCACATTCAAACAAGTGGTGGTAGAGGGCCAGGTATGTGTTTAAGTTATCATTTTTATATTGTCCCTGAGTAATTATGCTTCCCCCTTTCTCGTTTACTGAATCTGTAATTCCTGGTAAGTACCATACAGAAGGAGGGTGTTTAACTATTCTTGGCCATGAAGAGAAAATAACTAGATAACAACATTTTGTCTTTTAACTTAATGCATTTCTCTCAGACTTGTGGTTTTATCTGAACAATTGACTACTATTTGGGTTTCTCCATATATTGACAGCTGTAATAGGCTGGAGGCAATCTGGACTGTTACCAAAGAAAGTCATAATATGGCTTTTCCTTCTAGGAGTTAAATATTAACTTGGAGAGGAAAAACATGAGTTAATAATTTGGTTCATAGGCTAAAATTAAATTTACCATTAGTGAATATAGCAGTAGTTCAGAGTTATTATAGTTGTACTTTATATTTAACTTCATTTTTATTCAACTCTCTGTTGTTACATCATACCACAGATTTAATTTTCACAAACCAGGTTCTGTGACTTGGGTCCACAATGAGACATTGCCGCATGGTGTGTGTAGTTATGGTTTAGAAATACATAAAACTTGAATTGGGTGGATGTTCAGGATGAATTTATAAGCAGCTTTAAAGTACATTAATGAAATAATGTCTAACTATAAAAGTAACCCATTTAATCAAGGGTGGTAGGATCCCGAATTAACAGTTGTCATCAACAAAGAATTACAGGGATGCCTGAGTGGCTTGGTTGGTTAAGCATACAACTCTTGATTTCTACTTAAGTCATGATGTCACGGCCATGGGATTGAGCCCTGTGTCGGGTTCAGTGTGGAGCCTGCCTGGAATATTCTCTCTCTCTCTCTCTCTCTCATAAATAAATTTAAAAAAAACAAAAACAAGGAATTACAGTAAATGCTTTTAAAAGTTCTGAATGAGACCATCTTTTACCCTCTGTATTGGTCATACTCTTAGATTAAGCTGTTACCTATTTGTTAAAAGATAACTACTTGTAAGCCCCAAAACTGTATGTGATTACAAACACAAACATTGGACCAGACAACTTGGGTTCATAATCCTGGTTCTACATTTACAAGCTATGTGAACCTGGGAAAGTTTTTAACTTCTCTGTACCTCAGTTTCCTGATCCACAGTGGAGATAGTAATTGTACCCACCTCAAAGAATTAAATGAGTTAAGACTTAGAATGGTGTCTGACACATAGTGACCACTCAGTTACCTTTAGCTTTTAGTATTTCAATATAAGATCTCTTTACACAAGTTTTTAGGAGCTATATAAGAAGTTCTTAAAGCCAACAGGCATCTCCAGTGTCAGGATAAAAGCACATTGAGTTTTTTGGCTAAGGATAAAAATGAGTTCATTGTATACTTACTTTCTTTTTAATATATAACATGTTAAAAATTTTATATAGTTCAATTTGTACTTTTATTGAGCAATTTGAAAAATGATCTGTATCATTTATAAGAATGGTTTATTTTACAGTTAAGTTAAGTCACAATGATCAAAGGGAAAAAATAAAAGACATTTCCAGAGAATGTGCTTTAAAGGCCATTGAACAGAGAAACTTACTTTCGTCACAAAGGAAGGATTTGGAGAGGGGACCAAGAAAAGATTTGGGCCGACATAGAGGTAAGCTAAGAGCTTATAGTGTTCATTTGAGAAAAGGAGTTGCTAAAATCTTACTTTTAAACTAAATTTTGTAACCTTAATACAAATTAATATAATTTCTTTATTATTTATCATATATACTTATGTACATGTTATGTTATATATCTTAGTATGATTTCTTTAATACACCTATTAAATCTATAAAAATAAATTCTGGAGTGTTCTTATTTAATTTTAGCCTGGAATACTTGTGGTTGTTTAGATGTTTTAACTTCCCTTGTAATTATAGATTCACTTCACCCATATGGTACATTCAAACAAGAAGGAAGGTTATAAAATTAAATGAGGAGAGCTTCTTTTCTTGCAGCTCCTCACCTTTCTTCTGTTTCATCGTTAATAGTGTCCAGTTCATTATGAGCGTGCCTTACACTTTATGGTTTTATCCTCTTTTCGTTATGGACATGCCATTAACTTAAATTATACTGCTAGACTTTAAAAGTTGATTTGAGATTTTTGCTGCAGTGATATCCTTTTACATACACTTTTGTATACTTTTTTTATGTATAGCAATAGCATAAGATTCTTTCAGGGGAATGGCTCGGTTAAGGTATGTATGTTTATTCTTAATTTTGCTGGATGTGGCTCAATTGCTCTCTTAAAAGCCTGAGCCATTCTGCACTCTCACTGACATTGTTTGGATGTCTGTTTTTTCACACCCTCAGCAGCAGTTGGTTTAACAAACTTTTAAGCCTTTACCAATATAAGAAGTAGAAAATACTCTTGTTGTTATGATTTTCATTAATTATGAATGAGACAAAATACTGTTTGTTTTTTTTTTTAATTTTTTTTTAACGTTTATTTTCTTTTTGAGACAGAGAGAGACAGAGCATGAACGGGGAGGGGCAGAGAGAGAGGGAGACACAGAATCGGAAGCAGGCTCCAGGCTCTGAGCCATCAACCCAGAGCCCGACGCAGGGCTCGAACTCACGGACCGTGAGATCGTGACCTGAACTGAAGTCGGACGCTTAACCGACTGAGCCACCCAGGCGCCCCTAAAATACTGTTTTTTTTTTTTTTTTTTAATTTTTTTTTTCAACGTTTATTTATTTTTGGGACAGAGAGAGACAGAGCATGAACGGGGGAGGGGCAGAGAGAGAGGGAGACACAGAATCGGAAACAGGCTCCAGGCTCTGAGCCATCAGCCCAGAGCCTGACGCGGGGCTCGAACTCACGGACCGCGAGATCGTGACCTGGTTGAAGTCGGACGCTTAACCGACTGCGCCACCCAGGCGCCCCTAAAATACTGTTTTTTTTAAAAAAAATATTTAAATTAAATTACATTAAAGTATTTAAAATTTTTTTTAGATCTTATGATCTACCTTAGAGATCATTTTTTAAAATCAATATATAACCACTTATCTTATAAATGCCTGTCATGAAGGATAGAGAATGAAAAAAAACACTTTTTAACTTCAAACCTCTATGTGATATACTATAAATCTTATTGTTTACTTATTACTGCTTAACATTTCTTTACAAACAAGGTGTTTGACTTGTGACTGAGAAATGTCTCTGAAGAGTACTCATTTGTATCTTCATTTGATTATTTATTTTTAAAGATTTGGTTGATGAAGACCTTCCACATTTCAAGTCTGGATCACCTCCTGCCCCAAATGGCTTTAGGCAATATGGAAATCCACATCTATATCATAGTCAAGGAAAAGGACCATACAAGCATGACCGAGTTGCCCATCAGAGTCGAGCTTCTGCACAAATACTGAGTTCAAGTAAATCCCAGATTCTTGCCCCAGGAGAGAAAGTTACTGGCAAAGTTAAGAGTGACAGTGGCACTGGATATGATACAGACAGCAGCCAAGATTCTAGGGATAAAGGAAGCAGTTACAGTGGCAGCAGTAAAAGCCGGAACCGTGGTTGGAAACCCATGAGGGAAACATTAAATGTTGATAGTATTTTTAATGAAAGTGAAAAAAGGCAACATAGTCCAAGACATAAATCAAATATCAGTAACAAACCTAAATGTAGCAAAGATCAGAGTTTTAACAATTGGCCAAAGGAGAACCCAAAGCAGAAATGTTTAATGACCATATACGAAGATGAAATGAAGCAGGAAATAGGAGGCAGGAGTTCCCTTGAATCAAATGGAAAAGGAGCAGAGAAAAATAAAGGCCTCAAAGAGACTAAAGTTTATGGTGACAATTGGCAGATGCAGAGGACTGAGTCTGGATACGAAAGTAGTGATCATGTCAGTAATGGATCTGCTAATTTGGATTCACCTGTTATCGATGGAAATGGTACAGTAATGGATATCAGTGGTGTTAAAGAAACAGCATCCTGCAGGTAATGCACAAATTAAATGAATGCTTTTCCCCCATCATTTTCTCTTGTTAGTTATATGAAGTGATTTTCAAAGTCTGAGGTCAATAAAGTGTAATGGAAAGAGCTTGACTTTAGAATGAAGAAACCTGGGATATCACAAGTTATTTGATATTTCAGGTTTCTGTTTTTAATAGTTACCTCCTGATTCTGAAAATAACTTTATTTTTAGGAAATTTTAGAAGTGCAGAAATACATTATCATTGTTGCCACTGATAAGAATTAATATATACTACAGGTTTTCTTTTTTTTTTAATTTTTTAATGTTTTTATTTATTTTTGAGACAGAGAGAGACAGAGCATGAACAGGGGAGGGGCAGAGAGAGAGGGAGGCACAGAAGCCAAAATAGACTCCAAGCTCTGAGCTGTCAGCACAGAGCCTGACGCGGGGCTCGAACTCACGGACTGTGAGATCATGACCTGAGCTGAGGTGGGATGCTTAACCGACTGAACCACCCAGGCGCCTCTATACTACAGGTTTTCCAGTGTAGATTTAAATTGGTTGCATCTCTGTCATCAAGCTAATTATTTAATTCTTCAATCTATTTAATGTTCATTATCCCATCTCTAACATCTATAACTCAGAAGTAGGGATATTTTCTACTTTCATAGCCAATTCCATGGAAGAGATATTTTTCCTTTAGCAAGTATAAAAGAATACAGCCAAATAACTAAGTTTGTGTTCAATTAATTCTGAATACATTTTTTGTTTCTGTTAGAAGCACATTTGCCCTTTCCTGTGTAACCTCTAAAACACATCCACAGCTTAAATGGTGGATTTCTTACATCAGTCTGGCCACAATTTCTGCTTTTAATCCAAGTAAAACATCTTAATTTGTTATTAGCTGGTGTTTTACCACATTTATTATTAAAAAGCCAGATTCACAAAAATCAACTGCTTGTATTATATTAAATAATCATTGCCATAAAGACTTAGGATGGCAGGGCAATTTCATAACACTTCTTGGAAAGGGGTAGCCTAGGGTAGTAGAAAGGTCAGGACTTTGTAACCAGATAGTCTTGGATTTTAAGTATTGGGCAAATTAATTTGACTTTGACAGCCTTAATCTTCTGTTGTAAAATGAGGATGATAGCTACTTTTAAGTGTTGCTGTGAGATGTAAATTAAATAATGTACATTAATCCCCTAGAACAGCACATGGCATATAATAATTCTTTAACAAGTATTATTTCCTTTTTCTTAGATTCTAACTAAAATAATCCACGATAGCTGATATACTTGGTGTGTGTTTTGTTCTGTTTTCTAGTGACCAGGTTAAAACAAGCAACCTAAATGTAGAATATATCAACTGTTCCTCCCAACAGAGCAAAAACTACTTGGAAGGTAAAATTTTATTTAAATATATTGTAATAGTAGCTGTAAAGAATAAGTTGTGGTAATAAGAGTAAAGAAGCTAGGAACAGTGCTATTACTGGTAAGGTTATGAGTAATGAGCAAGTTGGGAGAATTCATGCTTGAAGGCTTTTAAAGGATGGGGATAGCTAGTTCAGGGACTGGGCCAAGAGGGGAATGTGTCAGTCAGGATAGGCTAAGCTCTAGGCTACACAGTGGTAACAACTTCAAGATCTCAGTGTGCCAGCACACATTTGTGTTTTGCTCATGATACATGACCAGTGGAGGTCAGTATGGAGTCCTTCCTAGAAGTCACTCAGGGTCCCAGGCTAATGAGACTACATCTCCACAGACGTTTCTCTGATCCTTGCAGTATTATGGGGAGAGGAGATTGAAGGAGGACACAAGAATCACGCCTGAGCTCTTAAAACTTCAACCCAGAAATGATGAATGTACTTTCACTCACATCTTGGCCAAGGCATGTCTTATAGCCAAGCCTAATTTCAAAGAGGGTGGAAAAGAGCAGTCTTACTAGTGCCTGGAAGGTGAACTGAAATATGCATGAACAGTCCTGATGTCTACCACAGGAGTTGACAGGATAGAAAAATGGATAAACACCCTGTTAGAAGAGTTCAGTTTGGAAACAGTAATTATATTCATGGTGTGGGGCATTATTATAGGTGATCTGTTACTCATACATAGCCCAGAAACAAAATTAGATGTTATGAATGTGTGTAGAATTCAGGTTGCTATTGAAAGGATATAGCTGAAGGATCTGGGGGAGAAGGATCAAGGAAAATGATAAGCAAGGGGATTATTGAGGTTGCAATCAAAGACCATATTTTCAAATGTTAGAATTCAGAGGATTAGAAAAGGTAATTTTTCACAATAAAAAATAGCCATGAAGAACAAATTTTTAGTTTGTTTTTTAATCTTTATCATTCTTAAGGCTTTTGTGGAGATTATTTTAAGGTTACAGACATTGAATATGATGAAATGTTAAATTATGTTGTTTTTATCAAATGGTATAATATCAGAAGGAAACACTTATATTAAGGAAATAACCTTCCTTTCCTATATAAAATGTCTCGCCTGTTTAAAAATCTGATAAAAGTCTGGTAACCAAGTATTACAGGAAGCAGTAAAGGGTTGGCCAGAAATCAACAGCAGAAGTCGGTGAAATTGAACAATAAGTGCAAGTTCAGTACTTTTTACAAAATTATGCTTGCTTCCTGATAGTAATAAAAACACAAGGTCATAGAGATTGTGATGGGCAAGAATGTATTGCTGTAAGAGCTTTGTAGTGGGCTTCCCCATTTAATATCAAAGCGTATGTATATAACCTACATGAGAATATTTTTTTATTGTGGTAAAATACACATTACAGGTTTGCCATTCTAACCATTTTGAAGTGGCAGTTGAGTGGTAGTAAGAACGTTCACATTGCTGTGCAGCCATCACTACCATCCATCTCCAGAACTCTTTCAACTTCTCAAACTTAAATTCTTGTACTCAGTAAAAAGCTCTCCGTTTCCCCCTCCCTCCCAACCCCCAGCAACCACCATTCTACTTTCTATCTCTATGAATTTGACCACTCTGGGTACCCCAGATAAGTGGAATCATACAGTATTTGTTTTTGTGTGTGTGTGTGTGTGTGTGTGTGTGTGTGTGTGTGTGTGTGTGACTGGCTTATTTCACTTAACATAATGTCTTTGAAGTTCATCCATGTTGTGGCACGTGTCAAAATTTTATTTCTTTTTAAAGGCTGAATAATTATACATTGTATAACACAACACATTTTGTTTATCCATTCATCTATTGATGGACATTTGGGTTGTTTCTATCTTTTGGGTATAGTGAGTAATGCTCCTGTGAACATTGGTGTACAAATATCTGAGAATTCCTGCTTTCAGTTCTTTTGAGTATGTACCAAGAAGTGCAATTGCTGGATTCTTTGGTAATTATGTGTTGTTGTTGTGGTTTGTTTTCTTTTTTTGAGGAACCACCACACTGTTTTCAACAGCAGCTGCACCATTTTACATTCCCACCAGCCATGCACAAGGGTCCCAACTTCTCTATATTTCACCAACATTTGTTGTTCTCTGGGGTTTTGTTTTGTTTTGTTTTGATAATTACCATCACTAATGGGTATGAAGTAGGTTTCTTATTGTGGTTTTATGTAACCCACTTATTTAATACATAAATTGTATTATGTTAAAATTATTTCTTATTTAACAAACTTCAGAGTCTACCAGAGTTCTCTCACCTGGTCTTTGCCTTGAGGATCTTTGTTAATGCCCCTGCCCATGGTGTCTCTATGGATTCCCCTTCCCTACTCTTTGAGAACATGTTAAAATAGTATAGGTGTTTTTTCCCCAAGCTAAACACATTCCCTATGTGGATTTTTGTTTTAAGTAAGGCACAGTTTAATTTAATTCTTTGTGATTTGGTATGATTTCCTTGGCTTTGTCCTATTTCTTTATAAAATGGTGGCACACTTACAGTATTGACCTAAAGAATCGCTTTCTGTTATATGCTATAAGACTTAGAAAGTTAAGGAGCTTTAGAATTTTTTTTACTTTCTTATTTATGATATTTAAGTCAGTTTTTAATATTAGCCTGTACAAGTTTATTTGATGTTAGAGAACCAAGAATCTACAGTAGTGCCATGCCATAGTAATTATTTCATTGATGTTTTTTCATTGACAAAGATACATGGATTTCTCTGCCTATGTCATGGTTTTTGCTGCCTAAAGCTATTGTCCAGATACACTGTTGGAATTTCACAGTGCCATTTAGATTATTTTAGCTCCTCTTTTAAAATGGGTCACTAATCAGGAGAATTTCAAATGCCTTAAATTACATTCAAGACAGAAGAAATTATATGTTCACATGGTCAGGAGAAAGTATCACATTGGAAGAATACAGGTAGTTTAGTGTATGCAAGGCTGAGTGCATGTGTGGAAGTTGTCAGATGACAGATAGAGGGTAGATAGAAGCCAAATCATGATGAAACTTTTATGCTATTTTTAAATTCTACAGTAAGTGGAAAGGCAGCAGAGGACAAGAAGAGTAATACACTCCAGTCTGCATTTTAGAAAGCCTCTGGTGGCAATGTAGAGGGTGAGTTCGGAGCAGTGGGAGAAAAATTAGATGACTACTTTAACAGCCTGGAGTGAAAGGGTGAGGGCATAAACTAAGACAGTACCAGTGTCAGAAGAGAAGATTTGAGTTTGTAAGAATTTGTAGACAATGGAGTCAGCTTTTATGACAGATGTACAAAAGGGAGGAAAAGGAGGAAGCTGTATTTGGGACTTACATAAATAGTTACACCACTTACCAAATCAAAGAATATAGAAAGAAGAAACAACTTTCAGGGGATGAAAGGAGATGCCCAAGGTATTTTGGGATTGTTTTGTTTATCATCTGGGTTAAATAGATGTATTAGCCAGTTAGGGACATATGTCTACAATTAGGAGAGATTATGTACCGGGTAACCAGCCACATATATGGGAGTTGACATCACTCAGGAAAACTGGAGATTTCAGAGCAAAAAGTAGAGGAAAAAAGTTGGGGTTTGCTAAGAGAGATGAACTAAGGATAGAGAGAAGGAGCAACTTTGGGAAAGTATGGGGAAGAGCTAAAGGTATGAGAAAATACAGGACATAAGATTATCACAGGGAAACCAGGAAAATGGGGAGCTTCAAGAAGACAAGTGGTCACAAATTAAGCAAAATAAGGATTAAAAAGCACAGGTTTGATTTAGCGGTAAGTCATTAGTGAAAGAGTAAAAAGCAGTGTTAGAAGGACATTCGAAATAGAAGCAAGCTGAGGTAGGACTGAAGTATTATTGAGAAATAAAGGGCCATGATGTTTCTAACTTAAAATGGCTCAGGGGTGCCTGGGTGGCTCAGTTGGTTAAGCATCTGATTTCGGCTCAGGTCATGATCTCGCAGTTTGTGAGTTCAAGCCCCACGTTGGGCTCTGTGCTGACAGCTCAGAGCCTAGAGCCTGCTTCAGATTCTGTGTCTCCCTCTCTCTCTGCCCTTACCCCACTTGTGCTCTGTCTCTCTCTATCAAAAATAAATAAATTAAAAAAAAAATTGCTCAGAAAAAAATGGAGCAAAATGTTAATAGGTGAATCTGGGTAAAGATATACAGGTATTCTTTGCACTAGTTTTAATCTTTCAATTTTTCTGGACTTTTTGACATTTTCAAATAAAACGTCTTAAGAAATTACAGTAGAATAATAAGTTAATAAAAGAGAAGTAAAGAAATGGATTTAGCACATGTCTCTCCAGACCTTTGCTGTGAATAGCGAAGAAGCAGTACCTAGAGGAGAAAGATGAAACCAAGAGCTTAGTTTTGCATTTAGGTTATGGAGGGTAAGGAACTGATGATGTACAGAGGAAGAAAAAGGTGTGAAGATAAGAATAGAACAGAACAGTAATTGGTGGAATAAGATCTCTGGAGGCAGAGTGGAAAAAGAAACAAAGAAGATAAAGAAACAGGCCAGTTAAAGTTTTGTGATTTTTCCAAAGTATTCAAATTTTATTTACAAAATTTTTGTTTTATTGTAAATCAGATCATTGATTGGATTATTGCTCTTGAATGTGTTTAGGCTTTGTAATAGTAGTGCTCATGTTATATTTTGAAATCTCCCTATACAACAAGAGTGAAGATTACATTGTCTAGACCAGCAGTTTGGTTTTATTGCTACCTAAGCCTGTTTTAAACCAGGGTCATCTTTTCAGATGAAGTATATATTTTGATTTCTTGACTATTGGGCTTTTTAAAAATACAGTATCAAAATTAGCATTATTAGTTCAAACCTTGGTGTTGTCTTCTGTGCCAAGTGTAAAAATTGAACTATTTTGGTTTGCAAAGGACCTGGAGCCAAAATTCCCAGTAAAGACACATGGATGTCTATGTCAGCAGAAGAGAAAAATAACACATCTATTTTTAAGTTAGTTGGAATTCTGAAGTCAAACCACTTGGTTGAATGCCTGCCATAGTGACATGAAAATTTCAAACATATTTATAAGACCTCTGCTGCCTCCTGCTGTCTGTTGTACATACTTTAATAGTAAAGAGTTCTTTAAGAATTAAGTATTTTTTCTGGTGTTTGTGAATAATAAACTTGAAATTAGGGTAAGAAGTAAACATTCTGAAGTTAAAATCAAAGTGAGTAGAAAATTATAATGTAACTTCAACTTTCTAATTTTTCAAGTCCAAAAAATTATCAGTTCTTTTTGACATTACCTTTTTTTTTTTTTTTTTTTTTCTTTTCTAAATAATCATAAAGTAGCTGCTGAAGAGAGAGGCTGTTTTTGAGCCTCAGCAATCTGTCAGGCTTACAAGCAACTAACACTCCCTGGGATCAATGATACTGCCTTTTATTTTTAAGATTTTATTAGTGTGGCACTTGTTAAAGTTGAAATAGGTCAAGAGGAAAGGTAAGAAGAATTTGACTCAGTTTATACTTATCTAGTTCTGGTTCTGTGAGTTGGGAACGTTGTGGACAGGGTGGTGGTAATTTAAGAGAAGAAAAACAGTATGTTTTGCATGTAATTGTTTATTCATTTTCTAGACTTTCATTGAATGTATTATGTATGTTAGATATTATACTAAGGGAAACAATAACAAAAAGGGAATGTATCGTGTAATAATGAAGAGCTTACTGCAGTCTAGAGGACGTAGGAGTGTTAAGTCTTAAACAAATGAATGCCAGACTTGTAGTTCTTCTCATTCTGCTATCTTAGGTTTTATTGGAAGCTAACATTTACTGTGTGAGCAATATTGCATATGGGGTATTAAATTCTCATATATATTACACAACTCTTTCTTAGAAATTGAAGATTTAATTTGCAAAGCCTGATGGTAATCAAATACAGATTTTTTTCCATAGGATAATAGTTAGATGTTTTGATCAACTATAGATTCTAGCTGAACTTTGAGTGACACCCAGAAGATCAACTTAGGGATAAAAAGCCATCTAAGATAAAGTTCTTTGTTATTGTTTAAAAAATGAAGTTGTTGCTTTAATAACTTTTGTTTTCTCTGAAATCTTTTTTTTTTTTTTTAATGTTTGTTTATTTTTGAGACAGAGAGAGCAGGAACAGGGGAGGGGCAGAGAGATAGGGAGACACAGAATCTGAAGCAGGCCCCAGGCTCCTAGCTGTCAGCACAGAGCCTGATGCAGGGCTCGAACTCACAAACCGTGAGGTCATGACCTGTAGGTGGATGCTTAACTGACTGAGCCATCCAGGCGCCCCTTCTCTGTAATCTTCAATTCATAGGTTTGGAGTACAATTAAAAGCATGAGAATGAAAGAAAACATAAATGAATGTGATAACAATGCCATCTAAAAATAAGGGAGGATACAGGAAAAACTTAAGTAGAATTGTATAGAAGTATAGGCAATCAATTGAAAATTCAAGCTAATGCCATATATTCTGATATCTTCTGTAGGCATCAGCACATTAAAGTGGATCATGTTATTTGATGTTCAAACTAGTGGCCTAGTTTCATCACAGGAGATTCTGTATGATGATCTCAGATTTTAGTAGCATATGTGAAAGAGAGCTTGCAGGTAGGGGAAAGGGCACTGACTTTGGAGTTAACCCTGGATTTGTTTGAATGCTGTCACCAGTTACATAGCATCAGTTAGGTCACCTAACTTCCTTGGGGTATAAAAAGGGAAATTTTGGGCACCTGGGTGGCTCAGTTGGTTGAGCCTCTGACTTCAGCCCAGATCATGATCTCACAGCTGGTAGGTTTGAGCCCTGCATCAGGCTCTATGTTGACAGCTCAGGGCCTGGAGCCTGCTTCAGATTCTGTGTCTCCTTCTCTGCCCCTCCCGCATTCATGCTCTGTCTGTCTCTCTCAAATAAACTTTAAAAAATAAAAATTTGAAAAGAAAAAAAAAGGGGAGGGAATCATTTCACAGAACAGTTGTGACTGAGATTTTAAAAGACAACTATTTTCAATCAATTGTAGCAGTAGTTTTCAAACTTTTTGATCTCAGGATATTTTTATACTATTAAAAAATATTAAGGACCTCAAAGAGCTTTGGTTTTTATGGGCAATATATATTAATAATTACTGTATTGGGCTTTAAAATGGAACATTTTAAGTATTTAAAGAATGATTTACTTTACTCATGCATGATTTTTTTTTACTAACCTCATTTGGAAAATACTGATTTGCTAAATTTGCAAGTCTTCCAAATATTGACACATTTCTTTATATAATTTAAAAAAGCACATTTGTTAATATTGCAACAGATGTTAGCAGAAGTCTTTATAATTATCGGGAAGCTACAAAACTCATGATGGTGGATACCCGTTTTCCAAAATTCTAATTTTCATCCAAAAGCTTGAATTCTATCATTGGCAATAAATAATGCTAGTTGTTTTCTTGGAAATGATACGTTCATGTCTTTAATTTTTAAGAAAATTTCTGCCAGGTACCCAACTCTGAGTAACCAGCGTTTGTTGTCTTTCAAGTAAAAATGGGGTTCACTTGTAAAGATTAAATGAAATAATTATTATCAACCTCTTAACAACTTAGCAGTCAGTAAATGGTAGCTAGTTAGTGATGATGACATAACATCTTACATGTATCATAATACCTTCCCACATATTTAATTCAGTTGATGTTCCTAATGTTCATGTGAGGAAGGTAAAAGAGGTGTCATTATCTCATATAAATGAGGAAACAGATTGTAAGGGATTGAGAGGTTTGTTTAAAGTTACTAGCCCATAACTAGCAAATCTGAACTTCAACCCAAGCCATCTGTCTTCAGATGCACGATTTCCCCACCACTTTGTCGGCAAAGAATATGTCTTACGTAACTGGGGAAACAACATAGCTCCACGCAGTGTAGCCCCAATAACATTGCTAACATTTCCAAGTGGTAGTAGAAGTAGCCATTTATTTTGTATAAAGCATTCAGAAAAGAGGTATTATTTGAGCTGGGCCTTGAAGAATTAATTTGTTAGTTGTAAGAGAATTACCTATTTATAGGAAACCTTAGGTAAATTATGGAGAAGTATAAGTGGAGTAAATTATAAAAGATCACTTAAATAATTTAATTTTTCTCTCTCCCCACCTCAGGCTTCAGAAAAGAACTCAAGAATTTGGAAGTAGGCTGTAAATCTCCTGAGTTCCACCCAGAGTCACATCTACAAATAAAAAATCCTTTGATAAAGAGGTAATCAAAAATATTTGGAAAAACTAAAATTTTCTGTACTAAATGCATGTATTATAGGAACTCTTTATCAGATAGGCTGTAAATTCATATTACTGCTCTGAAAACAATGGGTCTACAATTTTATTGATGCCTGTCTGTTCATTAAAAGTGATCATTAAAAGGACCTAAGAATAGAGAGCCTGGCCTACAAAGTACCTGATACAATACATGATTGTTGTCATCCTCACAGCACTTTTAGGAGGTAGATGGTATTATACCAAAGAGAAAATTAAGGGCTTTTATTAAGTAATTTGCCTGAAGCAATGGAGCTGAAATTTGAATATAGCTCTTATCCTACAGAGCCTCTTTTCATCAATTCCATGCAATTCACATGAGAAAAATAATTTTCATATAGCAAAATAAAATTTACAATATAATATCATTTATCTTCACCACAGAAGTGAATTACCTAGGGGCAGCTGGGTGGTTCAGTGAGGTAAGCATCTGACTCTTGATTTCAGCTCAGTGTCATGGTCTCACTGTTGGTGGGTTCAAGTCCCACGTCAGGTTCCATGCTGACACTGACAGTAGCACAGACATCCGGCTTAGGATTCTCTTCCTCCCTCTCTCTGCCCCTCTCCTGCTCACACGTTCTCAAAATAAATAAACTTAAAAAAATCGTTACCTATAAGGTTATCACTCTAACAGTGGTCTTTGAAGGGTTGCTGAGGAGTGCTGAGGAGTTTCTGAATTATTCAAACCCCCGTCAAGGCCTAACCTCAGGAGAACACAAAAATTGAAAGCTGAAGTCTATTTAGCCATATTATAGTTACCTGTCTGAAGGAAGACTGAGCTGCTAGATAGGGGCTGGTCAACATGAGGTCTAGAAAAGGGAGGCCAAGAGTTTGACAGTATTTGTCTAGTACTGACTCAGGGAGATGCTCTCTGGAATGTTGTGTCAGTTGTGTCTTATAGTTTTCTTGTAAAATTGGTAACTGCCATTTAAATGATCTTTGAGTAGTGGCTGAGAACATGGCCTTTGGAGACAAACAGATCTGGGTTCAATTCCTAGTTCTTCTGTTTATCATCCAGGTGATTTTGGCCACATGCAGGTAAAGGGGGATAGTAGTCTTTACTTGAATAATCTTTACCTGAATACTGTTGTAGATCAAAGAAAGTAACAGAAAAGCTCTAGTATAGTGGCCAGCATGTAGTTAGTGCTTACTAAATAGTAACTATTATTTTTACTTACAGTCTGTGCAACTTAAGATCTTAAGGGCTGATTAATAATTGAAACAAATTAGAGTCGAATGTATAGCATTTTGTCATTGGCAAAAAAACATGGCTTTGTAGACAGGGTCTCTTGGAAATTGAGAGAGGGCTCAGACCATTTTTTCTCTTTTGTTCCTCTATTTGTTTTTGAAGCTCTTGGCATTATATAATATATAATAACAGAATAACAGATATACATATATATTACGAATTCTAAAACTGGTTTCCAAAAAAAATCATTACCTAAAGGTACTCCTGATCAAATTATTTTTAATTAGTATGCCAGCCTTTTATAGCATTACATGTCAAAATTAAAGTTGTCTCTATTGTATAAACTTTGTGATGTTGGTTGAGAAGTGTTTTAGGGAATTGAAGTGTTTGCTTATAACATTTTTTTTTTAAGTCTATGATACATTTTATCACAAATAAATGCAATTTCCATGCTTGTAAGTTGAAATGAGTTTTTTTAAATTATGTTTCTAATTATTAGAAATCTGATTTTGGTAAATCTGATAGGTGTTTCTGGCATTCATATATTTTAGCATAAATTTCAGACTAAGTGTAAAATGTTAATGGTTATAAATATCTTCCCACTTCTGTTACAAAAATAACATAAAGTGTATATTGAGAAATTAAACTGCAGACAATGTTTGTTTCTCCCCCAGTTCTGCCTATTTATATATGGTGTTTTAGCTTTGTTTTTATGTTTCAGGTCACATATTATATATGAAACGAATGGAAAGTTGTTCCTTTCGTCAGGTCCACAGATACTGAAGGACACTGCAGCAAGAGAGCATATCCACCAGTCAAATGAACAGAAACTTGAAACAGCAAGTGAATGCAGATTTTCTGAGTGGCTTAATACAGAAAATTCTGAGAGAACAGGTTTACTTCTTCACATTGATGATAATTCTGCTTCTGGAAAGATAATGAACAGTAATGAAATAGTCTTACCATCTTCTTTGTGGTCCTCACACATGAGACCTGTCGGGTTAAAGCCAGAAACTGCTCCCCTCATCGAGCAGCAAACTATGATGGAACAGTGTTCCTCTGAGAAGTCTCTATCCAGGGAACATATAATTCAGTCAGCCTGCAGATCTGATGGTCAGATGCCAAACCTCGTTAGCCATAATCCGCCTCCTTTGCCACCAAAGAAATATGCTATAACCAGTGTGCCACAGTCAGAGAAAAATGGTTCCACACATAATGTCAAACTTACAGAGACATTTAAAGCTAATTCTTTTAGTCTTCCAAAGCACAGTTTAAGTCCGGATCCAGAACCAGGTTCAGAAGTGGGTACATACATGAATGATGAAAGACTTAAGGAAACATTTCAAGTAAAAGAGCATGTTGGCAACACACCAAACTACCTGTCCGGCTCTTCAACTAAAGATTTTCAGGCAGACTTGGGTACAGTTGTTGATGAGTTTTACCAACCAGAAATAGACTCTAGTTCTACTTGTCCAAATGAGACCATTTCATTAACTACCTATTTTTCAGTTGATAGCTGCATGACTGATACATACAGACTGAAATACCATCAGAGACCCAAGCTCTATGTTCCGGAGAGCAGTGGTTTTTGTAATGATAATTCGCTATCCCAGAGTGAAAGAGGGCTAGGACCGGTGTTACACAATAGTCTTGGTTCAAACTGCCCTTCTGAGCAAAGATATAAACCTAGTATACATTGTAGTAGATAAATGATGAAACTGGTAAGCTTATACTTCTCAGAGGCCATTAAAAATAATAGGAATTGACTGACCAAACCTGGTAATACATGAAATTAAAACCATGGCATTTTTAAAGTCATTAATCGCTTTAACTTTCTATATATATTTTTTATTTTGTGATCAACTTACTGGATATTTTAGAAATTCCCTTTGAATAGCCTTGGCGTGCCTGCAAAATAGCAAATTGGGGGGTGTGCAAAAAGTCACTGCTGCAATTGAATAAAAATGTACTTTGTTCCTTTATGTGTGGCTAACAGACCCATAAGTATTAAACTAACCAATATTCACATATGCAGATTGATAAACTATGCTAATGGAAAAATACCAGGTGATACATAGTTTGTGTAGTCAAAGCAGTATTTGCTTTACTAAGAAGCACTTTCTAATGGGTAAGGAACCAAAGGAGGGCTTCACCCATTTGTTTTTGACTTCTGTGATAGTCTATTACATGCAATCCCTTTAAGTGTCTTAAAAAATATCAACCCATGAAATTGATAGCATTTGAAAAAGAAAAAAAAAAGCCTTAATGATAAAGCAATTTTTAAATTAAATTCTTAAGGTCAGAAGAGAAGAAACTTAATTTTGCTCCTAGAACTTTTATCTACAGAATGCCTAGTTAACATGAATTAGGCCTTTGTTGTATGTATTCATAAACTTATTTCAGCCATGTAAGCTAAAAATAAGTGAAATTCTTAACTTTAGTATATTTATTTGTTAACACTTTTTCTAACTTTATATGAAATGTGAAAGGTTTTATTTTGGTTTGGTTTACATTGGGCTGCTAATAACCAGTGTTAGGAATTAAGTTAGGGCCCTCTTATTGGGAATCTCACTGTGACTGCCTAAATTTCCCCTGCTGTAACCTTACATCTTTATAGGTTGTCAACCCATTTTAGTGATCTTCAGATTCTTGAATCTGAAAATATTTTTGGGTTTCCAGATTCAATTGCTGCCTTTCATAGAGGGTTTAATTTTAATGAAATGTATTAATTTGAGCATCTCTCCCATTTTTCTACTCTAAACGGATAGTCATTTTACCCTAACTACTTTCATGGAGAGGGCTTTATTTTAAAAATAAAGATTTCCATTATCAGGATGACCTTATAAGTTACTTTAATTGCCTTATTTCATTAGTTGTCATTTTATTTTGTACTAAGTTGGTAAACTTATTGTGGTTTAGGAGTTTTTGTATTGTCCACTTAAAATAAAGAATTACATAATTAAAATTTTTCTTACATTCATTAATAAACTTTATACATATAACTTAATTCTGTAAACTGATGAATAAATTTAACATTTTGACCAATTCCTTAAACTGTTAAAATATTGCAAATATAAATGATTTAAAATGAGTATTTCTAGATAAATATAAAATAATTGCTTGTAAAAACATAACCGCACCCAGTTATCAAACCTAGAGAAGTTTTTAAATAGCGTAACTGTAAATGTAGGTGATTATTACTCTATATTCTCTTACTTTAGAAATACTTGAATATGAACTATGTTAAACTTTATCTTTTAAGAAAGCTTATTTTTAACATAACTTTTAGTATGGAGGGTTTGTAAATACTGTAAAGTTTTTGAAATTGTATTTGAAATGTCTGTATTTAATTACTGCTTTTATAACATTGTAAAATACTAGAAAATGGACTTCAAGTATTTTTAATATCTTTCAAAAATTTTGTGTAGCTTTTATTTTAAATGTATTATTTGAAACATAAACATATTTCTGATATTTAACAGCAGTCTCATAGATTTGTATTTTCAACTCAGATGAGTTGCAACATCTAATTTTGGCTCTTTTTAAAGTACTATTCAGTTGAAACCACCTGAATTGTCATAGTACTAACAAACTAGAACTGTTTTTGTTGATTCAACACTCCAAATATAGATTTGAATACATAATTACTAACTAATCATTCACATGTAAAATTTTTACTGCTAGGGTATCTAATTTTTATAGATGTTTTCTTCTGGTTATAAAATTATAACTTCTGAAATAATGCAACCAATAATTGTTATAATGTTCAAAACACATATCTTCAGACTGTTCTATTTTTCTGTGAAATCAGTTTTTTTCTGGTTCGTCATTTTTTTTAAAGATAAACTGATTTTTAAGTTAACATGGTTGGACTTTTCTGTGCATTTATGAACATGTGCATTCATAAACATTCTGTGCATTTCCCCCATGTTGATTATTATTTTATGAGAAATGTAAGTCAACTTAAAGTTCAGGGTACTTGGAATATCACTAATCATAAAGTGTTATCACTGGAGGCTCCTAAGAATGTAACTGTAGTGAAGTCTAAAGCTGGGCTCCTATTGGAGTTGGCAAACTTTCTGTAAAGACCCAGATAGTAAATAATTTGGTCTTCGTGGACCATAGGGTCTTTGTAACAAACTACTCAACTCTGCCACTGGTTAAAGAAGTAAAGCAGCCCTAAATGGTATGTGAATGAATGGCATGTTTGTGTTCCAATAAAACTTTATTGATATTGAAGCTTGGATTTCATATAATTCTCATATGAAATTTTTAAATTTTTTTCAACCATTTTAAAATGTAAAAATCATTCTTAGCTCACAGGCCTGAGTAGTGGCCTAGATTTGGCCCATTGGCCATTGTTTGATGACCCTTGTCCTGGAACATAATTTACATTAAGTAACCTCAATGACTCTAAATATCCTGTAGTCTCTGAATGTATTCCCATGCCATTTAGGGACTAGATAGCGTGGAGAAGAAGTTTCTATTGCAAATTTTCAGGTTAATGGACTCCTAATGACTTCCTCACAATTGCTAGTCAGCTAGTTAATTTCAAATGATTATTAAAATAATCATTTGGTTTATATGAAATTAAGTTTTTGAAATTTATAAAGGAATCTATCAGATTAAAATCACATTAATGTTATTCTTTGAATGTCTTTGTTTTTGTCTTAGCAAGTTTGCCAACTTTTCTTGGTGCCCCATTCATCCTTTAGCCTTACCCGTTTCCCCTTTTACCCACTTAGCCTTCAGGTGTGGGTAACTGTAAGCAGCCACTGTACTAGAGATGGCACAGTTCAGTGGTAGGCATAATTTCTTATTCATCAGCTATAGAAAAGATTCAACCCTCACACTGCCACCATTTTTGTATACCATTTATAGTCAGTCATGTCACAACACTAGGACTTTACTGCCTCCCCTCTATCAGAATTTTCAGAATATCTGGGGCGCCTGGGTGGCGCAGTCGGTTAAGCGGCCGACCTCAGCCAGGTCACGATCTCGCGGTCCGTGAGTTCGAGCCCCGCGTCGGGCTCTGGGCTGATGGCTCAGAGCCTGGAGCCTGTTTCTGATTCTGTGTCTCCCTCTCTCTCTGCCCCTCCCCCGTTCATGCTCTGTCTCTCTCTGTCCCAAAAAAAATAAATAAACATTAAAAAAAAAAAAAAAAATTTAAAAAAGAATTTTCAGAATATCTAATAGTTGTACTGGGCTCAGATTTTAGGCTCAGAAAGGTAGTAAGGATTATAAATCTGTGTGTGTAACCTCCCATTAAGCTACATGGTAACTGTTAATCCTCTCAAAATAATACTATCAAGTAATTTGTTTAAACAAATGCAAAATCCAAATCAGACCAAATTTAATTATGTAATAAACGTTTATTGGACAAAATTATTAGCAAGCAGCAGAAAAATCGTTCACATTTGGTATGCTCAATGAAATCCCAGTTCTGTGTTTCTTTAGATGCTTCAACCTTTGCATAAAAGGTTCTCTCCATGCAGATGCAACAATATCCTGAAGGTGTAATTATTAACCTCATAGTCAGCAACAGGCAATTAAAATCCCCCAAAACCAGTCCCAGATTTCACTCTTAACTGCCATTCTAAAAGGGAGAGGATGTAGAGTTTACCAGATCTATGCTTTGTTTCTAAGGGAAGGGAATATCCTCAAAATACTGAGGCAATACACATGTATCAGATGTCACCAATTTCAACAAGAGCCCATTTCTAACGTTACATAAAGGAGTATCTGTTAGATAATAGGAATGGCTTCTGAAGGGCTTAGTAGCTGTTTTGGGAGTGTGACTTTCTGATTAAATAAAATTCTGATCCTCCTAGAATGTACATTCTTGTTAACATTTAGATAAGTAAGAGAATGTAAGCTCCATGAAGGCAAGGATTTTTTTTGTCTGTTTTGCTCACCGCTTTACCTGGCCCAGAGTTAAGTGCTCAAATATTTGTTGAAATGAGTAAATATGCTGACTTTGCTGATGTATTTAATGTACAAACATTTTTAAAAAACATGTTCAGGCCACAAGCATTCTTAATGCAACCACAACAACAAAAAATAGGTTGGAAACACAGTCTTATTTTAGGGAAGTTCAAAAGCCTAAAAGGGAATGAATGGCAGGAAGCATCCAGCTGAGAGGACATGCACTCTAGATTTCCAATGTTGGATATTACATACTTTCCCTGCACTTGTATCAAACTGGCAACCATAACAGAGGACCACTTAATCTAAAATTAAACTGGTACTTACAGCCAATATATCGTGGGCCTGCATTTTCTGTACAGCTCTTAACTCCTTTTTCTCAAAACCCTTCTTCCCTTGCTTTTCAGTAATTTATTTTTAAATACTTCACCTTAATATTTCATCATTTTTGCATCATATGAAACCCTAGCTAACCCTGAAGATGTTATAGGCTAGACAGTACTGTATTTCTTAATGGATACAATAAACCCTTACATATAAATATTTCAATATTCAGCCCCTGTAAAGCCATCAGATGTTTAAAAAGTTTTTAAACATCAATCAGAGTCTAGTTTAAGAACTCAGCTATATGAATGGGTGAGATCATCACCCATTTTATGTAGTCCCCAAAATGAAGAGTATGTAAAATGAAAGAAAAGTCGCTTAGAGTTTGAAGTTCTGTTGCACAATCCTTTCTTCTCCAAGAGGTTTGTAGTCATTTTCAGAATTCACTCCAGGAACCAACTTCTTAATCTAGACATAGGCAAACCATTCTGTAAAAACCAAATACTTGTCAACAATATCTCCTTCCCATTTTAATACCCTAATATTTGAAAATCTAGGTTGTTTCAGTCACTTGCACATTCCTAAATGATTTACGTGTTGATGAGACAGAGAAAAAAAAAAAAAAAAAGGCCTGGACTATTTCTCCTAAGGCTTCCATTTTCTACCCAGGAATGAAAACTTAAAAAAAAAAAAATCACTATATTTGAGGTATCAGTCTCTACCCAAAACAGGAGGGGAAGTAGAGGAGAGTGGAAACTATAAATGGCTTGGCAGAGGATTTTATAGAAATACCCATCTCTTCCATTCACCCCACTCAAACCTCTGCCTTCTAATTTACCACACTATCCAGCAACTCAGCAGCGATAGGGCCTTAAATACAATGACCTTATGCCCAAATCTTTGCCACAATTTGGGGGTGGGGAAAGAAGATAAAATTGCCTATCAAGGCTTGCAAATTCATAAGCATGACTGAGAGAGGTTAACTCCTGGTGAGAAAACAACCCCAAACTCCAAGAAAGCTCCTCAATGTCTAAATGAGCTGCCCTGCTTTTCTTCCACAGGTTCTATCTTCAGGTCACTGCTTCTCTCCTGAACTTTTCCCTCATCAACTCAATCCTGTGTCCTTTTCTTGTTCTGCTCCCCTACTCCTTCTCTACATTTCCTTTCCTTCTCCCCTTCCAAAATTGTCTTTTCAGACTGAGTGGCAAGGAAAATGCAGAGCAAGGATTTTGCAAGTGGAACCTACAGAATTTGGTGTTTGGGGCTGTGTGGGTGTGTATAAAAGAGAGAGGAGAGTCAAAGAGCCTCAGGGTTCTGGGAGGAGTACTGAGCGAAAAAAGTTACTGAAATGGCAGCACAAAAGTGCATTTTTTGTAATAAGTTATTAAGAGTTCAGGTTTGGACCTGTTTGAGATACCTACGTGGCCTACTCATGGCCCAACTGTAGTATAGGAACAGTAGCTTCAGTCCAGCGCTTACTGCTGCCAGGGAAAATGCAAATCGCTTTTAGATAAATTACTATCTCATTTAATCTTCATTCCACACCTATGGTTCCAAATGGTAAATGGAAAAATAAAGCTCAGAGAAGCTAAATAACTTCTCTGATTTCTTTGTGGTGGTGCAGGAACTCAAACCCAGCTGGTTTCACTCCATAACATGAGAAAAAAAAATCATGGAGCCAAGTTTCTACCTCTTTGAAGACCCTCACTGAGGTGCCAAGGAAGACCATTTTCATTCCAGCCTTATCCCAATCTCCCCACCCACCCACCCACCGACCCTGCCACTCACCAGCTACGTTATTACCTTGGACATACCATACTCTCTGGAATTCAGTTACCTTGCCTACCCCCAAAAGGAGTAGTGGTAAGCTCCCTACCAGTTCAACGTTGTATTCAGAGTACTCACCAGGGTAAAAGATACACGAAGATAAACAACACCAGGTCAAAGAGGATGAAGAGCCAGAGGTCCAACCAGTAGGAATGTTTTGGAAACCGTTCTGCCCTCGATTGAGACCGCACTTCATCATTCTGCTGCTGCCTCCCAGCTTCACCCAAGGCTAGCCGCTCCCGGGGACCGTCTCGACCATCTTCAGGCGCCGCGCCCGCCTGCATCTCGCACCCGTCACCCGGCCGCAGTCAGAACAGCTGGAAAACCCTCACGTATCGCACTTCCGCGTTCACCTGGCCTTAAACTGGCCGCAGTCTGGCTGCCTACGCATGCGCGCTCCCCGCCCCCGGAAAAGGGCCCCCGCGCACCCTCCTCTTCTAGCGCGCAGGCGCAGCCCGGCGGTCCGCTGTCTCCGTGACTGCCAGCAGGCAGCTGGGCCTCCACCCGGAAGCGGAGTAAGAGGGCCCGCCCGCCCCGCCCTGCTGCGCCCTCGGGGAAAGCTGGTGAAACAAGTTTGGCTAAAAGAAAAACTCTCTGGCCGGACCGGAAGTCACCCTCACGTCCCATTCCTGTCAGGTGATGGATTCCGTCCTGGAACTCCCCACGGTCGCCTTTTCTTATCCCTGCATGGGTCCATATGCCAAGGTTTTGGGGCCCCCTCTGATGGGTTTTGTGTATATAGCACGTTCCACTTACTTTATTTAATCCTGAAACACTATACTGAGATGGAAGTCGTAATTACGAGCGTGAGTTTCTAAGGGGGCCAGAGAGCAAATCATGAGAATTTTGCATGTATCTCATGGGAGTGAATATAAGAATAACCCAAAGGTTTGGGAATGTGATCCCCTGCGAGATTACGGTGCTAGCAGAAAGAAAATTATTGACCATTGTCGGTGAGGAAAGATTCTCCTCTACTTACCCTCTTTGGGTCTCCAGCAGGGCCTAAAAATTAAACTGACATAAAACAGATTAACAGGAGAAAGGCATACAAGTTTTATTATTATTATTTTTTTACATGTACATGAGAACCTTCACAAGAGAATGAAGACTTGAAGAAGTGACCAGAACAGAACGCTTTTATATCTTTTAGACAAAGAACCAAGTAAGGCCAAGGAGTTTGGGCCAGGGGTAGTCAACTGTGGAGAAATGACTAGGAGGATAAGCATTAGTGTAACAAGTCTTGTTTGTACAGATTTCTCAGCGTGATTCCCCATCTCTGGTGAGGGGAATGATTTTCTTCCTCCTGGTAGAGGCAGGGGATCTTTGACATGGGAGTTTTATCTCCTGCCAGGAAGAATAAGGAAGGTCAGAGTGCCCCTCTTGTACCTGCTGTTTCTCAAGCTCCTTTAACTTAAAATAATCAATATGCTAAAACAGCGTATTTTGGGGTGACATGCTCTGAACTCCTTCATTTCCTCTGAAAGTTTCTTAAAAAGCTGAATTTGTGGCACTGGAAGGAAGAATTGGATTAGCAGCCAAGAGTCTATCTGCAAAGGGAAAGAAGAGCACAAATGAGAATAAGAATGAATAAACAAGAAATAACAAATCTAAGCACACTTCCCCATATCCTGTTAAATCAGTCTCCCATGCCTGGGAATAGGTCCCTCGTATAGAATGGCCGAACCTCATTTGTCTGACCGAGAGTGTGCAGCTCTGGAGACTGTTTGTCTCAAGCAATTTACATAGAAGCAGCCTCCTTTGCCAGTGACGAAGCTCCTCCTTTTGGGCTGTCATTGTGTGTAGGGGAAGGCAACTTTGGAGGACAATAGAGCCTAAACTACTAACTTCTGGTAGAATGGCTTCCAGTGTTTGTGTAGTGATAACTAAACTCTTGTTCTGTTACTATGGAAAGATTTAGAACTATCTTTTCCAACTCAAGTTCCAAAGCCTGGGAAAAGGGAGCTCAGTATTGAGAAAAAACTTAGAATTGTGATACACAAGCCAGTATTCTATAACATCTTGTCTAGTATATTTATGTGGCACTACTTTATGACCAAAGGAACCCAAGTTTGTAATTTGGCTGGCATTTAAGGTGGCGTACCTGATGACAGAGGGCGTCAGGAATCTGAGGCCCCATCATCTTGGCCGTCTAGGTGGAACTCTATATATACCTTATCATCACATAAGATTAAAAAAAAAAAAAAAAAAAAAACAGTATTGTTCATGGCTAAGGTCACAATGAAGCTTGTGACTTACTAAATTGGGGTTTGGTGTATCTTCTCACCTGTCATGTTGTTATCTGCACATCTTTGTCTTCCGTGTATCCTTGTCAGTCCATAGGCGCAGAACAGGTTGTGAAATATCTGATGTAGGAGACCTGCAGTTAGGCCTTGGCCGCTGTAAGGCTTGGTCTTGTTACCTGACCAAGTTAGTGCAATGTTTTGGTCTCCCCATATGTAATCTTTGGCCTTTGGCAGCTCAGCTGCTCCCAGGTCACGCAAGGGTGGCTTGTGAGCCAGCTGTAGTATCTGGTGGTTTGGCAAGGGTCTGTACTGTAAGAGTCAGTAAGTATTGAGACCATTTCTGACCTTCACGAGAGGCTTGAGGGTGCTACCTGTGGAAGTGCACCGCAAGGTTTGATTGTAATATTGTTTTGGTATGTCAGGTGGGAAAAGCCCAGTACCATCACAGTTTTCAATGCTAAGGGGGGAGAGATCCCTTCTAATGTCTTTGAACAAAGGACGGTCCTTGAGCTTCTGTAGAGGCTTTCCCGTGTACAATTTACTCACCAAAAAGAGAAGTGATGTGTTTTTCTGGTCATGGATGCCATACCCTGTCATGCATCCATTTTCCAGAGTTGGTCCACCAGTTGGTCTTATTGGCAGGAATAAAAATTAATTTCAAGTTCTTTTGCATGATCTAGATGTTGATATAATCAGCAATCAGATTGATTAGTTAATGTGGCCAGGGTTTGAAAAGTGGGTTAGGGGGTGTCAGGTCTGTGCATAACTTGCTGAGAAAACAGTAAGGGTTAGTAAGTGAGACACCAGCTGGAAAGAGAGCCCATAATGGAGGATCAGGGTGAAAATGGGATAGATTGAGAGAAGCAATCTCCAGCCAGCCTTTTTTTTTAATAAATGGCTAAAGAAGGGGGAAGCTTTGTTAAAAGGAAGATCTTTTAAAATTTCCCTTTGGGAGTAGGGAGACCCGTTGGGGGAGAATATAGGTAGAAGTGAATGTTTCTTGATCTGTGACCTTGGGAAAAGCTGTGTACTTGGTGATTCTGTCTGTTTCTGGTGCCTGGGAATTTGCCCGGGAAATCCTTACTTTAAGGTCAACTTAAGGGGTGGTCTTCCAGTTGTCCTGGGAGTGCTAATCCTGGTCTAACTTGGCATGGTTTGTGTGAGTCTAGGAGGGTTTTTCTTTTATTTTGCTGGCAGTGTGAGTGGTTAGCAGTACATCATAATGGTCTTCTCAGTGAGGTGACAATGCTTTCTTCTAAAAGCCTTGATGTACATCTAATCTTCTGGTCAAAAGGGATGGCCAGTCAGCAGAGGCCATGCCATTGTAACTTGCTGATGATATCCTCCAATTAAACTAGTTAGTTCTTGTATATAGCTAGTCATGGTGATGTGGAGAACAAAGGCAAAAGAAATGCAGATAAAATGAAATCTCCTTAGAACTTGCAGCCCATTGAAAATACTTGAGGCAGGCAGAGTATGACATTCCTCAGGAACTCACAGCTGCCTTAAGTTAATGCTTTGCTACAGGCAAAAAGCAACCTTAGCTTGACATTGGCCCGACCTGTACAATCCTATAAGTCTTCTTTAAGATATGAAAATCCTTTTGGAAACTTCCTTTATCTCTGCCCCCTCCCCGCCAATTTAAAGTATAATCACTTCTCACAATCACATTGCAGCTCTTCTGCCCCCAGGTCCTGTACCATGGTATAATAAAAACACTTTTTTTGTACCATCTCAAGAAATCTTTCTTGATCTTTCACTCCTGGCCCATATCACATCAATAGCATTGAATTTTTCACTTAAGCCCCTATAATGTTCACTCAATCCAGAAATAGAAGGTTTAGGGATGCTGGTAGGAATAAAGTGACCAAACATTATTTCTAAAGATGTTAATAATGTCTTCCCTTTGGAGTATTCCAGATTTTTATTTTTTTTTTAATTTTTTTTTCAACGTTTATTTATTTTTGGGACAGAGAGAGACAGAGCATGAATGAGGGAGGGGCACAGAGAGAGGGAGACACAGAATCGGAAACAGGCTCCAGGCTCTGAGCCATCAGCCCAGAGCCTGATGCGGGGCTCGAACTCACGGACCTCGAGATCGTGACCTGGCTGAAGTCGGACGCTTAACCAACTGCGCCACCCAGGCGCCCCTATTGCAGATTTTTATAAGGGCCAGAGGTAATGCTTCTGGCCATTAAGTCCAGTTTCTTAACAGACTTTTTCTAAAGTCCTTTTGACATCTGGATTTTTATATTCACTTTGCCTTGAGGATTAAGGATGGCACAAAGTGTGAAATTTTAATGAGTACCCCAAAGTTTTTGCAAGAAAGTGGTTAATTTCTGCTGTAAAATTAGACCCTTTATCTGACCCAATCCATAAAGAATGCCAAAACAAGGAATACTCTCAGTTATTAATTCTTCACCATTGCTGTGGCATTGGTACTTCTAGCTGGATAGTATTCAGTCCACCCACTAAGTATACAGACATAACCAAATAGTGGGAATAGCCTGACACTGGAGATAAATCTATGGAATCCATTGTGGGGTTTCACAAGGGACAATGTGGGTCTTGGAGGATTTCCTGAGGTACGTTGGTTTCCTCCAGAAATTTGGTGAGATTTGTAAGTAGTACACTGGGAAATAATTTGGCCAGAAATTTTGTGGATGCCAGGGAAGAACCAATTCTCTTTTAACTCCTTAAGTATCTCCCATCTACCCATATGTCCCATCTGATGGGAGATGAGTGTAAGCCAAAAGGTCAAAAGAAAGGGGACCACAGGAAGTCTGTTTGACCCAATGTATAATCTAATTGTTTGGCACTCTTTTGTATCCATTTGTCTTTTTCAAATTGTGGGGTATTTGCCTGAATGGTTAATACTGTCAGTCAGGGATAAAAGCAGGGTTTTAAATTGGGTGGAAAAAGAAAAGGGGTTCTATTTGGGGCTGCAAAGGTAGCAGCCTTGTCAGCCCTGCTATTCCCTAGAGATACAATATCTGTCTCCTTAGTATGGCTACACAGCCAACAATATCAATTTTAGCAGGGAAGTGAATAGCATGTATAGGGCAGCAATTATATGCCCATTGGCGAGAGGAGTACCAGCAAGAGAGGTTAAGAATCCACAGGATTTCCAGATTGTGTCAACAGCCTGATGAGTTTAGCACCTTGGGCTAACTAACTTTACAGTGGACAGAGAGTGTGCCTCAGACGTTTTATGTGGGGAAACTATGGCACAGCCAGTTATTATGTTTCCCCAGAAATTTCCTCTGTAGGAACGATCACAAAATAGAACTTAAGTCTCGGTTGTGTAAAGGGGGTGGTATCTAAGAGATCCTCTCATGGCTTTCAGATAATTTTTGTTTTTGTTTTTTAGAGAGAGAGTGTGTGAGCATGTGAGTAGGGGAGAGGGGCATAGGGAAAGAGAGAAAATCTGAAGCAGGCTCCACACTCAGCACGGAGCCCAATGCTGGGCTTGATCTGCCAACACTGGGATCATGACCTGAGCCAAAACCAATTGGCTGCTCAACCGACTGAGCCACCCAGGTACCCAGACAATTTCTATATTTGTAAAGTAATTCTGTGGAATGGAGTGATGTTCTCCATTATCAAGGAAAGGATAATAGAGTAGTCAGATTTAAAGTGTTACAGTGATGGAAGATGAAAGAAGGGTTGGATAATAGAGGCCACCACGTAGAGAGGTGTGGTGTCTTATGAACATAAAGGAACATAGAGGTGAATGGGGAGCCTGATCTCAGGGAACTGGCTTTGTCAGTTAGGGAGGCAGCTGTGGCTACTGCACACAGGCATGAGGGCATGCCTGCTGTCACAGGATCCAGCTGACAGGAAGGACTTACCTGAGAGGCAAAGATTTTCCTGGAATTCCCATAGCAATCCCAATATTGTTGTGGCACTATAGGAAAAAAAAAAAAAAAGGTTGTCAAAATTAGGTAGCTGAGAATTGTGGGTGTTCACAGTGCTAATTTTAAGCCTTCCAAGGAGGTTAATGAGGGCCCGGAAATGAGCTCTGAAGTAGTATCCAGGAGGAGGCTTCTAAAGAGTTAGCCAGGGCAGCAAAGTTAGGAATTCATTTGTGGCAGTAGCCAGCTGCCTCTAGAAATTTATGTAGCTGTTTTTTCATTTGTGGGAGAGGGATGGGCAAAACTGACTCAAGGCATTTGAGAGTGGGCTTTTGAATGACTTGAGGTATCTCATGTCCTTAGTAGGTAACAGTTGTTTGTACCCCTATAAGTTTAGTTTAAGAGGATTTATGGCCTCTTTCAGCTACTATAAGAGCATGCTGCTTAGTTTGGTTACAAAGTAAAAGATCATAAACATACTGAACAAGAGTAGAGCCTTGGAATCTACCCTGGCGTTAGGGACTTGGGAAAATATTGAGGGAAACTTGCAACGTCCCTGAGGTATACCAGTCTATGTTAATTGTCTCTCTCTAAATGTAAATACAAAGAGGAATTGTGAGTTAGGGTGCAATGGAGTTGAAAAGAAAGCCGAGCAGAGGTTAATTACTGGAAATCAGGCTGGGTCAGCAGGAATTGAGATAAGAATGGTAGCTGAATTAGGGACTATGGAGTGATGAGGAATTACAAAGGCATTAATGGCTCTCAGATGTTCTTTAAATTAATAGATTTGAATCCAGTCTGAATCCAGTTTCCCTCTTTCTTTACTGGTAAGATTGTAGTGTTACAAAGCGAGGAAGTGAGAATATCCTGCTGTAAAAGAGATAGGTTCAGTGCCTCGCTGCGCACTAACGAGGGCACTAACGAGGGCAGCAACGAGGGCAGCACTGGGCTACACGTGGGGGAAGCTTGCTCCTTTTCCAGTAATATGCACAACTCTGTTGCTGTAACAATTCAACCTCATTTGCATGTGAGGCCTGGGTGCTAGTTGGGATATCTTTTAAGATTGCATCTTCTTCAGAAGATTTTCAGTTGAGATGGGTTTCCATTAGGGTAAAAAAGTTTGCTGTTTGGTCAGATGCAGGAAAATAAAAACACATTTCTCATTACACTGTATGGTGGCATTAAATTTACATAACAAATGTCTACCTAAGAGATTTGCTGGGGAGGAGTCAGAAAACAGAAAGGCATGATGGGTGTTAAGAGGGCCTAAAGGTATCCAGGAGGCCTAGGATATAGACAGTGAAATAGGTTGCCCAGAGACTGAAAGCTTGAATAGAATCAGAGGTGACAGGTAGAGATAAAATCCTCTGAACAGATGGTAAAGTCACATCAGTGTCAATTAAGAACCAGTTCCTGATCCTCTACTATGAGGATGGTGAGCCCTAGGGTGCACCTTGGGGTTAGTTGACCCTATCAGGAGGGTATTGCCCCACAGAAGGGGAGAAGGGAGTGAACCCTCTGAGGGTGCTGGGTCTAGAGAGATTGTTTCCTTTTTTTTTTTTTTTTAACGGCTGTTGGAAATCAAAAACAAGAATACTCATAACAGAAAATATCAAATCACTATGCCTAAAGAACTAGTTCACACCAGTGTTTTCTTCTACTAATCTAAATTTGGAAAAGGTAAAACATGAGGAGAGACTCTTAATACTTTTGTTGGATTGGATCTTGCAGGCAGAGATCCAGGAGACTAACTGGTAAGAATTCTTACCTTGTGCTGGCTGTGTCAGAGATCCCAGGATCTCTCAGCTGCAGTGGCCCTGGAGTGAGCAGTGTACAACCAGTGACATCCCATCCTTGTCAGCAAAACTGTAGGTAAGGAAAAATGCTCCTCTACCTACCCTCTTTGTGTCTCCAGCAGGGCCTAAAAGTTAAACTGACATAAGAAAGTTTAACAGGAGGGGGGCACCTGGGTGGCTCAGTCAGTTGAGCATTGGACTTGATTTTGGCTCCAATCATGATCTCATGGTCATGGGATCAAGCTTCAAGCTGGGCTCCAGGCTGACCTGAATGTGGAGCCTGCTTGGTTCTCTCTCTTTCCCTCTGCTCCTTTCCCCCTCTTGCATGCACTCTCTCTCTCTCTGTCTCTCTGTCTCTCTGTCTCTCTCTCTCTCAGAAAGGAAAGAAAGAAAGAAAAGAAAAAAGAAAGAAAGAAAGAAAGAAAGAAAGAAAGAAAGAAAGAAAGAAAGAAAGAAAGAAAGAAAGAAAAACAAGATCAACAGGAGAAAGGCATACAAGTTTTATTATTATTATTTTTTTACATGTACATGAGAACCTTCACAAGAGAATGAAGACTTGAAGAAGTGACCAGAACAGAACGCTTTTATATCTTTTAGACAAAGAACCAAGTAAGGCCAAGGAGTTTGGGCCAGGGGTAGTCAACTGTGGAGAAATGACTAGGAGGATAAGCATTAGTGTAACAAGTCTTGTTTTTACAGATTTCTCAGCGTGATTCCCCATCTCTGGTGAGGGGAATGATTTTCTTCCTCCTGGTAGAGGCAGGGGATCTTTGACATGGGAGTTTTATCTCCTGCCAGGAAGAATAAGGAAGGTCAGAGTGCCCCTCTTGTACCTGCTGTTTCTCAAGCTCCTTTAACTTAAAATAATCAATATGCTAAAACAGCGTATTTTGGGGTGACATGCTCTGAACTCCTTCACTATACTGCCTGGATTTTCCCTGGTGGCTCCCATTTTAAATATTTTCTCCCCTGTCATGTTATGAATCTTGGGTTGTTCAGAAAATGCAGGTATGTATTAGTGGTTCTCTTCGTGCAGTATGAATGAAGGTCTGGCTGTGTGCCACTAAATCTTGATAAAACCTCTTTGAAGCTGTGATTACTCCATTTTACAGAATTAGAAAGTGAGACACAAAAGGGGTACAGAGTCTACAGTTACTAAAAAAAAATTATAAAGCCTAAAATTGATTCCAAATCCAGCATTTTTTTTTTTTTAACGTTTATTTGTTTTTGAGACAGAGAGAGACAGAACATGAACGGGGGAGGGTCAGAGAGAGAGGGAGACACAGAATCTGAAACAGGCTCCAGGCTCTGAACTGTCAGCACAGAGCCCGACACGGGGCTTGAACTCACGGAGTGCAAGATCATGACCTGAGTCGGGCGCTCAACTGACTGAGCCACCCAGGCGCCCCACAAATCCAGCATTTTTAATGCTGTTCTACAGATACCTACACTTGCTTTAATTTGCCTCCAAATCAATTACCCAGTAATAGAGACAAACATAGTCTGCTACCTTAAAGAAAAATACCATTGTCCTTTTGCTTTGTAGCTTTGGGGAATGAGAAGACTGTTATCTGAAAATTAGCTAGACTGTGTGATGTAGCCCAGATTATAGGCTGGTAATAGGTTGGAAAAGACCCTGATCATAGTGACACTGAGACTTTACAAAAATTAATGGAGGCAAGCAAACTATTACCCATATAATGATGGAAGCATTCTTTTCAGTGGCAAGATTGAATCAGCTACTCCTAATTATTGAAATAGGATTGATAAAAGTCATTGAAATTGTAAATGTAGAAATAGCCTGACATAAACTGAACAAGTTCTGAAATGGTTTGAAACTTGTCCTTAGCAAAGAGTCACATGTTCATCTGTGAGAGAATGTTGGTACTAGGGTCTGATTTCTTGAGTAGGAAGGTCTGTCACATTTGGGAGAACAATTAATACAAACAGAGAGGGGTCATGTAGACTAAATTCATTGGAAAGAGTCTGTCACCTGTTCAGACTTCACCCCTGTAAAAATTCCAGTGATTCTTGATTATTCTACCTGATAGACAGAAATGAATATGGAGTATGGTGGTAGAATTCACTATGTTCCTTAAATTATAAGCAATTTAATTTCAAAGAAAGTACTTTACTGAAATTCAGATACATTGTTAGTGAGGTAGGAGCTTAGCATTTTCCCTTAAACCTTTCTGCCTGATATGTCCGTGAAAAATATGTACCAGAAACTACAGAATGAGTTATTATTCTGCAACCGTGATCCGTCATGTTCACAATACTGTCAACACAATTAATCTGATTGGAGCTAGGGTAGAGAAGATAGTGTATGAGCATGCCATTACCATCAGGCCAAAGATAGGTATTTTTTAGGAAGACATTCCAAACTTCTGAAGTTCAAGTGTAGTAAGTTCCTAAGAGGGAGTGATAAATTATGCTTTAACCTAAGGTGATAATACAGATTTCTTCAGACAGCTGTTGAGTTAGTATGTCCATATAATAAATCATCCTCATGATTATCCTAGGAGTTAAACTAATTTTATAGATAGAGTAACCTTTCCAACAATAAATAAATAAATAAATAAATAAATAAATAAATAAATAAATAAATACTTTGCTAATTGTCATCTGAAAACATGGATTTTTCTTAAGTTACCCCTTTCTTATCTTCATTGCATTTTTGTCTCCTCTCCAAATTGAATGAGTATTCCAATAACTCTGTGGATTGGTACACCAAGTTATTTCTCTGTCTTCTGGGGAATTTTGTCTGTTTTTTCTTTTCCACCATCATTGCTGTTCACTTCTATTATTGTTTCCTTTGAGCATTGTATAGTCATCACAATTAATTGCTATTTGTTGCAGCTTCCCTTTTATCTTCATCTTGGCCTTCAGCAGCTCCCATCCCTGTATCCCACCATTAGTCTGTGTCCACCCTACTCAGCTAAACTCGTGTCCAGCAAACACCTTTTGCTGTAGCCAGATTGCTATCTTCCTTCTTTCTCAGAGAAACTGTTCTCCTCTTGGCCTTTGATGTGTGTACTCATTAACCTGTAATACTTCCCCTTCTATCCTAATCCTCCGCATCCTTTTTCAATTCAAATGCCAACTTCATAAAGTTTCCCTCTAGAAATCACATTGATTTCTCCATTCTCAGTATTTCTAACATACCAATTGTGAAAACTTCACATTTAATTTGTCTCCACCTATTTCATATACCATGCTTTCTTCTTGGGGAGAGGGTTAACTTCTCAAGATCAAGGCAGTAAAGTATTTACTTCCATACTTTTCTTACCTTCCTTTTGCATTAGTTATTATCCTCTACATTGTATAGCAACCACCTGTTGATGAGGCTATCCCCTGGGCTGATCATTTTTCCAAATTTTTTTTTACCTTCAACTCAAGAAAGGTCAAAATTTTCTTGACATATTGTCTGGCACACTGGCTTGCTTTATAACACAACGTTATATAAATTTTCTCCCCTATTAGAGTATTAAGTATCCTTTAGAAGGGAAACTATATTTTTTACTAGCTTTGTAGTTTCCACAGTCCTTCAACAGTACCTTGAACATAGAAAAATTAAATATTTATTCAATTATATTTTGTTGTGTTCTGCAACCACTGATACAATCCTGGTAAAAAAAATACTTGTGGAATTAGCTCTGTTTTAACATAATAGTATAATGATACCACTAAGATATGTCACTACTGATCTACCACTCTCAGTGGGGATGCTTTCTGAGGTTTTTTTCCAGTGGTAGTAATGGATATGCACTAATCCATTCTCCCCTTTTGGATTTCTTGTCTTTAATTTCAATAAATACTCTTTAAATGCCTCCTGTGTGTCAGGCTGTGTCTGAGCAGCCAAAGGTTTAGGTGCAGTAGTCATTTAATTCATTAGCAGTACTGACTGAGGGCATTTAGCAGAGCAATGTGATGTTCACTCTGTCCCAGAGTCCTGAGGTCCTGCATCATGGTTTTGGTGTTAGGAAGTCTGAGCAGGATTGGCTATGAACAAATTACCTATCCTCTTCCACCTACCTTCTCACACATGTGCACACTTCAACCACAAAAGCTCAGTTTTGTTTATTTAAATTTTAGGGTTTCATGAAAGATTTCATTTCAATATAAAGAAGGCATTCTGCTTCTTTTTAAAGTTTCCAAACAACTTCAGTAGGGCAAGGCTTAAATTGGTAGGCATAGATGACAAAGATGTTGAAACCTACAACCTAGAATTCTCATTATACTAATCAACTGAGTGATCAACCTGTTTTTGTTTCATTGAAAGGTGTAGGAGGGACAGGCATTGAGTTGGAGATTGAAAGATTAGTCAATACTTGACAAGTCTTCTCTTATAAAATTATATAATAGGCTTCCAAGAGTAGACATAGTGATATTAACATAGGCCTGAATGGAATAACAGTGTTAAGTAAATGGATGCCAAGGTGATAACTGCTATATATATATATATATATATATATATATATATATGTACATATATATATAATGTTAACCATTATTAAACTTATTTTGTAAACATGAAAAATGTTGACATATTATCAGCAGTTATCTCTGGAAGATGGCATCACAGATCATTTTGTTCTCTGTGCTGTTTTGTATTTTCCAAATTTTCTCAATGAAAATGCACTAGAAGTTGGGAAGAAGGTTTTTCGAAAACAAGTAAGTTTAAAAATAAGCAAGAGATAACTTAGCCCCAAATTAATTATTATTTAACTGTTTCTAACATCAGATCATAAGCAACAGACACATAACTATGAAGGGGTATAATGGCTTATAATACTGCTTTTCAAACTACTTTTCATGGAGTTCTATGATTCCTCAGGGGCTGATATGAAATGGAAGAGATAGATGCAGGAATGACCCCTGCTAGAGAAGCCCCTACTAGAGAGGGTCAGTTTTTATGTTCATATATAAATATGTCCTGTTAGAAGACATATTTACTTTTTTTTTTTTTTTTCTTTTCTGCTCTGGTGAGAGCTGTGTCAAAAAGTCACCTTGGGAGACCCGTGTTCAAATTGGTGGAGTAGGCAATGCCAAGCCTCCAGAAACATTTAAAAATAGGCAGAAACTATTTGAAACGAGTTTGTCAGAACTCTGGGAAATAGTCAGAGGTTTACAACAACCAAGCAAATGTTTAATCAAAATATATGAAGAATACAAAGCCAGAATTAAAGGGAGAAATAGATGGTTCTACAATACTAGTTAGAAATTTCCATATCTCGGGGCGCCTGGGTGGCTCAGTCGGTTAAGTGTCCGACTTCAGCTCAGGTCACGATCTCACACTCCCTGAATTCGAGCCCCGCGTCGGGCTCTGGGCTGATGGCTCAGAGCCTGGAGCCTGCTTCCGATTCTTTGTCTCCCTCTCTCTCTGCCCCTCCCCCATTCATGCTCTGTCTCTCTCTGTCTCAAAAATAAATAAACGTTAAAAAAAAATTAAAAAAAAAAAGAAATTTCCATATCCCACTTTCAATAATGGGTAAAAGATCTAGACAGATGATCAGTATGAAAATAGGGATCTTGGGTCACCTGGGTGGCTCAGTCAGTTGAGTGTCTGACTCTTGATTTTGGCTCAGGTCAAGATTCCAGTGTCATGGGATCCAGCCCTGTGTTGGGCTCCGTGCTAGGCATGGGGCCTCCTTGAGATTCTCTCTCTCTCTCTCTCTCTCTCTCTCTCTCTCCCTCTCTCCCTCCCCCCTCCCTCTCTCTCTCTGCCCCTCTCCCCTCTCTCTCTCTCTTTTAATAAAAATGTTAAAAAATAGACGTTTTGAGCAACTCTATAAATCAATTAGAGCTAATAGACATATATGGGATACTCCACTCAACAGCTATAGAATATACTACATCAGTTCTAACCCAGGCAGAGTAGAATACTGTATCAACTTTAGAAACTGGGAAGAATAAAGTTCATGAAGTTTTCAACACTGCCAACTCACAAAGTATTCCTACACAAATTCCAGCTCAAAATAAATGCAGAGGCTGTTGGCTCTTTTAAGAATGCTCAGTTTCATTATTCTGCTCTTCCTAAGCTAGCAACTTGGAGCCCTCATAGAATGTGCTAGTTAGGCCCTTTATATTGCAAATCCCAGAAAGTCACTAAATGTAACTCCAGGGCTATTTTAATACTGTCATGCATCCAAGGATCCAAACCCAGGACTCTTACTCTACCTAATATCATATAAGGCACACTTAGAATGGCACATTCCCCACTTCTTTCAGTTATTGCTCAAATATCACCTACTCAGGTTATGGTCCTTGAACACCCTATTTAAAATTGTACCCACCATCTCACCCCTGGCACTCCTCCTCATCCCTCTTCCTGACTTTTTTTTCTCCATAGCATTTATACCATCTAATATACCACATATTTTACTTCTTGTATATTATCTGTATCCCCTTCATGAAGACAGAGATTTTTGGGTTTTGTTGTTGTTGTTCACTGTTGTATCTCTAACAGCTAGATAAGCACCTACATATAATAAATGCTCAATAAATATTTGCTGAATGATATTTTGGAAGAAAATTTGCCTACATAATCACATCAAATTAAATTGAATCTGGATTCCAGAACCTCTAGACTCTAAAACCAGACTGCTTAGGTTCAAATCCTGGTATAGCCACTTACTGGCTATTAACCTTAGCCAAGTTATATAACCATTCTTTGCCTCAGTTTCTTCTTTTATGAGTATAGTAACACTAGTTCTTATTGTATAGAATTGTGAGGATTAATGTGAACTGATTTTTATAAAGCACTTTGAACAACATCTAGCATATTGTAAACACCATATGTGTTGACTTGTGGTAGTAAGATTGCATTGAACTGCATCTGAATGTATTCTGTGAGTAAAACAATTGTTTAGATTTTACAGTTTCTTCTTTGTATTTTGGAGCAAATTTGTATTGTGAAGATTTTGTAGGCCCTGGGAACTAGCATTTTCATGTATGGTTACAAATGAAAATAAGAATGAAAAGAATCTCAAGTGTGTGTTAGGCCTCTTTGAATTCAGGAAGGCCTATATAATCAGTCATCTTGGCAAAAAATAGACCAATGGAAAATATAATCTAAGATGTTGCATGTTTCTATGAGAATCTACACTACTTCTTTATAACATGTACCACAGTTGTTTTTACTTGTTCAGTGTCAGTATTCTACTTCTAGGTTCTAAGCTTCTAAGCTAGATTCAAAGCTCCATGGGAACAAAATAGATTTCTCTTGTTCACCACTGAAACGCATGTCATATTTGTCACATAGTAGGTGCGTAGTTCATATTTGGTTAAAGAAGTATGTATTCTTGGCCACCCAGGATCCAACGATGCTGTGGTGAACAAGTTATACTTTCATCCACCAGAAGCAAGAATTTATCATTTCTACCTCTAAAAACCTACTATTTCACGCTCTTTTCTTCTATCCAGTTTTTTATCGGAACTCGATCATGACCCTTTTTGCCTCATGGTCTCTGTTGTCTGCCTTTTCTTCTATGCCTTTGAACTTTTGCCCATCATTACTAGCTGATGACTTTTTCCACATATTGAAATCAGGTTTCCAAGAGAGACTCTAACTCGTTTAATTAATTAGTATTATTGATCTTGGACAAAATTCTCATATTATAGGCTGCTCTCAAGTATTATAGATTGACTGTCTTTGCATCAGCTAGCCTAATAAATGACCAGGGTACTGATGACCTGGTTCAGAATAAGGTTATCTGGATATAAGGAATAACTAGAAATGGTTCCCTCTGTAGAGCTTCCATATATAAGTTCTCAGAACACAGGATGTGAAGGCTGGCTTGCTGAGGCTGAGTCTTTTTAGCAGGTCCCATTTATTTATTCAACTACAATTGTTGAAGTTTACTTTGTGTTAAAGGGGTGTGTTGGAGTATAGATATAACTCTCTATCCTAGCCCTCCCAAACCTCACAGATGAGAAGAGACAGTCAAACAAATTTAATACAGAATAATGATATTGGTGAACACATTGTGCTATGGAATCACAGAACCAACAGCCAGTGGGGATTGGGAACGTGAAATAAGCTCCGTCTTCACTCAGGTTTTTCTGTTCTAAGGATGTGTTGAAGAGAAGTCCTGTGTCATATTTATGTCCTTTGATACCCTTGCTAATCTTGATATATTGTATAAAAAATTATCTAAAGCAAACCAAGAAATGGCATTAAGCATAAACTCCTTCACTAAAAGGACTTTTGGGTTTTTTGTTGTTTTAATTTTATTTTATAATCTCCAAACCCCACATGGGACTCAAACTCAATACCCCAAGATCAAGAGTTGCATGCTCTTCTGACTGAGCCAGCCAGGCTCAGCCAGGCCCTGGATTTTTGTTTGTTTTTGAGTGAAGAAACAGAGTCTTTGGCTCTCAGATATTTTCTCCAGTGAATGTAATGAGTGTATAAGAATTGTTTGAAAATAACCAGTTATACCCCTGTAGTCTGAGTGATGTGGCCTTAAACTGGACTGAGATCTGGGGAGAACTTCCTCCTCCTCCTCCAGATTTCAAATTTCTGTTATTCTTCTCCCTTAACAGCAGCCCTCACCAGCAATTATTGGACAGGTATTTAAGCTCCCCCCCCCACCTTCCGCTTTTTTTTAATTTGAGTATAGATGACACACAGTGCTATATTAGCTTCAGGTATACACCTTGGTGACTTGACAAATTTATACATCATGCTAAATTCCCTTTTTTTCTTTCTGGTAATCTAGATATTGTAGAAGGGAGTGCTTCTGGTAATACTTTATTTTGATAGAATTCATAGTGGGGGTAGATATTTTATGATGAGAACCTCCCTGGAACACTAATTTTTTTTGGTGACTATTAATTTGTTCCATGTCCCCTAACTTTCTTCATCTTCTGCCACTGCCTTGCTTACTCTTTTTTTCCCAGTCAGTCCTCCAGGAATGTCTGCTTAACCCAATAGGCTGAACGTAGGTCATTGGGCCTGAAGGTCATAGATATATACCATCTTGCATATTAGCATACACTGAATATAAAAGTATAACTCTACCCCTATAAGATGATGATGATATTCTAGGTGTTCTGATTCAGACCGAAGATGAACCTGAACATTTGAATTCATTCGATGAAGCTCTTAATGACCTAAATATCTCTACTGATGGGTGTTCATCATTGAACATTTGATGCCTGCTGCATAGTGCTTTTTAAAAATTGTTTTTTGTTGAATAAAGAAAAGCAGGTGTAAGGGATTGTTCAAGTGGACAGGTCTTTGTTATTACTTTAGTTTGGAAGCTGTAACTGAGGAAGCCCTTAATAATTATTGTTTTAAACTGCAGAATATGTTAAATCTTTCTGGATTACCCTTTGGACAGTGAAATGTAAAGACCCTGAATTGGAAGTCTTTCAAAGACTTTGTGTCATTGACCAGTAGATGGCAGTCTTATACTATAGTTCAGAGAAAGCAAGTAGTTGCAGAAGGTAAAGAAACATTCAGTTTGAAGTATTCATCCACAGTGAACTTCCTCCCTTTCTGATCCCCACAAAACCCCCTCCCATTCACATTCTACCCCAGACAACTATCTTACTCACCCAGTCACTTCTCTTCAGGCTCCCAGGGATCTCTTGCTGCCAGTCTCTATTTGCTCACAGGAAATATCTTTTATACTTATTCATAGTCAGCTCATAGGAACAGGACCAGCTACATAATTTGCAGGACCCAGTTTAATATGAAAATATGAGCTTCTTGTTCAAAATTTATTGAGAATTTTAACACAGTAACAGCAGCACGTTAAACCAAACACAAGGCCCTTCTGAGCCCGCACAAGGTGCACCTGCATGAAGCTAGCCATGCTTTTATGAGCTTAAGGGATATCTCCCTCTGCCCAGCTCACTCTCTGTTATTGCAGCGCCTTTTGATGACACATACCAGAGGGCTATTTAAAGGAAGAATCACTGAATGTTATTCAGATATCATAGAATCTTAGTAGTGTGAGAGAATTATTAGAGATCATCTAGTCCAATTGCCTTATTTTGAAGATGATTGGGCACCTGGCTGGTGCAGTGGGTAGAGCATGTGACTCTTGATCTAGGGGTCATGATTGGGCACAGAGCCTACAAAAAAAAAAAAGATGATTGAACTCAATTCTGAAGAAATGAAGTGGCTCACCCACAGTCCCTAGCTAGTTCTATCATAGACCGGACTAGAACTAAGAGTTCTCACCTGCTAGGCCAAGGCTTACTCTACCACATAGGCTTAGTGAGGGATATTTTGAGAAAAGAGTTTTCCTGTCTATTCAATCAAGACTACTTTGTTCTATTTTCTCTATAAGAGAAGGGTACATGTTCTTACCTATGTTCTTATGTTATTACTTACTTTACTGAAATATCAGCTATATGCTAGGCACCATGTTAGATGGTTTACATATTTATCACACCTCAATTAAAAACAATTGCAGAAAATCATTACTGTTTTCCCCATTTTTTAAGTAAGAAAAACTAAGGATCTGAATTTGACTTTTAGTAAGTGGGAAGACAAGAGTTTAAGCAAGTTTATATGATTCCAAAACCCATTTTATTTTTACCACATCATTCCTGAGTTCTAGGAATGCTGAGTCAGCTTGTATTTCCTGAACATTGCTTCTATTTTTGGTCAGCTCTATAGAAGATTTGGGGGACTCATACTAGGCTTTCTGTGTTCTTCAGCTTTACCAAGCTTGCTCCTGTTTTAGGGCCTTTGCTCAAGGGTATTTTCTCCACTTGGAATTATTTCTCCCAGACAATCCATGAAAACAGGTATGCATGTCAGCTAAATAGGGGATCTGATTGTAGGCCACTGAGGGTACAGGCTTTTTCTCTGAATGAAATGGGAGACCTTTCAGTGTTTTGTCAGAGTGACATGATCTGATTTAGATTTTAAAGGATCCTTCTGGCTGCTGTGTTGAAAAACACAGGGTAGGGAAGGGAAGGTAGATATTGGGAGGCTTTTTAAGGGAGTTATATTAATCCAAGGGAAAGATAATGGTGATTCAGTGGAAGTGACGGGAAGGGGTGGGTTTCTGGAGTTATATATGTATTTAAGTATTATATTTCTAACTTTTTTATGGAAAATTTCAAATATATACAAAAGTAGGAACAAATAAGATTAGAGAGATAAAAGTACTTTGAACATTTATTTTTTTTAAAAATAAGAATGCAAAAAATTTGGGGGTTCCTGGGTGGCTCAACTGGTTCAGCATCCAACTCTTGATTTCGGCTCAGGTCATGGTCTCATGGTTTGTGAGTTCAAGCCCCAGTTTGGGCTCTGCGCTGGCAGCATGAAGCCTGCTTGGGATTCTCTCTCTCTCTCCCTCTCTCTTTCTGCCCCTCCCCTGCTCAGACTCTCTCTCTCTCAAAATAAATAAATCAACATTTAAAAATTTTGTAAAAGAATGCAAAAGTTTTTAGTTTCTCTGGTGATTCTGATTCTTAGCCAGATCTGAGAATCACTAGTGTAGAAAAATATAGTTCTTTGACTTAGTATTTCATTTATTTCCTATCATATTGTTCTGAGTGATATTAATGGGGAAATATACATATCTACACCAAGAGAAGGGAACTAGGAGGATATCTATCAAAATCAGAATGGTGATAATCTCTGGATTGTAGGTTTATGGAAATATTTATTTTGCAATTGCTTTTCTTATTTCTGAGTTCTAATTGAATGTATATTATTTTTATAATAATAGATGTTTCTAAGGAAAATATTTACAGCCAGTGAAAGATTTGTTTTCATTGAGTCATAATTGGCATGTAATATACTATTATTTTAAGGTATACATCATAGTGATGCCATATTTTTTATACATTATGAAATGATCCCCATAATAAGTCTAGTTACTGACACCATACAAAGTATTACAGTAGTATTGACTATATTCCCTTTTCTGTACATTATATTCTTATGAAATTTATTTTATAACTTGAATTTATACCTCTTAATTCTCTTTACCTACTTTGCCCCCTCCTCGATACCTTCCCATTCTGGTAACCAACAGTTTATTTCCTGTATCCATGACTGTTTCTGTTTGTTTTATATGTTTGTTTAATTTCTTAAATTGTACATTTGTGTAAAATCATATAGTATTTGTCTTCCTCTGTCTGACTTATTTTGTTTAGCACACTGCCCTCCAGGTCCATCCATGTCACAAATGACAAGATTTCATTCTTTTTTATGGCTGAGTAATATTTCAGTGTGTGTGTGTGTGTGTGTGTGTGTGTGTGTGTGTACATCACATTTTCTTTATCTACTCATCTATTAATAGACAGGTTATTCGGTTGTTTCCATATCTTGGTAATTGTAAATAATGCTGCAGTGAACATGGAAGTGTATGTATCCCTTCAAATTGGTGTTTTTGTTTTCTTTGGATAAATACCATGAAGTAGAATTATTGGATCATATGGTAGTTCTGTTTTTAATTTTTTAGGGTAACCTCCAGGCTGTTTTCAACAGTAGCTGCACCAATTTACATTCCCACCAACAATGTATGAGGGTTCCCTTTTCTCTACATCTTTGCTAACACTTATTTTTTGTCTTTTTAATAATAACCGATCTGACAGTTGTGAAGTAAAATTGTGGTTTTGGTTTGCATTTCCCTGATGTTGAGCATCTTTTCATATGAATATTGGCCATCTGTAAGTCTTCCCTGGAAAAATATCTATTTAAGTTCTCTTCCCATTTTAAAATCAGGTTATTTGTTTTTTTTTTTTTTTTTGATATTAGGTTTTTCAAATTCTATATATTTTGAATATTAACACCTTATCGGATGTCTGATTTGCAGGTTATCTCCTCCCATTCAACAGGTTGCCTTTTCATTTTGTTGGTTTTCTTCTCTCTGCTTTTTACTGTGATGTAATCCCATTTATTTATTTTAGCTTTTGTTACTTTTGCCTGAGGAGACTAGTCAACAATATATATATATTTCTAAGACTGATGTCAAAGGGTTTATTCCTATATTTTCTTCTAGGAGTTTTATGGCTTCAGGTCTTGCATTCAAGTCTTGAAAACATGGTGTGAGATAGTGGTCCAGTTTCATTCTTTTGCACGTAGCTACCTGGTTTTCCCAACAGCATTTAATGATGAGACTATCTTTTCCCTGTTGTGTGTTCTTGCCTTCTTTGTCACAGATTACTTGACGATGTAAGCATCGGTTTCTTTCTGAGCTGTCTATTCTATTCCATTAATCTATGTGTCTGTTTTTGTGGCAGCACCATATTGTTTTGGTTACTACAGCTTTGTAGTATAATTTGAAATCAGGGAGTATGATACCTCCAGCTTTGTTCTCCTTTCTCAAGATTGCTTTGGCTATTTGGAGTCTTTGTGGTTTCAAACAAATTTTAGGATATTTTGTTTTAGTTGTATGAAAAATGCAAAGGCATTTTTCATGGGGATTGCTTTGAATTTATAGATTTCTTTGGCTAATACCAACATTTAAACAATATTAATTCTTCCAGTCTTTGAGCACTGTGTGTCTTTTCATTTGTTTGTGTCTGCTTCAATTTCTTTCATCAGTGTCTTACACTTTTCAGAGTACAGGTCTTTCACCTATTTGGTTAAATTTATCCCTAGGTATTTTATTCTTTTTGATGCAGTTATAAATGGGATTATTTTCTTTATTTCTCTTTTCTGGTAGCTTGTTGTTAGTGTATAGACATGCAAACGATTTCTGTATGTTAATTTTGTATTCTACAAGTATACTAAATTGGTTTATTAGCTCCAGTAGTGTTTAGGATTTTCTGTATATAGTATCATGTCATCTGTAAAGAGTGACAGTTTTACTTCTTTCTTTACATTTATTTATGTATTTATTTATGTATTTGTTTATTTATTATCATTTTTCAGAGAGAGAGAGAGAGACAGAGCATGACTTGGGGATGAGCAAAGAGAGATGGAGACACAGAATCTGAAGCAGGCTCAAGGCTCTGAGCTGTCAGCACAGAGCCTGATGAGGGGCTCAAACCCACAAACTGCAAGATCATGACCTGAGCCGAAGTCAGATGCTTAACTGACTGAGCCACTCAGGTGCCCCTTTTTCTTTCAAATTTAGATGCCTTTTGTTTCTTTTTCTGGCCTAATTGCAGTGGCTAGGATTTTCAATACTATGTTGTATAAAAGTTGCAAGAGTAGGCATCCTTGTTTTTTTCCTGATCTTAGAGAAAAAGCTTTCAGCTTTTCTCTTTTGAGTATAATGGTAGCTGTGGGTTTGTCATATTTGGCCTTTGTCATTTTGAGATACATTTCTTCTATACCCACTTCAAGACTTTTTATCATAAATGGGTACTGAATTTTGTCAAATGCTCTTTCTGCATCTATTGAGATGATCATAGGATTTTTATGCTTTGTTTTGTTAATGTGATGTATCACGTTGATTGATATATAGAAGTTGAACCATTCTTATATCCCTGAAATAAATCCCAGTTGATTGTGGTATATGATCCTTTTAATGTATTGTTGAATTTAGTTTGTCAGTGTTTTGTTGAGGATTTTTGCATATGTGTCATTCAGGAATATGGACCTGTAATTTTCTCCTTTTGTGGTGTCTGATTCCAGTATTGAATAATATTACCCTTGTTAAATTAGTTTGGAAGCATTCCTTCCTCTTCAGGTGTTTGGAATAATTTGAGAAGAAGAGGTATTAACTCTTTTTTAAATATTTGATAGAACTCATCTGTAACAGTGTTTGCTCCTGGACTTTTGTTTGTTGGGAGTTTTTAAATTACTGATTCAATTTCATTACTTGTAAACAGTCCATTCAGGTTTTCTATTTCTTTGTGATTTGGTCTTGGAAGGTTCTGTGTTTCAAGGAATTTATCCATTTCTTCTAGGTTTTCCATTTTGTTGATTTATAATTGTTCATAGTATTCTCTTGGGATCCTTTAGATTTCCATGGTGTCAGTTGTAACTTCTCTTTCATTTGATTTTATTTGGGTCCTGTGTCGTTTTTCTTGATGGAACTAACAAAAGGTTTATTGATTTTACTTATTTTTTCAAAGAATCAGCTTTTAGTTTCATTGCTTTTCTTTTTTTTTTTTTTTTTTTTTTAGTCTGTATTTCATTTATTTCTACTCTGATCTTTATTATTTCCTTCTTCCTACTAACTTTGGGCTTTATTATTTTTATTTTTTTTCTAGTTTATTTAGGTTGTAAAGTTAGATTGTTTATATGGGATTTTTTTGTTTGTTTCTCGAGGTAGGCCTGTATCATTATGAACTTCCTTCTTAGAACTGTTTTTGCTGTGTTCCATGAATTTTGAAGCCTTGTGTTTCCATTTTCTTTTTTTCTTTTTATTTATTTATTTATTTATTTATTTATTTATTTATTTATTTATTTTTGGGACAGAGAGAGACAGAGCATGAACGGGGGAGGGGCAGAGAGAGAGGGAGACACAGAATCGGAAACAGGCTCCAGGCTCTGAGCCATCGGCCCAGAGCCCGACGCGGGGCTCGAACTCACGGACCGCGAGATCGTGACCTGGCTGAAGTCGGACGCTTAACCGACTGCGCCACCCAGGCGCCCCATCCATTTTCAAGGTATTTTTTTGATTCCTTTTTAATTTCTTTATTGACCCATTGATTGTTTAGTGGCATGTTGTTTAGTCTACACATGTTTGTGGTTTTTCTTTTTTTTTTTTTTTTTTTTTTTTTTAACGTTTATTTATTCTTGGGACAGAGAGAGACAGAGCATGAATGGGGGAGGGGCAGAGAGAGAGGGAGACACAGAATCAGAAACAGGCTCCAGGCTCTGAGCCATCAGCCCAGAGCCCGATGCGGGGCTCGAACTCACGGACCGCGAGATCGTGACCTGGCTGAAGTCGGATGCTTAACCGACTGCGCCACCCAGGCGCCCCCATGTTTGTGGTTTTTCTAGTTTTCTTCTTGTAATTGATTTCTAGTTTCATATTATGGCCAGAAAAGATGCTTGATATGATTTTTATCTTCTTGATTTTATTGAGACTTGTTTTGTGGTCTAACGTGGTTGATCATGGAGAATATTCCATGTATACTTGAAAATAATGTGTATTCTGTAGCTTTTAGATAAAATGTTATATATATGTATCTGTAAAGTCCATCTAGTCTAGTGTGTTGTTTTAGGCCACTGTTTCCTTACTGATTTTTTGTTTTTTGTTTTTTGTTTTGGCCTGGACCATCTATCTTTTGATGTAAGTGGGGTGTTAAAGTCCCCTACTATTATTGTATTACTGTCAATTTCTCTATGTCTGTTAATATTTGCTTTATATATTTAGGTGTTCCAATGTTGGATGAATTAATATTTACAAATTAATTGATTCATGGATTGACCCCTTTGTCATTATGTAATGTCCTTTTTAGTCTTTTGTGGCAGTCTTGGTTTTAAAGTCTATTTGATATGAGTATTGCTACTCTAACTTACTTTTCATTTCCATTCGTATGTAAAATATTTTTCCATCTCTTCACTTTCAGCCTGTGTGTGTCTTTAGATAGAGCGTTTCTTGAGGCACCTGGGTGGCTCAGTCAGTCAAGCATCCAACTTCGGTTCATGTCATGATCTCAGGGTTTGTCAGTTTAAGCCCCGCATTCGGCTATCTACTATCAGCACAGAGCCTGCTTTGGATCGTCTGTCCCCCACTCTCTCTGTTCCTCCTCCGCTCATTCTCTGTCTCTCTCTCTCTCTCAAAAATAAATAAACATTAAAAAAAATAGAGTCTCTTATAGGCATCATACAGATGGTCTTCTATTTTTATCCATTCAGCAAACCTGTGTCTTTTTATTGGAACATTTAGTCCATTTATATTTAAAGTTATTATTGATAGGTATGTACTTATTGCCATTTTGTTAATTGTTTTCTGGTTGTTTTTGTAGTTTTTCTGTTTTTTTTTTCTTCTGTTCTTTGTCTTTTCCCCTGTGGTTTGATGATTTTCTTTAGTGTTATGTTTGGGTTCTTTTCTCTTTATTTTTTTGTGTATCTATTGTAGATTTTAGGCTTGTGGTTACCATGAGGTTTTTCTATATTGATCTATTTATATAGCAGTCTATTTTAAGCTGATAGTCACTTAAGTTTGAATGCATCTGAAAGCACTACATTTTAACCCCCTCCCCATGTTTTGTTTTTATGTCATATTATATATCTTTTTATTTTATGTATTTTAAAACTATTTATGTAGTTATAGGTGTTTTTACTATTTTTGTTTTTTAACCATCATACTAACTTTTAAGTAGCAAATGCACTTCCTTGATCATATATTTGCTTTACAATGGAGATTTTTTCTTTCATATATTTTATTTCTAGTTGTGGACTTTTCTTTTCCATTTAAAGAAGATCCTTTAACAGTTCTTGTACAGCTGGTTTAGTGATGATGACCTCCTTTAGTTTTTGCTTCTCTGGGAAACTCTATCTCTCCTTTAATTCTGAATGATAACCTTGCAGGGTAGAGTATTCTTGGCTATACATTTTTCCCTTTCAGCACTTTAAATATATCCTGCCACTCCCTTTTGGCCTGCGAAGTTTCTGCTGAAAAATCACAACCAGTGTAAGATTTTAAAGACCCCAATCCAGTCTGTGTTTTCAGTTTACCAAATGTGGGGGTGGGGGAAGTATAGTCTATCAATGCATATGTTGCATAACTTTATTTATTTAATTTTTTTTAATCTGTATTTAAAAAATTTTTTTAAGTTTTATTTATTTTGAGAGAGAGAGACCGAGAGATAGAGAGAGAGAGAGAGCAGGGGAGGGACAGAGAGAGGGAGAGTGAGAGTGAGAGAATCCCAAGCAGGCTCCACACTGTCAGCATAGAGCCAGATGCGGGGCTTGCTGTGGGGCTTGGACTCACGAGCCGTAAAATCATGACCCTGGCCAAAACCTAGAGTTGGATACTTAACTAACTAAGCCACCCAGGTGCCCCTCCTTTTTGTTCTTTTTTCTTTTTCTTTCTTTTTTTTTTTTTTAAAGGAAAAGCTACCTACAAAGCAATGTGGGAACAAAGTTTATTCATCTATTTTAAAACATGTCACAAATTCTTTTCCAACACGAATACAGCAATAAATGTACATCTTAGAGAATGTAAAACAAATTAAATCCTAATTAGCTTTTACTTCTTTTGCCTTGGCAAGACTAGAAATATAAGTCACTGGTTATGTTTACAAACGGACTAATCAGGGAGAGAAAAACAGTTTTAATACAATATAGATTTTCTATTCAATTTGTGTTCTGGGCTGTGCTCCAAAAATGAAGCTCATTCCTTTTTGAAGATCCTCTTGGCTTCTACTCCTTCATATGTGTAAGTCTGAAAGGTGTTAACAAACATAGAAGAATTTGCCATTAAGATTTAAGGCTAAATTAAGAAAAGTATTAGTATTATTATATCTTTGAAATGATTATAATATTTTTTTTCTTAGTCTTGATAGCAACATTTTATACAGAGGCAGGATGTGCCCACTTCAAAACACATTTTTTGGTTATCAATAGGCACTGATATATTTGGCATATATATAAGCTCTCCTCAATAAATAGGCATCAGAAAATAACGTATCTCTTTAAAATAAGATTTATGAGAAAAGTATTAGTTTATTTGTTGAAGCTATAACTCAGGAATCACAAAATAAAATTATTGTTATGTAATTATTTTTGTCTTTAAGAAATAGCTGTAATATTTTTACAACTCACCTGGACCAGTTCACCACCTACAATTTCTCGGATAGCATTCAGTTCACATCCATTGTCTACCCGTTTGAATTTTCCAACAAGTTTATTTCCCTCTAGGCTCCAAGCACCCTACATATGTAAAATAATAATAATAATAATAATAATAATAATATGTAAAATAATAGTAACCATAACAAATAATAATGATAATATTTTTTAGGGTCTTAAGTATGTCAAACACTGTTCTGAGGTGGGGTTTTTTGGGAGTTTATTGTTTATTTTTAAATGTTTATTTATTTTTGGGAGAGAGAGAGAGAGAGAGAGAGGCAAAGAATCCCAAACAGGCCGTGTGCTGTCAACACAGAGCCCTGCATGGGGCTCAAACTCAAACAGTGAGATCATGACCTGAGCCTAAGAGTTGGATGCTTACCCTACTGAGACACCCAGGTGCCCTCTGTTCTCAATTTATAGATCTACTTTTTCAATCTTTACAATAACGTTGTGAAGTAGATATTATTATCTCCATTTTATGGTTGAGAAAACTGAAGCATAGTACTTCACCTAAAGTCACAGAGCCAGGATTCAGCCTAGGTTTTGGGGCTCTAGAGTATGTGTTGGTAACCATTATGCTTGTCTCACTCAGTTGTTTCCAAATGCTAAACTTTAAGGTAGATGAACAGCATTTTTCTCAATGTTTCATGTTACAAAGAGTGTCCTAAATTTAGTCATAGTTCAAGTTAGTTTCATGGAGAACCTAACAACCCTGTGTTTGTTTTAATTTTATAATTGTTGTAATAATTTTAAAATGGTCATAGGGGTGCCTGGCTGGCTCAGTCAGTGGAGCATCCAACTCTTGATCTTGGGTTGTGGGTTCCAGCCCCAAGCTGGGTGTAGAGATTGTTTGATAATAAATGCTTTAAAAAATAAATAATAACTAAAAATGACCATAAGTGATAAGATATTTCACAGTTTGTCATTACCAACATATAATTTAATTACAAAATCCTGAGGACAAAAATGTTTTTAAAAAATCAGTTGGAAGTATGACTTTCTAAAATTTTTTATCTTAAACATTAAAAGGTATATTCCCAATGACCTACAATGTAGCATTAGACTTTCCCATTTTGTCACTTATCCATTAACTAATTTATTCACTTATTTTACTATTTTGGTATATTTATTAAATTACTATTATGTTTAAGTTAGAGAAATATGAAAGTTTTTATTGCTATCAGTTATATAATAAGTTGAAAACACTGAGCTATCATTTTCTTTATGAATAATAGGTCTATATTTAATCACCTGAAGGATGTTTTTCTAATTCTTGTTCAATCCAGACTATTTACAGATGTGTATGAAAATAAAAACATTATAGTTAAATATTCTGCCAATTTGTGCAAGATACAATGTGGATAAACTATTGGCTGCTTCAATAAATGAAGGAGACTTAATTAGACCACATCCAATGACAGAAAACAGATTATTTTAGTATTGTGTAAAAAAATCAAGAATGCATTGCTTATAAAAAGTTTCTTACACTGAGTTCAGTTCCATCTGCTAGGCTGTAATTAAAAGTGACACCAAGCTCAAAAACAATATCAATGTTACGAAAATTGCTGGATTCTTTGACCGTGAATTTATTTCCTTCTTGTGTGATTGTCAGTTTCAGATTGTCATGAGCTGCAAGCTTCCTTTTCACCATATTAACACCTGCAAAGCAAAAGATGTTGGAGAAAAAAGTCAAAATGCCATAGAAAGTGTTTATTTTAACAAGTCCTGTTTTACTTATTTGTTTATGTACGTTTTGAGGGTGGGGAAGAAAGCCTGATAGCATTGTCTTTGCACAAGAACATTCAAAATGCCTCTTGCCGAAAAAGTTCAAGCTTAGATCAAGAGTAGTGATTCAAGCTATTTTTCCAAAACTTAAGAAAAATTAAATGAAAACTAGAATTGTAGGATCTTAGAACTGAATAATTTTAATACAGTTATCAAACTTTTTGTTTCAGTGTTAAGTAAACTAAATTCCAGAAATGTCAAATGAAGGATTAAATATATTCATATATTTATAAGGAACTTTAATTCTGCAAAAACAGTGTTTTTAAATAGTTTTTTCACTTTCCATAATAGCTTTCAAATTTTGAACTTCATAATTCTCCTTGCTTTTTGTAGCATTTCTGACTGTCACAAAAATGAGAAAATTGGCAAATATTGCAGTCAAATTCATTAGTGTAAGGATGTGCAAATTCCATAAATTTCAACATGGAATTCTGGAACTATAGGACATAATTGATGCAGGTTTTATTTTTTGAGGAATGACAGAAGTTTGTTTGCACATCTTGTACAATGTATGGACTTCCAGAGTATTGGGATAGATATTAAAGATAGCTAAAACTCACACAGAAACCACATGGAATCATGAGATTATTCCCCCAATTTAACATGTCAGAGGAATGAGAATTAAGTCTAAGTTATTTAGAATTGTGAATTTTGATAGAACTTTTTTTCCCCATTGCTTTACTATCTTTGTTTTTCCATCCTCTAGAATTCAGTGTTTCAAAGTTTTGAGCTTTTCATTACACACTGCCCTTTTTTACTCTCTAAGCAAAAAAAAAAAAAAGTCAGTTTTCAATGGTATAAGCACAATCATTAGTTAAAGAGTGAATGAAACCTACCTGGATATTTTTTGTTTCAGAGAACTCAAAGAATCTTTGCTTCTACTAGTGAGACAGTGTAGTCTTCCTAATATAAGAAGTGAAAATATTATTTTCCCTACTCTGAACCATCATACATTCTGGATCCTTACCACCAGAACAGGAGCCATTCCCTAAACCCTGAGGTTTAGACAGAATTAGAAAGGAAAGTATCTGTGAGGAATAAAATAAGCCACTGAAGAATTAAGTCCTTACCCATTTTTTCCATGAACTTGTCGTAGTTCTCATTCCGGTCTATCTTCCAAGTACCATCAAAAGCCATGATCTCCGGTTGAGTGAGCCTCTAGGCAGTCAGAGATTCAGGTCTGTCCTTAGGGGACAATTTATTCTATTTCTTATCTCAGAACCAACTTCATACTGTGATGTGGAAGTTTAAAGTTTAAAAGGTCACCTAACTACACTAATGCCAACCCATCATAGTTTATCTTTCTATAAATTTCTTGGTTCCTCTCCTGAAATTCAACTGAATTACAGTTGACCCTTGAACAACATGAGTTTGAACTATACAGAGCCACTTATATATGGATTTTTTTTTTGATAAATACAGCACAGTATTTTAAATGTATTTTAAAGTATTTTCTCTAGCTTACTAGAGAAATAAGAATTGTGTAAGAATACAGTATATAATACATGTGACATACAAAATATGTGATCGACTGTTTATGTTATCAGTAAAACTTCCAGTCAACAGTAGACTATTAATGGTTAAGTTTTTGAGGAATCAAAAGTTACACAAGGATTTCTGACTGCATGGGGCTGGTTGGTGCTCCTGACCCCCATGTTATTTAGGAGTCAGCTGTAAAACATGATAAACAATGCCTACTCTGTCTTAAACTACAAACTTGGGAGCACATTTATTTCAAGAACTCGAATGCATACCCTTTGAAAATAGATTTTCTGCTTATAAGTTCAAAGTGCACACTACATTGGAGGTAACACAAGTCAGAACATATATCAAATAACATCTGAGAAATGAGACTATTAATGACCTATCCCTTTTTTACAATAGCAATTAACTTGTAAAGTAAGACTTTATGACCAAATTTAAATAAAAAGTTAAACTTAATATGATATTGAGACTGAAGATTTATTTATTTTACTAATATGTTCTTTCACATTGTGCTTTTGGGTTGGTAAATATCCTGGCACCTGGTACAGTGCATGACACAGAGTAAGTACTCGCCAAGTTTTTGTTTTGGTCTTGAACGGTGATAGGCCACTGAGAAAAATTTTAAGAGGTAGAAATGTAGCTAGATTACATGAAAGCTTCTATAAGAGAAATAATCAGTTTCAAGCATCTGCCATGGGCAGAGAAAACAAAAGCCAGATGTTAGCTATGCCATTAATTAAAACCATATCTTTGTTTTATTCCCCCTCATCCCCAATCCTGGTGCAATCAGAAGCTAAAACTCAGTATGTATGTAGGGCGAGGCCATGGAGGTCAGCTAAAAAGGAAAAAAGACAAGGAGGTCACCATATCTCTCCCTTCCCCCACTGTAGGCTTTCAGTCTAGAGCAGGACTGGGCTGGTAGAGGAAACACATTAACTTACTATGAAGATCAGAGTTTTGATTATTAACTAGCTTGAACTTATCACTTACTAAAAAGAGACTATTACTGTGAGTGAATGTGATCTGAGAACATTTTATTAACTAAAGGTCAGTAGAGAAGCTACAGAGCATGTCCAAAATTTCATTCGCAGTTAGAGGAAGGACATAACTAACACATTTGAACAGGAAATTGGGGAACAGAATTAAGTTTGTAATTTTGATTATATTCATTGGACACACTCTTTCAGTGGACTTGCCCACTTATTATTTGAAACATGCTTGAAACATGCTTACTTGTAAGCATGTTAAAAAGCAAACTACCTTCTACTAGCTCCATTGTTTCATTAAAAGAGAAAAAGACATCAGAACATAGAGACAGGGAGAGGAAGAGGGGTGCTGGGGGAGAGAGATTGTAGTTTTAGAATAATAGAAGTCTTTTACATTTGTAACTAGCTTTATGGAAAAAAGTTGATTACCTCAACTTTGTTTTTCTCCCTTTTGTCAAAGATACTGAAAACCTCATCATTTGAGATACTTTCAAGTTGAGAACAGTAGAAAAGTTCTAAAGCCAAGGACTAGTCTCTCAGGTAATTCACTGCTTATGGTCATTTGAGAATTTAGAAGGCCATGAATGATGGATCCAATATATCTTTCTAGGTTAGAAAAATAGATGTATCTGGTCACTGGAATAGAAATGTGGTACAGTAAAATGAAGATGTATTTTAGAAACAAAAAGACTTGGGTTTCAATACTGCCTACAAATCCCAGACTTTAGCCTCTATTACAAACCTGTAATCATCAAGACAGCATGGTATTAACACAAAAACAGACATATAGACCAATGAAATAGAATAGAGACTCCAGAATTAGACCCACAAAAGTACGGTTAACTAATCTTTGACAAAGCAGGAAAGAATATCCAATGGAAAAAAGACAGTCTCTTTAACAAATGGTGCTGAGAGAACTGGGCAGCAACATGCAGAAGAATGAAACTAGGCCACTTTCTTACACCATTCACAAAAATAAACTCAAAATGGATAAAGGACCTGAATGTGCGATAGGAAACCATCAAAACCCTAGAGTAGAAAGCAGGAAAACACCTCTCTGACCCAGCCTCAGCAATTTCTTACTTGACATATCTCCAAAGGCAAGGGAATTAAAAGCAAAAATGAACTATTGGGACCTCATGAAGATAAAAAGCTTCTGCACTGCAAAGGAAACAATCAACAAAACTAAAAGGCAACCAATGTAATGGGAAAAGATATTTGCAAATGACATATTGGACAACTAGTATCCAAAATCTATAAAGAATTCACCAAACTCCACACCCGAAAAACAAATAATCCAGTGAAGAAATGGGCAGAAAACATGAATAGACACTTCTCTAAAGAAGACATCCAGATGGCCAACAGGCACATGAAAAGATGCTCAACGTCACTTCTCATCAGGGAAATACAAATCAAAACCACACTCACATACCATCTCACAGCAGTCAGAATGGCTAAAATGAACAAATCAGGAGACTATAGATGCTGGAGAGGATATGGAGAAATGGGAACCCTCTTGCACTGTTGGTGGGAATGCAAACTGGTGCAGCCAGTCTGGAAAACTGGGGAGGTTCCTCAAAAAATCAAAAATAGATCTACCCTATGACCCAGCAGTAGCACTGCTAGGAATTTACCCAAGGGGCACAGGAGTGCTGATGCATAGGGGCACTTGTACCCCAATGTTTATAGCAGCGCTTTCAACAATAGCCAAATTATGGAAAGAGCCTAAATGTCCATCAGCTGACGAATGGATAAAGAAATTGTGGTTTATATACACAATGGGAATACTACATGGCATAGAGAAAGAATGAAATCTGGCCTTTTGTAGCAACGTGGATGGAACTGGAGAGTGTTATGCTAAGTGAAATAAGTCATACAGAGAAAGATAGATACCATATGTTTTCACTCTTGTGTGGATCCTGAGAAAGTTAACAGAAGACCATGGGGGAGGGGAAGGAAAAAAAAGGGAGGGAGGCAAACCATAAAAGACTCTTAAAAACTGAGAACAATCTGAGAGTTGATGGGGGGTGGGAGGGAGGGGAGGGTGGGTGATGGGTATTGAGGAGGGCATCTGTTGGGATGAGCACTGGGTGTTGCATGGAAACCAATTTGACAATAAATTTCATATTTAAAAAAAATACTGCCTAGAACACCCATTACTATATAGGACCTTGGTGAAATTACTTAATCTGTTTAAGCCTCAGTTTCTTCATTTATAAAATGAAGATAATAATAATACCTAATACATGGGGTTATGTGAACAAATTATATAAAACATACACCTGAGCAACTGGTAGACATCAAGTACTCAGTAAATCTTTCTCTCCTCATTCTCTGAGAAAGAAATTCCAACAGTATTAATAAACTTTTATATTTTTCCCAGGTCTCAAGCCACTTTAATTTTTTGTAAATAAAATCCTTGTCTTTCTGCTGTTTATTAGAAAGTCACCTTAAAGTTGTTTAAGTATTTAGTGACTTCACTGGTGACTAACTTGGGATTGGTTATGACTTGCATTTGCCTGTTAACGATAACATGATGCCAAATAGCTCCCTCCAGGAATACATTTGTCTACTCTGTAATCTCATGGCTGAACTAAAAGTGTCTGACCCAGTTAGGAAGGTAGGCAGGAAAAAGCAAGAAGTGGCTTCTTACCGTTGTTCACCTAACAGTGCCTTCGGAACATGATCTTGTCTCCTGGCCACATTTGAGCTTTCCAGAAGGAGCAGAGTAGCATCAGGTAAGCAAATAGCACTTGGACTCAGGCCAACCTACTAACAGAACGAACATGTTAAACTTTTCAGTCTTCCATTTATCAGTGTTAGTATCCTAATTTAAAGTCAGTTAGGAGTCTCTTGTCTATAGATTGGAATCACTGGATTTTTTAAATGACTAGATCAAATTTTTAACGTTGTACTTTTCCTTCTCCAGCTTCCCAACTCTGTAGCTTCTCAATTCTTATCACTTACCTGACACCACCTAGGAAAGATTATACAGAACCTGTAGACCAAGTTCCCTACAGACTTCTCCTACTGATGATATAATTGGACTCCCCAGCTGATGGCAGACCCAGTTCTTTCATTTTCTTCTCTGATAATGCCAGAAGACTTAGGGTCTTGCAGCTTGGGAGAGTGGGTGGATTGGGTATGCATTGCATGTGGGTGCAGATGCTATGGAGGTAAAGCTGTGCTCTGTCTCTCTCTGGGTTTCATAGTCCACAACAGCTACTGAATGGTATGGAAGAAGTGGAAATCAGCAGAAGCTCCTGCTGATCCCTATCCCATTCCTTCAGGGGATTATGCAGACTGCATTCCTACTGTGGCTTATGAAGCCTCTACTCATATCTCCAGTCTCTTGACATTCCTTACTGTTTCCTCCAAGGTCCAAGCATACTAAACCTCTTTCAGTCTCCAGTCTCCTGGATGTGCATGCTTTCTGTTGCTTCAGGTCCCAGCTTGGCCACTGGGACAGGTCTAAGAAGCCTGTCCTGAACTACCAAGAGTGGGTCAGGTAAGCCTACTTCTCCCAAATGTAATGATCTTCTAAAGGTCCCGTAAAAGTCATAATAGACAAAAACAGCTAATTCATGATAGCCAAGGAAATATTAGTATCATCATGAAGACCAGAGACATCATGAGGAAGGGCAGTACAGTGTTTCAAGCTCATCACAAAGGAATAGCTTTCTAGAGATCAGAGAAATCCTTTTACCCCATTGTATAGTAGGAGGGAACGTTTTTCTAGAGTACTTAAAACATGTATCATTTATGGAAAACAGCATTTTCAGGACTTTTCTAATCACCTGAGGATTTCAATCCCAACTTGTTTAACTTTCACATGTCAGAGAAAAATAGTCATCTCTATCAGGCCCATATAAGAGAAGGATTTGAGGGACCGGTGGAAGGAGCAACAAGAAGTTTTAAGATTACTGTCCAATCCTGGGGTACCTGGGTGGCTCAGTCAGTTAAGCATCTGACTTCTGATTTTGGCTCAGGTCACGATCTCACTATTCGTGGAATTGAGCTCCATGTTAGGCTCTGCACTGACAGCATGGAGCCTGCTTGGGATTCTCTCTCCCCCTCTCTCTCAACCCTTCCTGTGCATGTGTCCACTCTCTCTGAAAAATAAATTAATTAATTAAAAAAGGAAAGACTTATGTCCAGTCCCTACCAGTGAATGGGGAATGAGAAAGAATTCTAATGTTTGCCTACAGAGACTACTTCATTATGTTTTAACCATAATCTTCTAAATTTTAGAAATAATTAAGACTTGTTAAATTATGTCTTAGATTTTGCACTTGACACGGCTGGTTGGTTTTCTTCCAAAGACTCTAGAATTATAGCAGTGCATAGCAGGACATTTACCATATAATGGTAAGTGTGGCTTGCTGATTGTCCTTAATACCAGGACAGCCATTTTATGGGATCTACATGTGTCAGTTGAATGGTCTTGCATGAAGGATTTACAACTCCTTCATTGTCTGCCTTCTTTTTTTTTTTACGTTTATTTATTTTGAGAGAGACAGTGAGCAGGGGACAGGCAGAGAGACACAGACAGAGAGAGAGAAAGAGAATCCCAGAATCCCAAGCAGGCTCCGCACTGTCAGCAAGAAGCCTGATGCAGGACTCGAACTCACAAACTGTGAGACATGACCTGAGCTGAAATCAAAAGTTGGACATTTACCCGACTCAGCCACCCAGGCACCCCACATTTTCTGACTTACTTGTAATCTAGTTCTGTCCCCCAAATAATGAGTCTCCCTCAGGCACTTTGAATGGAAGATCATTCATCTATTATGCCCCTCATACCACAGACATTGGAAGATGGGTTTGCATTAATCTCAGCTCTCTACTTCCCCATCTAAACCATGTGTCTGCCTTTTTTTTTTTTTTTAAGTCTTTTCTTTTGAGACCATTTCCTTTTGGCTATCACCTTCCAGCCTACTTCACCATAGTTATCTGTGGTTTACCCCATCTATCGTTATCTACCAACTGTTCCCATGTAACATTGCTGTCTACCATCTACCACTGGAGATCTTGGCACCTGGCTCATCATCATCTCCTGTGTCCTGCCATCATCCTGAGTGACCTCAAAGTCCACACAGATAAGCCATTTGTCACTCTGGCCTCACAGTTCCTTAACTTCGTCATCTCTAGTAACCTTTACTTTGATTGCACTTTATCTCTTTACATCCAAGGCTATGACCTGTGGTTTGTCCTCACTAGAGTTGTTCCTTCTGTAAAATTTAACATGCGACTCTCTGACCACAACTCTATCCTCTCGGTTCCTTCATTTTCTCCCATCTCTTGGGAGAAAATGGCTTGGAGAGAACATCAGTTTTCTTTATTTTCTCCAAATTGGAGTCCCTATCTGGTTTATTTACATTCTCTATCTAATCAATATCCTGTTACCAGTTAAAAGAAAAACGCTCTTGCACATTTTCCCTGCACTAGGCCAGGTGCTATTACACACATGGTTTCTAGTCTGAGCTGAATCTTCCGCACTGCCTGGCAAGACTTCTCTGTATCCCAATCAATTCCCTTCTCATTTCATGGTGGTAACTGTATCTTTAATCATTCTTTTTTTTTCTATTAAAAGTGGAGTTTTATCCTTTCTTAAAATTATTTTATTGGCGTATAGTTGAAATGCAAAGTTACATTAGTTTTAGGTGTACAACCTAGTGATTCAGCAACTCTATATGTTATGCTGTGCTCACCACAAGCATAACTACCATCCGTCACCATACAACACTATTACAATACCACTGACTGTATTCCCTATGCTATACCTTTTAGCCATGTGATTTATTCATTCTCTAACTGGAAGCTTATACCTCCCTTTCACCCATTTTTCCCATCCTTCTAACCTCTTCCTTCTGGAAACCACCTATTTGGTTTTTGTGTTTATGGGTCTGTTTCTGCTTTGTTCATTTATTTATTTATATTTCGGTTTTGTTTTATTTTTTTAGATTCCACATAGAGGTGAAATCATATGGTATTAGTCTTTCTCGGTCTTATTTCATTTAGCATAATACCACCTAGGTTTTTCCATGTCCTCTAATTGCAAGATCTCATTCTTTTTTATGGCCGAGTAGTATTCCATTGTATATATAAACACACCGCCACCCCTCCCCCACACACCACCACCATCACCACCATCCTCACCACCACATCTTCTTTATCCATTCATCACTCAGTGGACACTTGGGCTGCTTCCATATCTTGGCTACTGTATGTAATGATGCAGTAAACATAGGGGTGCATAGATCTTTCCAAAGTAGTGTTTTTGTTTTCTTTGGGTAAATACCCAGTAGTGGAATTAACTGTATCATACAGTATTTCTATTTTTAATTTTTTGAGGATCCTCCATACTGTTTTCCACAGGGACCACACCAATTTACATTCCCCCAACAGTGTGCAAGTGTTCTTTTTTTTTTTTTTTCTCCATATCCTCACCAACACTTATTATTCCTTGTCTTTTTGATACTAGCCATTCTGACATGGGTGAGGTTGTATCTCACTGTGGTTTTGATTTGCATTTCCCTGATGATGAGTGTTGTTGAACATGTTTTCATGTGTCTGGTGACCATCTGTATGTCTTCTTTTGGAAAAATGTCTATTCAGGTCCTCTGCCCATTTTAATCAGATTATTTTTTGGGTTTTTTTTTTTTTTGGTGTTAAGTTTAATCATTTTCCTATAGTTTTTCTTCCATTGCCTTCAGCAGATGACCTGTATATTACTCCACAGAGGAAATTAACCATCAAATTATAATTCCCTCAATTTATGCCTTTTTATTTTCAATATTACCTGTTATTACTTTCTTTACTCCTCTAAGTTCTTTTACCAACTTATTCACTTAACAGATACTAGAATTTCTACTGTGACCTAAGCACTATGCTAAGGTAGAGAAGTAGAAGAATGAATACATACAGTTTCAGTCAAGAGGAAGCAAGACTTGAAAATATAATAGTAAGGCACATGCAAAGATCAGCGCCCCCCCCCAGCACCTCTCTATTTCTCTTTTATTTATTTTGCTGAGGTAGAATCTTTTCTCCACATCAAGGCAGTCAAGTCTTTCTCATCTTAAGATGTGAAAAAAACTCTCTCTAGATTCTTTTGATGTTTCTAGAAACTAATCAGTCTTTCTCCTTCCCTTTATAGCCAGGCTTCTTGAGAAAATGACCTATACTTGTCTCTACATTATTTTCTTCTGTTACTGCCTCAATCTACTGCAATACCAGCTTTCATATTCGCCACTCCACTGAAACTACTGACTGAGGTTATAGATGACTTTTTTGTTGCCAAACACTATGCACACATCTTGGCCTTTATGTCACTGCAGCATTCCAGACCATTGACTCTTCCGCCTTTGGAATTTCTCCTTTTCTTTTCCTGACTTTATTCTCTCTTGATATTCATCTTACTAATCTGAATGCTCCTTTTTAGGCTCTTCCATGGGCAATTCTCCCTCATTTGTCACCTTATATTAATAGTTGCATCTTAGGGCACCCGGGTGGCTCAATCGGTTAAGCGTCTGAATTCAGCTCCGGTCATGATCTCATGGTCTGTGAGTTTTAGCCCTGCGTCAGGCTCTGTGCTGACCGGTCAGAGCCTGGAACCTGCTTCCGATTCTGTGTCTCATTCTCTCTCTGTCCCTCCCCAGTTTCTGCTCATCTCTGTCTCTCAAAAATAAATAAATATAAAAAAATAAAAATTAAAAAAAAATGTTGCATCTTAAGATCTCTTTTCATTTCCATGTCTTGAGTTTCTATCTATGTGACTCCAAAATTTAGAGCTACAACCCAGATCTCTCTCCTACTGGTACCTATTCCTGACAAGGTTTCTCTACCTGCATGCTTTATCAGCACCTCAAACTCCACACAACCAGAAAAGAGCTTAACTTTCCAATCACCCTTGTTTTCTCCTCTTATATTTCCTACGTGAGTGCTTGGTCCTGCCATCCTAGGGATAATTCTAAAGTCTTCCCTCTCCTCTATTCTTGGCTTTACATTTTATCAACAAATTAACTTTTACTCCCTATTATCACTTAAATGTATCCCCTCTTTGTATTTTCCAATAGCCACTATTTCTCACCTAGATTACTACAATAATCTAAATGGTGTTCCCCTCCTTCAGTCTCTCAGAATTTATTTTGTCCAGAGAATTATCTTCATAGAATGCACATTTGGCCATGTCCTGTCTTTGCCTATTACCATTCAGTGATTCTGTTTTGCCATCAGCATAAAATTCTATATTCCTTACTTCTGTTCACCCAGCTTTACTCTTCCCCCATCCAAAGTGCTATGATGTCTCACATCTCTGTATTTTGTACATCTTCCTAACTCTGCATGCAAATCCCACATCTTACCCCATATTCTTTCTGCCTAACACCCACTTAGCATTGAAGAATCAGCTCAGTGTCACCTGTTTAACGAGCTGCCTTGCCTTCCTCCTTCCTGCTGGGCTCTTTGCCTGTGCTGGGTATTGCCATCATAATAACCCTTTTTCTTTACACTTACTGTACTGATTGTAGTATATATTAACTTGTTTCTTCTAAGAGATTTTCAGATTTGAGGGCAGAGACAATACAAAATGGGTACAAAATATGTACAAAATAAGCATATGTATCCTAATTAAAGACTTTGTTGCCTATTTAGAAGTGTCATTTGTTTCCTAGCCTGGGTTCAGCATGTGAGTGTTTGACCAGCAGCTAGCAGGTTGTTTAATAGTGAACCGTACCCTACTGCCTTCTATTTTGGTACTAGGGTCATGGGTTTACCCAGTGTAATATTTTGACTCCCTCCCTGTTTTTCAGCCTAATTAAGGAGCCTCCATTTGCAGGCTTTTCAGAGGAAAATTAATTATAGATAATAGGCTTCAAAGCTCTCTGGTTGGCAGAATACTACAGGGACTTTGGCTCCTTGATGAAATGAAGCAAACTTATCTCAGAGTGAAAGAATAGTGTTGCCAAAGCACTACTTTTTAGGCGTGGCAGAAGTAATCCTCTAGAAATCAAGAAAATGTTACCAATTTTAGGAAAAGCATCAGTTGGCTTTGCTATACCTTCTAGCATAGCTTTGCATCCTTGCCACAGAGACTCACACTTACTGGGGAAACTATCATGACTGTATATATCACTATAGAAATTTTTGAAAATATAGCTAAGAACAAAGAAAAATAAAAATTACTCAAGGTGTCATATCCCATGGTAGTCAGTACTAGCACATACACACCATTCATGCATATGAAATATACATTTTCCACAAATACGTGGGCCTATACAAATCTTTAAAAATTAACAACCCTGTCAACATTTTTCAATTTCATTAAATGTTCCTTTACATCAGGGGTGGCTGGGTGGCTCAGTTGGTTGAGTGTCCAACTTCGGCTCAGGTCATGATTTCACGGTTCATGAGTTCAAGCCCTGCATCAGGCTCGCTGCTGTTGGCACAGAGCCCACTTCAGATCGTCTGTCTCCCACCCCCCTCTCTCCCTCTCTGCCCCTTCCCTGCTCAGGCTCTCTCTCTCAAAAATAAATAAATATTTTTAAAATTTTTAAAAATTTATCTACATCCCTAAGAAAAAAATTTTAAATTATAGGTTAATGAGCAGTGAATGCTGATAACTTAGAAAATACAAAAAGGCATAAAGAAAGAATATTGATCAAGGACTTATAATTCTACCAACTGTACATAGTTAATGTAATATTTATGTATTATTCATCTAGTTTTAAGTTTATATGTACGTTTGTACACATACATATGTGTATGTATATATTTTTATACATTTCTAGTATACATATGTATGTGTATGTACACATAAGCATGGATATGTGTATACTCATATAAATTGCTGTGTGTGTAGATACCCATGCACGTATCTTCATTTGATCAAGGTTTGTACTTTAGAAGGTTTCATCTGGCACCAAATGTGGGAGGGATTTGAGGGACTCATCTGGGAGAAAAGGCTAATTAAATATTGTAACCTTGCTGAGAAATGAGAACTGAAAATAAGGAAAGTGAGCCTGGAAAAAAGAGAACCACAGTGATGTGGGAACACCCCAGGTGGCTGTCAGAGACTGATGAGCAAACAGCAGATGCCAGCTGTACCAGATGTGTATAGTATCTCACAAGGGCATCAGGGTACAGGCTTCTCTTTTCAGTGAGCTAATCTATCTGGAAGGCCAACCTTTGAAATACAGATAAAGTCCCTAAATAACATCAGGCAGTCAGACATTGAAATTTGCCCCCAATGAATGTTTATACCCTTTTCAATAGGAATTTGCTTCTTAAATCATCTCCCTGTTAAAGAAACAGATTAATTTAAATAGAATCACGCTCTTCAATAACTTAAATTGGTCTTTTACAATCTGCTTGTTTATTCATCCATTCACTCCTCTATTCATCCTTCTGTAACCATAAGTTGAATGAGCACAATTTACGGAGTTTAACTAAAATGCAAATTTATTTTTGTCTTTATCTTTCACTGGGAGAAGTTTTTTCCTGTGGTTGCTTAAAAACCCAGTCAGTCCCTTGTTTTTCCTGCCTATTCAAGTAATAAAATGTTCTATCACAGCCTCCAAGTCACACAACTCCAGGGGGCACCATTTGCACTGTAATTTTTGTAAATGAGTCTCCTGGAGTTTAGCTCCAATAGATTCTAATGGGAATAATGCTCCTGGAGTTTTACAACAGGGCCTTGAGTCCTAAGGCCACTTTAATATCAAAATTATAGTTTTAATTCAGTTTTTAGGAATGTTTTGTCTAACATATTAAGAATACTTTACTCTTCGTTCAAAGTTAAGGCTTCTCTTCTACACCCTACCTTCGTTCTAGGGCTTGGCTGCAGGCAGGCCGGCAGTCTTCTGGGGAGAGTATGCCTTAAACCTTGCTTTGTCACCTCTAGGGATAGAGAGTAGAGTGGAGGGTAGAGAGGCAGACCTCATCTCACTCTCCAGATGTAGCAGTGCCTTACCTTCAGTTGGGTCACTCTTAGTGCCCCTCGGCTTCTGCCCTGCCAGCTCTTAGGTCGCCCTCAATTCTCTCAGACTATCCTCTTGGACAGGATACCTTTTTAAATGACCCCAGGCTACTATTCCTACCGTTAGTTTTCATCTAGTTCCTAGAATTCCCACACTTTTGACCCACTATGAGAGGATGGTGTAGTACTTTCCTTGGCGATCGACCTCTATCCTGCTGTAATAGGCTGCTTTAGAGGCACAGGTGATGGTCACACATCATCACCTGGTCCCCCTCAATCAGGACTGGGACTAGGGTGAAGCCAGTAAGGCACTCACCTTAAGAGCAAAAGTAAAGGGGATGCCAAAAAGCTCAGCAATCAAGATAAACAATATTTTAGTGAAACACTTAAAAAATAAATACTAATGCAAAAAATATGGTGGGCAAGATCTCAAAGTTTTCGATGAAGACAGGGTTAGTGCAGGAGATCCTTACTGAATTCTGTGATCATCATGAGGTGCACCGCAAACAACTTGTATCATTGTTCACCCACAGTACATCTCTCTTTCCAATGAAATAATCCTCAAAAAATTCTCTCCATTGCCATCATCTTTCATACCTATGTTTAAATTTAGGCTCTGGGGTCTAACAACTCCCTTTGAAATGTATTTTGTGTGCTGTCGTATGGTCAAACCTTCCAACTTAAATTAGTTATCCATCTGTCCGTCTACCTACCCATCCACCCATCAATCCATCCACTTATTTACTGGGGTTGGATATGAAGGAGAATAAAGACAATCTTCAGGGAGGTTGGCTGGTTCAGTCAGAAGAGCATATGACTCTTGATCTCAGGGTCATGAGTTTGCATCCCATGTTGGGTGTAGATATCACTTCAATAAATAAAACTTAAAAAAAAAAAAAAAGACGGGCGCCTGGATGGCTCAGTTGGTTGAGCGTCCGACTTCGGCTCAGGTCATGATCTCACAGTTCGTGAGTTCAAGCCCCACGTCGGCCTCTGTGCTGACAGCTCAGAGCCTGGAGCCTGCTTCAGATTCTGTGTCTCCCTCTCTCTGACCCTTCCCCACTCATGCTCTGTCTCTCTCTGTCTCTCAAAGATGAATAAACGTTAAAAAAATTTTTTTAAATAATTTTTCAAAAGCTAATGACTAATTCATTTTAAGAGATGCATTTACAGTTACAAAAGGAATACTAAATTTGTCTGCCTCACCAAGTAGGCCTTGAGGCTAGATTGATGTGTAAAATTAAAGGGAGTCACAGCGTATTTTACTTTCCTGTTAGAAATGTCCCCTAAAACATGTCATGTTACCAACTGCTCTCTTCTGCTTACATCCCCACCTCTATAGAGTCCATTTTTTATGAGCTGTTCTGAAACAGGTCATTCCATAATTTCTGATCAGTTTGTTTTCAGTGTAAATAGAGACTCGCTTTCAGAGGTAGACTGATGAGACTGTCTTGTTCAGAGAAAAACTAAGGACCTTCAAGCTAATAATTGTCACTTCCTTTGTAAAGAGTGTTTTTATTACCCTTCAGCTGCCTTAGAGGAAATTGTTTTCACCTAGTGGATTAAGTCAAACTTTGTGCCACAGAATACAGTTATGCCTGTCATGTTAGGCACTGAGATTTTTTTAAACCTCTTTTCAGAGTTTTTTTTAAGCTGATGTATTAGAAAGGTAATTTAGTCAATAAATACTTTGTTGTCTCTGTAACTGATTTCATAGAGACATGTTGGCTCCAATGATTTTGAGTTGTCAGAGATAATTCTCTAAAATCAGTTAAGCACCTTTGGCCTATTTGTGTAACCCAATACAAATTAGTAAGTTTCCCCCTTGAGTCCAACAGCAATGTATTATTCTATAAAACATCCAGTTGTTAGCTATTATTGTCTTGGTCAGTTAAATGGCCCTGCTCCATAAGCACAGCCTAAAATGCATCTGGCTCAAGAAACTAAACTGTAATATTCTGGTCCCAGAAAAGAGGATTATAAAGAACCATTCTTGCTTGGAATAGCATAATTGGGATTTGAGTTAATTATAATCCAAAAACTTGTCTTAGCCAATGGTATATGAGTTCTAAAACCCCTAAAGCCAAAATCTTACTATGTAAAAATTATCCATATAATACAAAAACAGAGACATGAATTGAATTGAATTTCACACCATGTTGCTCTCCTAAAATATACTGTCTGAAGAGTTCTTGCAAATCAGTTCCTGCTGCTTTATAAATGACCATATTTACACTGAATTACAATGGCCCTCCTTCAGTGAAAGACCAGCTTGTTCAGAGAATGAATTAGGGCCCAATGACACCAGGGAATCTGTGGCCCCATTACTGCAAATGAGCAGAAGGTCAGTGAAAATGAAACATATTTTGAAGTTCACATTTCTAACAAACATTGCCCAAAGAAGAAAATGGGAATTCAAGACATATGTAAAAGTTTACTTAATATTTTTAATTAACATTAGCATTGATATGAAAGAATACATTTCATATATATAGTATTAAGAATAACCAAATCAATCCCATTTTAGCCACTCCTAGTTGAAAAACTAGAATAGTACTGTGGCAGGCTTACCCCCTCAGTGCTCACTATTCCCAAAAAACACTGATGGCTCTCTGTTTTAAGCACCTGAGATGCTTTGCCTGCAGGCTTTCCTCTGGTCAAGAAAGATGCTCAGCCCCAGAAGCAGGGCATGCTGGACATAGGGGGAGTTAAGACCATCAGGAGCATACCTCAACTAATAATGGGTGGGAGCTGGGAGTTAGATATCTAAACTTCTTTGTCCCGCAGGTAGGATGACTTTGACTTGTATTCTATACAGTCTTCAAGAGGTCCCCAGTGATACTGAGCCTCAGTTGTCCACAGTAAGAATCTGCTTATAACTTACCCTATGTTCACTTCCTTTCTTTGCCTTTCCTTCCCTTCCCATCTTACTTCTCTACTCTCTTACCAGTATTTGCTGGGATAACCTTCCAAAATAAGCTACTTACACTTAAGTTCTCACATCAGGGTTTGCTTGTGGGGACTCTAACAATTGCCAATACTGTTGAAGCTCATTTTCATTCCCAACTTTAACTCTGTTTCTCTCCAACCAAGGGTAACTACTGCTTTGATTTTTTTTATGTTTATCATTGCTTTGCTTTTTTAAATGGTTTTATTATATTAAAGATACTAGTAACTGACAATACATTTTTAGGATTTTTTAATGTTTTTCAACTGAACAAATTTATACTGTATATATGTTTCTGTAACTTCTAAACAACAAGCCATTATGTTTTTAAGATTCATCCATGAGTTACTTTTTATTGATATGTTAATACTGCTATGAATATTTCTGTACATCTCTCCTGGTACACATGTCAAGAGTTTACCCAGAAGTGAAATTACTGAGTAATAGACTCTGTGCATCTTCATTTTTTTAAAGTCACATTTCTTAGTAAAGACAGTAGTCCTAATACATGTGTCCACTTTTATTTCCTTTTAAAATCTCACTAAAGCTTTTAAGAAGGCAAAAATCCACAGCGATGGGGAAAAGAGAAGACAAGACAGTATCAATAAAATTTTTAAATCGGTAAAGTAGATGGATGAATGGTAAATTACTTGGTAGAACTGAGAAAGCCAAACCTAAGATAGGGTGAGGGGTCAGACCAACTTAATGTATACTGCAGAATCTTCAAAAGACTCCATAATAGGTATCTCTGGAAGATGGGATAAAAAGAGCTAGCTGAAAGATGGTGAATTGATTGAAAGTGTTTTAAAAAGCAGTGAAATTCTCAAATCACCTTCTCTATACTAACCCATGAGTAATTATCCCTCACACCCAGCAGAATTATTCTCCAGAGAAGCTAAAACAGAACTTGACTGAGGAAAAGTAGATACAGTTGAGGACACAGATACTGTAAAGAAATAGGAAGATTAATTGAATGTGTGCCTTTTAAATACTGAGAGATCCACCTTATTCACTTTTTAGAACACTGGAAGCCAGGCCTTTGCTTTCTATACAAGATTTTGGAAGAGTCTTCTCTGGGGGATCTGACCAGTCCGTAGAAAGATGTAAAGAAAATGACATTGCACCTTCCCCAATATATGGCCCACCTAGGTCACGCTACAGGGAAGTTCACAGTTGACAAGCTCACCAGGACTTTAGTCACAGACCTTTAAAAATGAACATTTAATCAAGGAGACATTTGAGAAAAGAAATCTCTAATATGAAAGAAAGAGCAAAATAAATGGATGAAATTATTTTATATATATGTGGGAGGGATAAAACCTCAAAAATAAAAATAGAACTGTACCTATCATTAATATTTTCAGAGATGTAAGAGAATATATGTTTTTCTGGAACAAAAACGATGTCGTGAAAATTAAACAGAACCAGAAACAGCTCTTAGAAATTAAAAATATGATGGAAGGGGCGCCTGGGTGGCGCAGTTGGTTAAGCGTCCGACTTCAGCCAGGTCACGATCTCGCGGTCCGTGAGTTCGAGCCCCACGTCAGGCTCTGGGCTGATGGCTCAGAGCCTGGAGCCTGTTTCCGATTCTGTGTCTCCCTCTCTCTCTGCCCCTCCCCCGTTCATGCTCTGTCTCTCTCTGTCCCAAAAATAAATAAACGTTGAAAAAAAAAATTGAAAAAAAAATAAATAAAAATATGATGGAAGAAATGAAATAATAAAAGAGTTGGATGATAAAAGAACACCCCAGAAAACATTAAAAATACAAAGAAAAGATAAGGAAATTAGAGGAGTAGTCCAGGAGTTATGACATTTGAGAAACAGAAGTTCAGAATGTGAAAATGGAAAACAGAAGACAGGAAATCAATCATAAGGCAGGTAAGTCACAAGAAAATCCCCCAAATTGAAAGCTGATTATTTTCTACGTTGAACAGGCTCACCAAGTGCTTAGTAGAGTGGGTGAAAATGGGACAACACTCAGGCACAAAGTGAAATTTCATGTATGTGGGGAAAAAGAAAGAATTTTCTAGATTGCTGTGATTTGGGGGGATAGGGTGAGATGGCAAGGACAGGTGACATCCATATCACAGCCATAATGGGTTTACATTTCTCAACAGCATCCTGGAAGTTAGATGATCAAAGAGCATTGCCTTCCAAATATGAACAAGATTATTGCTTATTTTTCTAATTTAGAATTCTAGCCTATCCAAACTATCAACTGAATATTGGGATAGACTACAGATGTTTTCCTGTTATACACATCTCAAAAATTTTATTTCACAGGAAGAGAATCTGGAACACAGCTTGGTGACCTGTCTTAAAATGTGGTGGTCTTGAACCATCCTTTCTTTTGCGTTTCCTTCCCCTATTTCCTATTTTGGGCAAGATCTTCTATCCTAAAAACTTGACTCCTACCCTATCCTCCTTCCCCCAAAAGCCCCCCCCCCATACACCTTTAAACCATGAAAAAGCTGTAAACACTCCATTTCTCGTTCCTAGTATCCTGTGTCAAGACCATTCCTTGATGTGATTCATACTAATACACTTGTATTTGGATGGATCAACCCTACTTTAATCTCTAATCTTAGGGTAGAGAGAAGCAGAAGCAATGAGGGGAGCATTCCATGGAGAGATAGGGTCTGGAGGCCAAGGAAGGGAAGATGAATGTATAATCCAAGTCACTCAGGAACTTTTATGCAGGTGCAAGAAACATATGTCAAAGTGGCCACAAGATTGTTAAATAGGAGATGAACTAATGAACTCCATGTTTACTGCTAGAAACCAAAGCTTTGTGTGAAATCTTGAACTTATGGGGGTGGGGTGGGGTAGGAAAGCTTGTAACTATCTGTTCTTTCCCTGATCCCTTCCCCCTCATTTCTGAACTGCAGGAGACTGAGCCCCCTTGGTCTTTAGTGACTACATCTCTGGGGGGTGTTTATGTGGCTGATTTTGCTGAGCCGGGTACTTCCTTTCCCATTTGCTATTGTTTCGTAACACACATGCTGACCCTTTCCCCTTCTCTTTTTACCCTGGGAAAATCCAATGAATAAATAAAAAGTTATTGGTAAAAAAAAATTATTTCATAAACATCCGAAGAAGCTGTTGGAGGACCAAATGTGCATCTAAAACTTAGTTTAAAAAAAACACACACACACCTTAAAATGGATTTAAAAAATGAGGGAAAATAATACCGAATACCTTTTTCGGAGTCGTATATCTCCCTAAGCCAGTGTATATAAGATTGCTGTAGACCTCATTTTCATCAATAATTATTTTTCTCTAAAAATTTGATGAGACTTATTGTAAACCTATCTAAGCCTGACAGATCTTTTTTTCTTCTTTATGGGAAAATTTTAAAAGAGCAATTTAATTCCTTTAATTATAATAATATATACAATATAGTGGTATAAATATAATGTAATATAATGTATATAATAATATCATGTAATGTATGTATTATATACAATACTATAATTTCTTTAATTATAATACTATACATATTTATATTTTGAATCCGTTTCAATGAATTATTTGTTTCTAGGGTGTTTTCTTTTGTCTGTTACCAAGATTTTTTTTCACTAATATATTTAATCTATTTGTATTGGTTTTGTCTCCTCTTCTTTTTTTTTTTTTCATTTTGGTCATTGAACATGAAATATTTATTCAAACACACCAATAACTAGAAAATTGCAAATTCAAATGACAATGTGATGAAATATTCTTCCCTCCAAATGTCTTCTCTTCATTTTGTATGTTGTAGGTCACACCAAAATGGCTGTTTTCCTCTGCACTTAGAGACTCTAAGAAACTTTATATATATGCAGTGTGTATGTATGCATATGTAACTCTTACTACAGATACAATTTATGTTTACTGTTGAAAATCTGAACATGCAGATATGCAAAAAGGAGACAGTAACCTTCAATAATCCCTTCATTTAAGAATTGCCACTATTCACATTCATTTTAGATTGGGTTCCCTGAAAAACAGACTTGAAGACAGATAATTCAGTGCAGTTTATTGGGGAGTGCTCTTGGGTAACCACCTGTGAGTGAGTGAAGGCAGCAGGACTGGATGTGTGGGTGGGTGGGGTGGGGGGTGGGGGAGGAACTTAGTCTGCTATGCAAAAGCAGCAAAGTCCTTGGCCAATCCTCTGAGGAAGTCTGAAACTGGAATAGCCCTTCAGAGTTGTACCTCACTCAGACAAGGGGGTTGGGTCTTTGTTCGAACCCTCATTGTCCAGTGATAGGATGCAGGCTGCCCCTGGAGAGAGAGTGTAACCTTGACCTTCAGCCTGGGACAATTTATTGGCCCAGCTGTGAGCTGACATTGTCAGCAATCAACAGTCGGGACAGCCTGGACAGTGAGTGCCTTGTGCCTTGGTGTGCCTTGGTGTGCCAGGGTTAGGGTGGAGGTGGCTCTGGTAGGAGATGAATCTTGTCAGTACACCACGGTATCCACTAAAATCCACCTCTTGCACTGCTTGGGTCAACTTGCTTAATATAATAAATTTACTTCAGCTAGGAACAGCTCCTCTAGGATTCTGATTGGTCTCTTTTTCTGAGGAAAAATAGGTTAGTGGGATGAACTTTTAGCCCCAGGAGGGCAGCTATCCTTGGGGTCACAAATGAGAATTTACAATCTCTCTCTTCTGTTTCTCATTCTAGATTTGCCTTGCCTTAGGGGCTTTCCCTGAGAAGCCCAGGACTCTGGCTCACACTGTGGTGGCTGTACTTACCCACTTTCTTCTGAAATTTGGCAAAGAAATACTAAAAGATGCTCCAGTGGATGAATCTGGGTACCAAACATATTTCTTTCTGCTCCCACAGTGTAAGAGCAACCCTATCTTTTGTTACCGTGGGTTAATTTTTCCTGCCGGGATGGTAACTTCTTTCCTTGCCTATTGGCCTCTTGGGAAATAGGATTTCCTAACTCATAGAGGCCAGAGTTGGAGTGGGAAGTGGTGGCAATAGGGCAACTTTTACCTTTACTCTTTATTTCTCAGACCCATATATTCTGCCCATTGAAGACAGAGCACCCTATGATGGTTCTTAGTAAGTAGACATTGTATCCTGGAGGCTGATGCCTCACTCTTGCAGTGTATACCCATTTTTATTCCTTAGGCGAATTTCCGAATTTAGATTTGCTGACCAAATGGCCACAGTAAAATCAGCTTACAAAGATGAGAGTAAGTGTTCCTTCCTACATCTATCTAGGCCATGGCAAAAATACCCTGGGCTGTCTACAAATGCTCTTCTCCTATTCCATTCCAGATTGTTTGCCCTGCCTGGCAATTAGCACCCCTAAGTTAGTGCTTCCAAGGAACCTTGCCCTAGTATGGAAGAATGGATTCTGTCATGGAATTGTCCTGGCAAACAGCTTGTAAAATGAAGGATATAATTGTAGTTGGCGAATACAGAGTGAAGTATCAGTAAATACCACACTATTCCATGATAGTTAAAATCTCCACTTGGGAATAATACATTATATATTTCAAGAAGAAAGCAGTCTGTTCTAAAAGAGGTCAGTTTGGCCAACCTGAAAATGGGAATACAAACTTCGCAGAGACTGTTCTGACTTAGCCTAATGAATGATTAACTGGCTGAAATATCATTAAGGTTATGACTGTGTTGTATATCAAGCTTGTTTAGGGCAAATAAAACAGCACTTAGAGGATTGTGCTGAAATAAGCAGATTGCAGCAAATGCTGTTTGGCCTTTGCAATAAAATGTTTTCCTTAGCCTTTTTTTTTACTCTTGTAAGAGATAGCAAAAAAATTGATGATGGCTTTCTGTTTAATTGGGATGTATGGGGATAACATGGAGGAAAGAGGTTTTTGGATGGAGAAAGAGGAATAGGTACAATAAACAGGGATCATCCGTGAGGACTCAGCTGTCCTTTGATCCCCATCTCCTTGTTCAGTGGTAGGAAAAGTGCATAATGATCCTCCCTCAGGACAACATAATTAGGATGTATGTCTGTGGGCCAACAAAGATGGCACAGGTGATGTCTACACTGTGACCTCCATTGATCTGTTGGAAACAGCCACACGGGAAGGCCTGAAGTGCCCTTTGCTCAGAGACAGGTGGTGAGCTCATTGGGCTCCTTCTGCTGTGATAGCACTGTAGTGAGGAGAGCAGGGACTTTGAAGCCAGACCCGAGTTCATATTCTGGCTGTGCCACCTGCAAGCTGTGTGACTTTGAGTAAGTAACCTAACTTCCTCTGCCTTGTTTTCTGGTCTGAAAAATGGGGATAAAATTATCTACTAAATGAGATTGTTGTAAGAATAAAATGAGTTAGTGTATGGAAAAGGTCTAGCACATAGTTACTGCTCAATAAATGTTCGCCTCCTTCCCTCTACCCCGCTAGAAGGCCTTGCTATGCTGCAGGGAATTGTCCTCTGGTGATTCTATAGAAAAGTCCTCTTTAGGCATGAAATCACCTGCCAATTGTGCCCAGGACACAGGCTTCGTGGCTCTTGGGGGCCAACTAAGGTGCAGGGCTCTGCAGAAAGATGTTTCACCGTACCTATGACAGGACGGATGCCAGGGTCTCTTCCCTGGCCATGGCAGAGTTCTTTCCCTGAAGAGTTGGAATAACCCCATTCTCATGTGGAGTATACCCCAGGTTTTGAAGAGGCTCCAAACTAGAGGGACAAGGAAAGCCTAAGCCTGAGCAGAGAACCAACTTTACCCTAGATCTGGGCTTCTGATGAAAGCACTGCTAGCCTCACCTTCTCTTCTAAATCTCCTTTGAAATGCTTACTCTCCATGGTAGACTTGGAGCAGACTGCTTTACCTGAGGGATGCTTTTTGCAAGTCTTCCCCAGGGCCTCTTTCAAAGCTTGATTGATCCCTAGCTTCTGCTAATAAACCTCTGTTGTGGCAACCTGCAGGGATCTTTGCCCTCCCAAATTGCTCCTGGATATTGATTCAACCCATCAGGACACAGATGGTAAATCAGAATGAGAGCCTTTGCCCTTACTCCCAGATCTAGAAACAATTTGATGAACTACGAGTAAGCAGTATTTATAACATATAAAATGTCAGCTCTCCCTTTGCCCCTCTCGGCCTGTGGCATGCCACATACAATTTGTCTTTGTTCCAACTGTGAGAGGACGTAATCTCGTCATTCTGGCCTGTTGCAATTAAGTGTTCTCAAAGCATACGATCAATGAGGAAGAGGAGGAGGACTGATAATAGACTAATCTTTCAAGGTCCTGTTTAAGCAATCATAGATAATATAGGAGAGGAAATTCTGGAAACCATCATTTTATGTATGTATGTATGCACCCCACAACATATTTAAAAAATTTTTAATTCCAGTGTAGTTAACATACAAAGTTACATTAGGTTCAGTATTAGTATAGTATGGTGATTCAGCAGTTCTGTATATTACTCAGTGCTCATCGAAATCAATGTATCTTAATCCCCTTCACCTATTTGACTCATCCCTCATACCACACTCCTTTCGTAACCATCTACTTGTCTTTCTACAGTTAAGAGTCTGTTTTTTTGGTTTGTCTCTTTTTCCCCTTTGTTCATTTGTTTTGTTTCTTAAATTCTACATATGAGTGAACTCATATGGTATTTGTCTTTCTCTGACTGGCTTATTTTGCTTAGCATTATACTCTAGATCCTCCATGTTTTTGCAAATGGCAAGATTTCATTCTTTTTATGGTTGAATAAGATTCCATTGTATGTGTGTATATATATATATATATATATATATATATATATATATATATATATATATATCACATCAAAATAAAAAGCTTCTGCACAGCAAAGGAAAACAAAAAACTAAACTAAAAGACAACCTACTGAATAGGAGAAAATATTTGCAAATGACATATCCAATAAAGGAGAAGTAATCAAAATATCTAAAAACCTTATAAAACTCAACATCCAAAAAGCAAATAGTCCAATTAAAAAATGAGCAAGAGACATGAACAAACATATCTCCAAAGAAGAGCTACAGATTGCCCACAGATACATGAGAAGATGCTCTCAACATCACTCATCATCAGGGAAATGCAAATTATCACCTTACACCTGTCAGAATGGCTAAAATAAAAAACTCAAGATACAAGTGTTGGTGAGGATGTGGAGAAAAAGGAACCCTTGTTCACTGCTGGGAGCACAAACCAGTACAGCCACTGTGGAAGACAGTATGGAGGTTCTTCAAAAGGTTAAAAATAGAACTACCCTAGGATCCAGGAATTTGCACTACTGGGTATTTACCCAAAGAATACAAAAACACTAATTTGAAGGGATACATGCACCCTGATGTTTATTGCATCATTTACAATAGCCAAACTATGGAAGCAGCCCAACTGTCCATCAATAGATTAATAAATGAATGGAAGCCATCATTATTATCCTACTTCTGTCCCTATTGAAATTCAATCTTAAAGCCCCCAGGTTTTTACTTTTCTCTTTCATACACAGACAGAATATGTTGTACTTTTGTTGAGGTGAAAAATCCAAATAATTAGAACAAAGTTTTCAATGAGTTTGCTCTTCAAGCTTCTAGAATTCTCTCTAATAAAAGTGTCAGTTTAATCACTGAATCATTTTTTACATGGCTTTGTGTGGCTTTAATCTCGGGGTTGTAAGCAGTTAGAAGAAGAGAGCAATATTTTAGATCAGTGGTTCTCAAGCTTTAGAGTACATCAGAATAACCTGGAGGGCTAATACAAAACTCATCTTGCCCATCCTGACCCTCAGCACTTCAGACATGGTGCCTGAGCATCTTTAACAGGTGATGCTGATGCTGATGTTGCTGGCCCAGAACCCGGCTTTGAAAATTACTGATTTACATAATAAACACCTGAGCATTTGTAACTGTTAGAGAGCAGAACTATTTTGTAATGAAAAGTATAGCAGATTTGATGGGGGGAGTCTTGGGTTCAAGTGGCAAAATGCAGACTACAAGTGGTGAAGCAACTGAGTTTTCAAGACTCAGTTTCATCATAAAATCAGGAATGAAAATAATGCCTGTGTCACAGAATTGCGGGTAGGATGAGATAAGATCATGTGTGTGAAAGAGCTTGGTAAATGGCAAAGTACAATCTAAGTTTAACTCGTTCTGGATGTGCTTTCAGTAGTCAGTTTTTTCTTCTTAAGGTTTTAACTTTTGGGATAGAAATCTTTCATCATTATCATCATCATGAAAATAGTAACAATAACCATGTCTCCCAGTCTCCCACTTGTGTACTTTTTGTGCTAGGCACTTAACACATTTTGTTTACATCTTTCAAAAGCCCCATAAAATCTATTTTATCATATAAATGTTTGCTTTCCTGAAAGGAATAGAGTCAGAATTTACATTATTTTTTGAAGATGGAGGAAGAGGCTACGATGTAAGCAATGCATGCAGTCTCTAAAAGCTCAAAAGGGCAGAGAAACGGCCTTTAGAAGGAATGCAGCGGTGCTAACACATTTTAGACTTCGGATCTCCTGAACTGTAAGATAATAAGTTTTAAGTGCATGCATTTCTGGTAATTTCTTACACCAGCAATAGGAGGCTAACACAATTAAAATTTTCAATGAAAAATTTAGAAGATTGGGTACAGAAGCGATGTTTACATTTTTCATTGTCCAGGCAGTGCATGTGAAAATCAGTTCACACTAGCAGTGTCTAGGTACCATCTCTTCTTTTTTTTTTTTAAATAATATTTTTTTTTCAAATTTTTAATGTTTATTTATTTTTGAGACAGAGAGAGACAGAGCATGAACAGGGGAGGGTCAGAGAGAGAGGGAGACACAGAATCGGAAGCAGGCTCCAGGCTCTGAGCTGTCAGCACAGAGCCCGATGCGGGGCTCGAACTCACGGACCGTGAGATCATGACCTGAGCCGAAGTCGGACACTTAACCAACTGAGCCACCCAGGCGCCCCGGTACCATCTCTTCTTATTCAGGTTCAGGAACAATTTTCTTGTATATTTCATTGTCAAATGTGCTCCTCCTCCCTAATTTCATAATTTCCACTGAGAGAAAAAAAGAGCAACTCTGTTATACTCACAATGTTGTGGCTCTTTAGAACCTGTTGGTGTGAAAATAGTATCTTCTTGTTTTTGCAGTTCCCTAATACCATTTATTTATATTGGTTATATTATTAGTTCTGACGATGCCACATCCATTGTGCTGCTTATGAATACTGGCTGCCAGTGAGCTGATGGTCATCAGGTGATGATCATCATAAATGCAAGTCTTAGAATAGGCAGAAGAAAAATATGAACGATAATTTCTGGTCATGTTAAATTTACCTTTCAGAATTTTATAACACAAAATAGAACAACATACCTTACAACTATGCTTTTCTTCAAGTCTTTAGGCCATAAGCACTGCATTCCTGGGATCTCATTCAATGTTGGCTCGCTCCTGCCTTCTATACAGCCACTAGCACGTAAGTAAGAAGAATGCTCTGACTTGTACATTATGTCCCTTAAACAGCAGATGGACAGACTCAGGAAAGCGCAGATTTACCACATTGGTCAGAAGCAGGAGAGGCCATTGACTGAAGTGGCCCACTGATATTGTAGAATGACAGTCTAGAAAGACCTTACAGGAGATAGGCATAGCACTCTGAGAAAACCATGTGATGCTGGCTGGTGTGGAGCTTTGCAGAGATAGTTAGGTAAATAAGGTGTTTGAAGAACACGTATAGGTTGGAGAACATGTTATGGTTAAATGGGTTTGCTAAGTTACATTCCCTGCCTGAAACCCCACCCCTTTAGCAAGCTAGATCTTGAAACAGGCCACATAACCAGACACTTTTACCTAGGATTTCCAACTTACACTGGATTATATTGGGTTCGAAAGGTAAGGAAAAGAAACAAATTTCCAGCATTCACTGCTTTTTATTAGATTTACTTCACCCACTTAAGGGGTGTGGACTGATGTCTATGACCCTCCAGTCGGGTATTTGAGTTGAGTTAGAGGTGGAACAAGAGGCTAAAAGTGTCATTTTAGAGGTGTTCCTTCATTTGGAAAGACAAGAGTAAAAAATTGATTCCTCCCAACAGCCTCAATCAAAGAACTCTATTGTCTGAATTTCATGGGGATCTGATGCTACTCTTGTGGCTTCTGACTTCAGGCATTGTGAATTGCTTTAATTCAGTTCTTTCAAAAGTTTCAGCTTTCCTTGGAGAACCATTACCCATTTACCCTGTTTCCTGCTTGCTTGGGCATTAAATACCCTTCATTATATATATATCTGCAAATATTCCTTGGTCTGACAAAGTATCAGTTCACATGCTTACTCATTTGATTTTTAATTGGCTTTATTTTGGCCTCTGGCGATTTCTCTTTCTTAAGAGTTCAAACATACATTTGTTGAAGCACATTTGCTTTATTTTATACATTTATAAAGATCTATACATCATACCAATACTTTATAAATAGTTTTAATCTTCATCATTCATAACTATAAAACCAGTAAGTATTTAAATCAATAAATAAATGATGGGAAAACTTTCAAGTTCCCTAGTCAGCTACCTCTAGGTCTGCACACATACTGTTTCTTCTGCCTGGAATGTTCTTCTCCCTTTTCACTTGGCTAAACCAGGTATCATACTCTGAAGGAAGCCAACTGTGAACTCTCAAGTTTGAATTAAGTACCTCTACTTCCCACCCTCAATGCACAGACCGGAGATCATTGTCCCTTGTGTGTAGCTTCCGTTGGACTAGAAGCTCTGTGAGGCCAGGCCTTTTAGTTTACCTCTGCTTGGGTTGAGAATGAAATGTTTGTGAGTGAATGAAGGAACATCTTTGGTTGACTTTTGTTTGCCTATTTATTTTTAAGTGCAAATCCTTTCTCCTCCATAAGACCGTTGGCCTCTAGCCTTTATGACTTTAGCTTTGTAGCAATATGGTACAATTCCCACCGGGAGTAATGCCACCAATGGTTATCAATTTATTAATGAAAGTCTGGTAGCTAACTTATTTTTCACAGCAGGAAACAAGTATTTTTTCCTAAGATACTGTTTTATTCAGCTTGTTTTTTCATGTTAAATTTTAGCTCTTGTCCAGCTGAGAATGTCTAAAAACACTATATTGATTTTTGTTTCCTTTCAGTGGAATTACCTTCCTGTTTCTTTATAAAAATATCAATTTTATGTCAGGTAGAAAATTATGGAAATCTGTTCTTTCACTCAGTATTTGTTGAGTACCTTCAAAGTACAAGGAAGATGCAGAGATGCTGGTAGGTTAGGAGGACTGTGTGATTCAAGGTGTCTTAGGGCACAGGAGAATCAAATATGTTTGAAGGCCAAGGGGATGGAGCTAGAATAGAAAAAAGAGAAACAGAGGTTTCAAGAAAGAGGAAATAATGTAGGACATAATCGTCCCTTCATCTCCCAAGAAATCTGTAACTTATTCTCACAGACTCAGTAGAGCACTCTTAGAAACTACTCCTATTGGCTTGTGTGAATGAGGGGAGAGAGAGGGGGAGAGAGAGAGCATGAGCACATGTGAGCAGAGCAAGCAGTTGTAGCTGAAGCAGTCATTAACCATGTTTTATGCCTTTCTTCCTTTCAGGGAGACCAGAGAATTCCTGAATTTCAGAGAGCTGATTGGTAAAAGGAGAAGCTTATTTCTTACAGTAATATGCTAGACAGACATACAGGAATATGTCAGATAAAGCCTAAAACACTCCTGTTGGGTAAGGGGAAACAGTGATATGAAGTGAAATATGGCTTTAAAAGTAATCAATGTTGGGGATATTAAGGTTGAAAGCTCTTGTGGCAGTCTACGTTTATTGCTTCCCCCCCTGTTGTCCCCCACTGTCTGGCCATGCAATCTTGTCCCTTACATGGTGATTTAGAAAGAAGAATCCTAAAAAGTGCCATTGAGATTGCTGTTAAATGATTGAGAAAGTCAACTTAGTTCCTCTATATTTTACACACACACACACACACACACACACACACTTAAAATAAGGCAAGACAGAGAGAAATCATGCATATAATTCGTCAGATTTCTTTTGGTTTCAAATAATTATTTAGATTCCATTCATACCTTTTGTGCATATTTATTTTGAGGAAGTGGTTTGTGAACAGGAAACATAGTTTTTGTTTGTTTGCCAAGGCTGAACATAGCTTAAAATCAGAGAATATTCTCTGCAAGTTCAAAGAGTTTCTGTGAATTTAATGTCATGTGCCTTAAACATAAAAAATCATATTGTGACACTTGCATATATCAAACATAGGAATCCCGGTTTGCTGAGAAGGCAGCACAGTTAATAGCAAGAATGTGAGTTGAAGAGAATTGTCATACAGCTTTCGTTTTCTGCAAAATGGGATGCTGTCTCCATGGATGGAATATTGAGTATCAATCAGAGCCTTCAGATGATCAGTTATTGTTTGGAGGACATCTTGATGAAATGATCACTGAACAAAGAGCAGTAACCAAGAATTAATTCTCTATTGATTATTTCCATTTTGTTTTTCTTTAGCTAGTAAAAATATTTTAAAAAGCAGTTTGGGTGGCTCAGTCTGTTAAGTGTTCGACTTCAGCTCAGGTTGTGATCTCACGGTTCATTAGTGAGTTTAAGCCCCACGTTGGGCTCTGTGCTAACAGCTCAGAGCCTAGAGCCTGCTTCAGATTCTGTGTCATCTCTCTGCCCCTTCTTGGCTCATGCTGTCTCTTCTCTCTCTCTCACAAATAAACATTAGAATAAAAAAAATTTAGGGGCTCCTGGGTGGCTCAGTCGGCTAAGTGTCTGACTTGATTTCAGCTAAGGTCATGATCTCACACTCCATTTCAGGCTCTGCACTGTCAGTGTAGAGCCTGCTTGGGATTCTCTCTCTGCCCCTCTCCCTGCTCATGCTCTCTCTCTCAAAAATAAATAAACATTTTTAAAAATTAAAAAAAAAAAAAAAAAAGCAGTTTTATTCATTGTACCCAGTAGGGGAGGAGTACTTTAAATAAAACAGAAACTCTCATGCCCCCTACTGGTCAGAAAATCTAAACTATTATTTTACATCAGCTTTCATTTTATTTTTGTCTTTAGTTTTGTGAATTAGGTATAGCCTAGATATTATGTCCCACATGAAGAGGACTTGTCTAGGGCTTGTCATATTAGCAAAACTAAATAATGAATCAGATATTCTGAATTTAATTATACCCTCACACCTCTACATTAGCAGTACTGAAACAGGGTGGTATCTGGGATTTTGTGAAGGTGGGACATTAGCTATTCAGATGAACTATAGGAAAATTAACAGTAAAAACCCAAACAAAACCAAACCTGCTGGGTGAGGTAAATCTTCTCTCTAAAGCTTGTAGATAGCCCATTTGATCCACTAAGAATGGATTTTGGAACTTTTACAATTAAAATTCAAAGAAAGAACTAAATGGAATAAATACCTGCTTTGAAACCAGACAGGTCTAGGCTCGAATCCAGCTCACGCCATTTGTCAAATATTTAACTCCTAAGTCTTAGCTCCTTATGCAACAGTAAGCGGGTAATCATCACCCTCCAGAGAGCTGTTACCGACTTGAAGCACAGGAAGTATGGAAAATGTTGCCTTCATATTGGTAGCAAAGGATGTTAATAAAAAGAAGACTATTACTGAGAGGAGTCTTGACTAAGGAAAGGGTTTGATTAAACCACATTTTCTCAGCTAATATGACCAAAGGCTAGCTTGCCTACAGTCTCTCAAAGCATTGGACCCATCCTCCCTGCCTAAAATTCCCCTAATAATCACACAGTAGTCATACCTACTTATTCATTCTTCTTTTTATTCTTACAAAGCATAGCAAAATGAGTAAACAACTGACAGGTGAAGAGTTTGCACAACAGAAGATCACTCTGACCATCTCTTGATTTTATAGGGATCACAGGTAGGGAAGTGTTCCTTTAAAGTGATTTTGTCATGGAAGAGTCATCTGACATGGTTCTCATGGTGGGGAGAGGAAAGACAAGAAATCAACACTCACAATTATTTAAAAGGACTTTAAAGCTAAACATAATATACACAGTAACTCCTTTATCCTAGTACAAAAATAGTGCCAGAAACTATATATTTGTTCAAATATATTGAAAAAGGTATAAGAATACAAATAGATATTAACAGTGGCTAGTGATGATCCATAAGGTTTTCTTTTCTTAAACCGTAATAGAAATTTATATTTTCAACTATTTACACTGCTTTCAATGACATTTATTAAGACATGTTTACACAGGCTTTTGAGAAGCATATGGAAGGGCCAAGTGAGCTTTAATACTTTCTTCCTTGCTCCCTGTGGTGGAGCAGAAGGGGTCCAAAACTGTGCACAATTTAACAATCTAAGAGAACTCTGAGTAAGCTCTACCTGGCTAGCAAATGGGAAAAAAACCTATATAGTAGAATACATGACTCCTTACTTAAGGTGTTCTTTAAGCTATCAACAGGCTAAATGATCCATACTTGTTAGAAGGCAGGATGTTCACGGACAGATTCTTAGTAAGTTCCAGGTAAAGAAGATCCTTGAGGGGGAGGGTGCAGGGGCGGGGCGGGAGAAGGTCCTCAGAAAACTGTATAATATGTATTTTATAGATGAAAATGAAAGTGATATAACGTACCCTATATTTGCATGTTCAATTGGCAGGATCAGAAGCTGGTAAGTCTCTTATCCAGCACTTCCTGCAGACTGTCAGCTCCTTGAGGTCATTGCTCTGTCTCTTTGGCTGAACACAGTGCCTGACATGTCGCAGGGACTCGATAAAAGGTGGACTGTTGCATGTCTAATACTGAGACGTTAAATTATACCACCTCATTTTAAGTACAGTTGTTCACAGGAGAGCACAGCAATTACACCTTTTCCTCCTCTCTTCTTAAAATCACTCTTGTAAACAAAACAAAGCAAAACAAAACAAGAGCACTGCTTGTGATGACCTATAAAGTGTTAGGAGTAAAATCTGGTGGAAAACACAGGAAAACTGAAAGTCAAACTGGAGTAGGTCTAACATTTGTGCTCTATGCTAAAGATAAAGGCACTTCCACTGCTAGGCAAGAATACATCTGTGACCAGTTTCCTCCCAGAACCCAGTATTTCCAGTATATTTTCATACACTTTCTTATCTCAGTACTCTTATTGAAGGAAATTATTCCTTATGATTAAGAGATCAGTGGTGACAACACCACTGTCCAGAGTTTGTACCTTGAGGCAAGGTGCTCAAAATCTCACAGTCACTGGTGATGCACATGAGAAGCCAAATAAATGTATTGTCTTGTTTTCAATCTTCAAAACAGGAAATGACATGTGGAATGAGATACCATGCTCTGTAGCCCAATATCCCACTTCTGACACTGGTCTCCAAGACCCACTAGGGCTTACACAGTAGCTGCCCTCTGTGACATTCTCCTTGAAGACAAAGGCTTCACCCAAACATAACTCCTTTAACAGCCCAATGTGTTCAGGCACACAGAGGTTAAGTGACTTACACAAGTTCACACAGGACTGCGACTGGCAAGGGCCAGTCTTGTGAAAAATAGAAGGCCGGACAATTTTATAGAGATTTTTTAACAACTTAGTATAATAGTGGGGACTTTTGGAGCTAAAAATTGAAATGAAATGGTATGTCATTCAGTTATAACTATCACAAAACTACTTTAATCCAGAAAAAGAATAACTTCTTGCTAGTTATGAGTAACAGAAATATACAGCAGGATGAGGGAGGACTATATATATATATATATGTGTATATATATATATATTCCCACTATGTGTATGTATATATATATATATATTCCCACTATATATATATATATATATATATATATATATATTCCCACTTGAGAAGATACTGGGAAAAATATTCACGTAAGAACTAAAGCTTTGATTTTGCCTCTGTACCAGATATTAATCTATGTATGGAATGATTTTCCTAAAAATTAAAAATTATTTGCACCAACTAACTGGTCCTAAAGAAGTACTCTTCTTAGAAGAACTAAAACTTCCAACAACAAAATAGGCATGGTACTACCCAACTTCTTTTAATTGCTAAACTAGTAAAGTAAAATAAACCACTGTCTAAAGGTAAACCAAACAATTTCTAATCTAAATATATCTTCTTGCTTGTTAAAATGACACACATACAAAACCTCCATACATCTCAGTGGCATAGATTAGATGGAGCTAAACAAACTACTAAAGTATATGATTACAGATTTTAGCATAACTGCTAAATCACAATGTGTATGATGTAAAGGTCATTAAAGACTGCTATTCTTTAAACAATTTTTCTATACTAAGGAATTATGTATGCATGCATAGGGGGATACCAGTATATAGATATGTTATTTTAGTAACAGCCTGTGTAATTTACACACCAGTGCCACCAAGAGGCAATCTTATAGATCTCACCTATATGACATCAAATAAAACTCGAATAACATCCTGAAAATACAAGTATTACAACAATAATACATATGGAAACAAACAGCTGATAACATTCTATACTAGCCTTTACCACTACAAAGTAATGGCAATACAATTTGTTTTGCCCTTTTTTTTTACCTGAATGGTTAAGAAGTAAGTCACATTATGTAAGATACACTCTCAGAATTTTAAAAACTTAATGAATAAGTTGAATTTTAGGCAGTTTAGAGGAAAAAAAAGGTGTTTCAGAATGCTGAACCATGGCCCCAAGAGATTTGCTATCCAATTTAGTGATAGCTAAAAACTCAGAACCTGTTTTTTGGGAAGGGGGTGGTTAACAATTCAGACAAATATTTCTCTTCCTACTCTGCCCCAGTCCAAACATTTCCATGTATTTGGAACAGATTTTCCTTTCTTGAACCAGTTGTTCAATTCATTATCTACTTCTCCAGTACTGAATAAATGTGTATTTATGGCACATGTGTTCAATGGGAATCCATTCAAAAGGACTCAAATCTAAGACAATGTTAACATTTTCTAAATGTACTAAAAGCTAAATGAAGTGAATACCAACAACTATAAGCTCAGGGTCAACAATTAGCATACATAGCCAAACTTCTGTGATTCTAACTGACTAGTCCTATAAACTGAAATTGGGCAGTTTCTCAACTGCAAACTGAATACTCTTAAGTTTATTCAGGCCTAAGCTTTCTTATCTTACAGTGCTCCCTCAATTTAATTTTGACCCCGATATCAAGGATGGCCCTTTGCTGTTTATATAATTAAAACTATTCTTTATACTTCCTTTGACAAAGAAAAATAATGGTTCATTTTACCTTTTATCTGCAGTCATATCTCACCTCAGGTCAGTGTTCCAGTTATCGCTTTTTTTTTCTCAATTTTCTCTTGAGACTTAAACTGTTCACTTATAAACTATGGTTTGTAAGAAAAACAAGTTATTTAAAAAAGGAAGTTCAATGTTCAAAACACTCACTGACTCATAAGAGTCTTCCAACAGAATGTTTCCCTTCACTGACAGATACGGCCATTCCGTTTCTCGATCACATTCATCCCTCAGTAAAGTCAGTGACCGTGAAGTCAGTGAAATCAGTGTCTTCTCCTATGGTTTCCCCTGCTTTCCATCAGATGGGTCAGATTTTATGGGTAGTCTCTGGATAAAATGTATGTGAAATGAAAGAGTTCTCCCCTTCCTGCTTCCTGCTCACTAACAAAAACAGCAAATCTATTAAACAATACCTTTTCTTTACAATACTGCCTTCTAGTACTTTCCATCTGTTTCAGAGTTTTAGCTTTTTTTGTTAATGCAAAACATTTCTGACAAATAGTATCCTTTCACCTTAAAATCCACTCAGCCAACAACACTTTATCTTTTGAAAGTTTTAAATGTCACAGAATACATTCAATTTTCTCCTAGCCTATTTTTGAGAAAAAAAAAAAAAGATTCCAAACATTCTTTACAAGATTGATAATTCAGAAAACACAAAAACAATTATTTAAAATCCCCAAGCAAAAAACCCCAAAAAACAAAAAACAAAACCCCCAAAACAACGAATAACAAAACAATCTCAGTGCAAGAATTCAACTTGCACTTTGCAGTACACAAAGTATCACAAACAGCGCTCTTATCCATGTGCTAAGAGTGGGTATCATTGATAATCTCAGATCAGTGGCATAAAACAAATATACAGAAAATATGTAATAGTCCCCTAAAAACATTTCATGCTATGTTCTTAAAAGTTGTGCAAAAATAAAAATACAGCAGTGGCAAAGTATACACTAAATCTGTACAGTGTGTGGCAAAACTAGACATATGCAGAATACACCATCTGTAAACTTCAACTCTGCTTGAATAGGCCACTCAGTTCCGCTTGGCCTGGCTGCTTTCCCCATTAATCAGCATTTTCTCCTGCTGTTCTGCAAGAGCCTGCCATTTTTGCCTGTTCTTCCTGCAGCCATCCAGCAAAGGGAAACAGTCCTCAGAAACGTGGGTCAAGGCCTAAAGAAGAAAAAGAAAGCAAATTAGAAAGCAGCGAGGAAATAAGCCCTCTCCCCAGGCCTATTTCAAAGAGTCACATCTCACACTCATTTCAGAAGCAGACCCACTGCTGGGGTTTTCACAAGTGTGTGGACACAGCCTGAGCCACTCGGGCACCCTGTTTTGTGTTTTCTATAAAATAGTTTTATACAATGTATTTAAATACACTTGTATTCAAGATTATAATAAAGATTGATTTATAATTCTGCATGGTATTATTCTTTACCAACTATAATGCCATACATATTTAGATACAAGAATGTTCACTGCAGTTTTCTTTGAAATAGAGAAACTCTGAAAAATACTCAACAACAGGGTTAGGTATATTATGTTACTATTTTGCAGGCTTTAAAAGTACATTATGATGAAGGGGCGCCTGGGTGGCTCAGTCAGTTAAGTGTCCGACTTCAGCTCAGGTCGTGATCTCACGGTTCCTGAGTTCAAGCCCCGCATTGGGCTCTCTGTTGACAGCTCAGAGCCTGGAGCCTGCATCAGATTCTGTGTCTCCCTCTCTCTCTGCCTCTCCCCCACTCACGCTCTGTCCCTCAAAAATAAATAAGTGTTAAAGAAATAAAACAAAAAATACATTATGATGTAATATGAATTACAAAAAGCAAATTTAAGTGAAAAATATGAAAATGTCATAAAGCATATACAGTGATATATTAACAAGTAGTGTCTTAGTAGAATTATAATTCTCTGACTTTTCTACGGTGAGAATATTACTTCTATAATATAATACTTATAAATAAATGTAGTAAAAGTACAAATCAATATTACATAGAATTTAACATCAGATTCAAATGAAATAAATCCTTGCACACATATGAAATGTAAGATTAAACCATCACTGAATTGTGAAAATGTCTGGATTAGAAGATTCTAGGGTTTGAGTTTTGACATTGTATGATAACTCTATGATAAATGCTGTCTTCCCAAATAATTAAAACTGAAGACAGTTTCCTATTCAAACTTTTAAAAACAAGGATAGTGTCTGCTTTCTGTATTTTGGGCATGAACATCTAAACTAGTAAACCAGATGTTTTAGGGAGAATATCTTTACCTAAAAAATAAAAACTCCAAGCCAGTAGGTGCAAGGAAATGGGACCCTGTAATATTTTTCCAGCTACCTTCTTTTCATCATTATAAAATTTTCCTTGACAATATGAAAACTACACTATAAGATGAGAAAAAGTTGGATACTTTTTTTTCTTTATTGAGGCCTAAACTTAGAAGAATATGCTGACATAATGTATGCACAGTATACCTCCTTAAGGTAGCACTGGCATATAATTCTTTTAAGTGTTCCTACACCAATTTGCTAGTCTAGCACACAGTGGGCACTCAACAGATAGTCACACATTGATGAATTAACGTTTTTGAAAAAAATCAAATATAAAATGTGTTCCTTGTTCAATGCAAACAGCATGTTCATCAGCCAAAAAAAAAAAAAAAAAAAAAGAGAAAAAGAAAAAAAAGAAAAAGGCCTAGTGTTAATCGCTTCAATTTACTTGAGGTTTTAATTCATAACACAGTCTAAGTTTAGCAAGTCTAGTGTTTTTGTATAAATACCTCATATAGTTGCAAGCAGATGGCATCTATGAACCCAACTTGCATACTTGGGATTTTGTTTTTCTTCTCCCTGTTCATCAGGTCCTGAAAACACAAACACAGAAACACACACACACACACAACACACATATCTGCATTTACTTAAAGAACACAATGCAAGTTGGCTCCGAAAACATGAATCACCAGGTTAGCTGATGAAGGCCTGATACCTGCTTGTCTCCTTCCTTTGCCAGCCTCCTGCATTCCCTGCCAGCACTGTGCTCAGAAAGGCCCTGATTCTCTCTGTCTTGTTCATCCTGGCTGACTTTTCCCACACTACCCTTGGAATTCATCACTACTCTAGAGTCAACCACTGACCTAGAGCTGACCACCGACCTAGAGTCAACCACTGCCCTAGAGTTGACCACTGACGTGTATTTGGAGAACACACAGGCTTTGAATTGTCTATTGATGTGGAATCAAACACCCTCAGCTTTGTGGGGGAAGCCACTCAGGCCACAGCTGATTACAATTCAATCCACACAGAGAGCCTTCTTAGTGACGATTATGCAGATGTCATTCTGCTTATTCCCAGGAGGTCATGGCTGGAGCACCAGACAAGCCCAGCACTCCCATGGGAAGCAATGAGTCTGTCACAGTACTTGTTTAAAATGAAGCAAATTCTCCATTAGCTGTTAGCATTACTCTGCTACCCACGACTTTCTAAGAAGATTCTGAGCTTCTGAACGAGCCTACCATTACATTATAGGACACTGAGCTAATTGTGAAAGACTAGTGAGACAGAAGATGTGCCCAGCTGAGACTAAAGAGCAGAGTGGATGAAACTGTACACACAGAAAGGGGGTCATAACCATGTCCCATTTAATATGGGCTCAATAAATGTCCATTTGAATTAAAAAAAAAATGACCGTGCTTCATTTTCAGGAAAAACTCATTCCAAAACCTAGAGATGGTTTGAGAAGGGTCTTCTTCTTGTCTGTGAGATCCAAACTCTATGTGAACAAGGCAGTATCAAAAACCTTTAAAATCTGTGCCCTTCAACACAGCAATTCTGGGAATTTATCCTAACAAGATAATGAAAAATGGCACAGAAGCACTTAGCAACATAGATGTTTATCAAAGTGCTACTGGTAATAGTGAACACTGCAAACATTACCCCAAAGGTAGTGGATAGACTATGGCTGCATCTATTTCAGATAATCACTAGAAATAATAAACGTAAGACCATTTGTCAGAATGAAACGTAGCTTATGATTTAAATTTAAATAGAAAAAACAAATTACAAAAAAGTAGGTACAATATGATGAACCAAAGAGTCTTCTTTTATTTGCTTATATTTTCTGTAATAAACACATAAAATTCTTTTAATAAGAAAAATGCTTTAAAAAATAAAATGAAAAGAAATTGTATTCTCAAGGAAAGATCTCATAAAAGTGTTAAGAAGTCCACACTCACAGATGTATTGAAATAATTCCTACCAACAAGGTCTCAGACTTACAGCAGGCTCTATGTTGAGTTCTTTTCTCTCTCTGTCTCCTTGGTCAAAAAATTCAGTTGCTACAAGTTCTGCTATCTGAAATAAATGACCGATTAAGTTTTGGCAGTTAAAAGCATATAACTCTAGAACAGAGAATAGAATAGAGACTTTGAGTAAAGATAATAAAATCTATCAAATCTAGCTTCAACCACATTAGCAAAATGGTAATAGAACAATAATGAGTAATGGAAATTATATTTTATTTGCTTTTAAATATGTATCTAATCACAAAGGCTAGAGTTTGTAATCTGAAATTAGGCAGAAAAAAGCAACATGTTATTTCAACTTCAGCAGTTAGTGGGGAAAAGGCCGTGTATGCCCATCTGTATGCATAAGCAATGATATTTATTAAGCACCTGTTATACCAGCTGCTGTGAAAACCAGTTATCAAATAGCTGCATATATTGTGATTGATTGCCTTTTAAATTAATTTTAATCTACATTACATTCTCTTCTCTTTTAAAAAAATTTCCTTATAATTTTTTTTGTTGCTGTGAAATAAACTGGTTGTTTATCCTGTAGTTTCCCACTATCTGGATTTTGCTGACTGCATTCCTATGATGACAATTACTGTTTCTCTGTGCCCTATTTACATACAATGGTAATGAGATCTAGAGACTTGATAAGACTGACCGAATTTTTTTTTTTTTTTATTTTTTGACTACTTCATAGGCAATGCTGTGTACTTCCATTAAGAGCTATACAATGCCCGGCTGCCTCTCTTTTTGTGATATTAGCGACCATTAATGATCTTTGTCTAGTAGATCTGCTACCTTAAGGGCTGCAAAAAGGTGATATTCAAAGTAGTCATTCCTTTTTGTTTTATTAGTTGAAATACAATAAAAAAGGAAGTTCCCCACATCAATTATTTAGTTTCCCTAAAGTACAATTTGTATAAGAAAAGCAGGAGATAAAAAAAAAAAGCAAAGCAGGAGAAATGTTTGATTTTCTCCACTTTAATTACCATTAAAAAAGTAACATGGTTACCAAGTAACTATCAAAGATGACCAGGGAAGATTTTATTATTTTTATTATTATTTTGAACTTTTAAATTTAAACATGTTTAATGTATTTTAATCCTTACTGATATCAGATTGTTCCATTTTGGCCACTGGGAGGCTATAAAGTTGGCATCTCTGTTCTTTTGACAGAATCCTATCAGCCTTTGAAAGCTTCCCTGCTTTCTGATAGAATAAGATGCTCTAGGCTCATTGTATACATTTCCTGCTTTAAAACTGCTATCAGCCATTTCTTTGTTGGAGCCCTTGTTCCTTTAATGAGATACTTAGAAACCTCAGTATGGGCACTAGGTTTGTTCATTACTACCAGTATTTGTAAGCCCTTTTAGAGGATGGAGCTAGGACACAACAGAAGTTCATACAACATTTCAATTCAAATTCAGGACTACAGTGTTTTTGCATAACCTAATCCACCTTAGATCTTTATCTTTCCACTCACACTGACAGTCCTCAATGATACCAATACAATTTTTTTATTTGCTTTTATCCCACATCATCTACAATTGTGATTGAATATCTGTGTAAAATTACCACTAATAATAACATTATTGAAAACAGTTTTAAAGGCTTTTTTAAAGGATTTATAATTCCTTTTTGTTTTTAGAGTACATCCCACTAAGAGATACATGGTCAAATTACTGTTTTAATGTCACTTGGAATGAAATAGTCTCTGTCACTATGGTTTTGCAACTGAAATCAGGTTTGTTTCATTTTATTTTTAAGGTTTAATGCTGAGAATTCAACCTTATGATTTTAAACTATTTACATGGTTCCATGGTTCTGTTCACTAAATTCTGTTCCTTCCTTCTCTTATAGGGGATCATTAACTTTTTTGTGGTTAATCCTAGGTTTTTTAAATTTTTTTTTTTTTTTCAACGTTTTTATTTATTTTTGGGACAGAGAGAGACAGAGCATGAACGGGGGAGGGGCAGAGAGAGAGGGAGACACAGAATCAGAAACAGGCTCCAGGCTCTGAGCCATCAGCCCAGAGCCTGACGCGGGGCTCGAACTCACGGACCGCGAGATCGTGACCTGGCTGAAGTCGGACGCTTAACCGACTGCGCCACCCAGGCGCCCCAATCCTAGGTTTTTTAAATATTAAGCAAATATGTACATATATTCATATTTTACTTTTTTTTTTTAAGTTTATTTATTTTTGAGAGAGAGCGCACGCACATGTGAATGGGAGAGGGGCAGAGACAGATGGGGACAGAGGATCCAAAGCAGGCTCTGTGCTGACAGCACAAGGCTTGATGTGCAGCTCAAACTCACTCACTGTGAGATCATGACCTGAGCCGAAGCCAGATGCCTAACCAACTGAGCCCCCCAGGCACGCCCTTACCCTCTTCTTAGATAAATGGTAGAGTACCATATACATTTTCTCTACCTTGCTTTTTTTCCACTTAAAAAAAGATCCTTGTAATCACTCCATAGTAGTATACAGATAATCCTCATTTCTTTATATAGCTGCCTAGAACTCACTGTGTAAATGTACTACAAATTATTCAATCAGTAACCTACTGATGAGTATTTGGGTTACTTCCAGTCTTTGCTATTACAAATAGCACTAAAATGAGTAGCCTTGTATAAATATCTTTTTACATTCTTTCCCGTATATCTTTGGGATAAGATTCCTAGAAGTAATGGTAAATAATGAATATGTATATTTATAAACTTCTAAAGAGTTACAGTATTTTTCATTCCTTGTTTTCCCTCAACTCCCCCAATAGAGTATATCATAAAACCTTTGGGTTTTGCCAAATGAGAAATGGTATCTGTGTTTTTTTTTTTTAAATGAAGTAGAATTTATATACTGTGAATTGCATAGATCATGAGTTCAGTGTATTGACAAACGCATAGAACCATGTGACAAATACCCCATCCAAGATATAGAATATTTCTATTGCCCTTATGACCCTTCTCAGTCAATTCCTGCCCCTTCTTTCCTCCTTCTCCTCACAATCACTATTTTATTTCTTTCACTGTAGTGCTTTAATTTTGCCTAGTCCAGAACTTCCTATAAATGAAATCACAGGACGTAGTCTTTTGTGTGGCTTCTTTTGCTCAGTATAGTGTTTATGAGACACATCCATGTGGTTACAGGTATCAATGGTTACTTCCTTCTTATTGTTGAGCAGTGCTCCACTGAATAAGGAATGGACCACAATATGTTTAGCTGTTCTGTTGACAAGACGTTTGGGTTGTTTCTAGTTCTGACTACAGTAGTCCCCCTTTTGCAGACTTTTGCTTTCCATGGTTTCAGTTACCTGGAGTTAACTGTGGTCCAGAAGCAGGTGATCCTCCGTCTGACACATGGTCAGAAGGTCCTAACACTACATCACAATGCCTGTATCCTTCACCTCACTACCTCTCACGTTATCATCTCCCATCATCACAAGGAGGGTGAGTAAAATATAATAAGATGTTCTGAAAAAAGACCCCACATTCACATACCTTTTATTACAGTATTGTTATAGTTGTTCTATTTTATTATTAGTTATTGTTGTTAATCTCTTACCGTGCCTAATTTATAAATTAAACTTAACCATAGTTATGCATGTAGAGGAAAAATCATAGTACATATAAGGGTTCAGTACTGTTTCTGGTTTCAGGCAACCACTGGGGGTCTTGGAATGTGTCTGCTGCAGATATTACTACTATATTAGGATTAAAGCTGTTATGAGATTCTATACAAGTTTTTTGCGTGTGTCAGTGTAGTTTTAATTTGCATTTTTTCTTATGAATGAGGTTCTGAGAACCTTTGCAAATAGCAAGAGCCATTCACATTCCATCAACTTTTTGTTCAAATTTTTGGCCCATTTTTCTGTAGGGCTGTTGCCCTTTTCCTTCTCTATTTTTTACAATTTCTTTAATATTTGGGGTATCTACCAAATATAAGTTGCAAATATCTTTACCAGTTTCTCACTGACTTTTACTTTGCTTATGGTGTCTTTTGCCATGCAAAAGTTTTATTTTTTTTTTTAATTTTTATGTAATCAAATTTACCAGTCTTTTCTATTGTTTCTGCATGTTGAGTAATAGGAAAGTTTTCTCACCCCTAAGTTATAGCAGAATCCACAAATGTTTTTATTTAGTACTTCTATGGTTTAATTCTCTAGACTGAACTATGTTCCATTTGGAATTTAAGTATGTGGAATAGATACAGTTATAGAAGATGTGAAAGTCACCCTAACATTATTCAGTAAAAAGTCTCTCTTTTCCCCCAGTTATTTGAAATGCTACCTTTATTATATATATTAAACGTTCTATGTAATTCTCAAAGTTCTATTGTGTTCCATTGGTCTGTCACCAATACCAAACTGTTTTAATTATAGAGGCTTTATAGTATTGCTTTTTATGTCTGGACTCTAACCTCATTGCTCAACCTTTTGGGGATCTGATTAAGAAGAAAGGATAAATGAAAAGACAAATTCTTCCCTCTTCCATTCCCTTCCCTATTTGGAAATGGGCGTACAGTCCCATTTATTATTACAGAGCAGCACACTCTGTAAAGACCACCTTTCCTGAGTGCTTACGGCATGTCAGCTTTGGCACATGGATAGCACACTTCTGATCTTGTTTTCTCAGCATGTATGTTTCATGAGATGAACCTGTCGTTGGGCTCCATGACTCTGCAGATCAGAGCCCTGACCAACAGCAGACTGTCATTAGTCTCAGGTAGTGCAGGATTCAAAATGCAGTCTCAAAAAACAAAAGCACAATACACACATCATTGCATGTATAGCCATCTCTTTTCTGAGCCTAGGGCCTTTACTGCCTCTGCAAAATGTTATGGCAGTTACTTATTTAGAGAGAAGGATATATTTCTAGCCTCCTAGCCACAGGTCCTGATTACATCCTTCCTGACACCTTATATCAACACTTCCTATATTTTTAAGACTTAGGAAATGTTTAAGTTCTCCTCGCTAATGCCTACTTAGAGCTGAGTTATAGCATGGTAGGCTAACCATAAAGAAAAATCATAAGAAGAAAAATAATTTGCTTTTTCTGTTTTTCAAGGTTATTAAGGAAATGTGTTAAAAAACATTCCTAAGTGAGCCAGAAGTAGTACTGGAATTAAAGACTATCAGCAGCTAGGTTTTGCTGTGTTAGTATAGATGCTGTCTTTCTTAATACGTTATAAATATTAGTAAATGCTAATGAATCTTCTAAGCAAGAAAACCTATTTATGTCCAATTCTGCTTTTAATGCCACTTAAAATTTGGATAAAAATTTCCACAAATACTTTAGAAGCTACCTTTAAGAATACAGACTTTTCTTACTTTGACTTTTTAATTACTACTTTTACTGTCAGCAAACAACATACCCGTTGTTGAATAGGCCAGGGTTTTGTAATTGCAGAGAGATCACAAGCTGTCATCAGCATCGCTCTGTTCAGGGAAAAAGAAGCCCAATACTACTGTTTACTTTTTATGTGAACATAAACTCTCAGTAAATAGTTACTGGTAAAAAAGTTAAATTAAAGCTCCCTAAACTATGAAGATGGCAGTTTATAAAGACAAAAGAAACAACTTATATGGAAGTGTGGCTGATTCAGGGATAGCAGAATGTCACTCTTTTGGTTGCCCACTGAACTACTGGAATTTGCCCTAAAAACGCCTCATTTAGCTCCAGATTGGCACGAGAGAAATTATTAACTTCTGGGTAAAAACTTGCCTGCTGTTGCTCTTTTTTTTCACCTTGGTATTCCATTCTCAGTGGTAGTAAGATGAAAACGCATTGATTACTAATAATTAACCATTAAAGGATAACATCAGATATTCTATTGATATAAGGCCTCTAAGAGCAAGAATTAAGGTGGGTTATCCTAATGCACGCAACATGTGCGGTGACTTTGTGAAAAGCTCTTACTTATACACAGTATGTGCCAGAGAAAGGGAGGGAGGGATATGAGAGGACAGAGCTCTTTAGTCTTTCTGTTGTTCAGAGAAGTAAAAACCATGCCGGAAGAAATCTGGAGTCGGTGACAAGGTGCTCTATAGCTCGGTACCACAACTACAGTATGAAAATAGTTCTGTATTTAGCACCGTGTTTTCCCATGTTGGATCTGGATACCTGTTTGTAATAATTTGGAGAAACAAAGTCCAGTCACTGTCATATAGAAACACTTATAGCAAAGGATGGTAACCCTCGTCCCTGCTGGGAAACCCAACCTAAAAGCATGTTCTCCATAACTACGTAAGGCAAAAAGAAAACGGTTTCCTGCCGCTACTCTACGTCTTAGACCAACTCTCTCAGAAAAAGTGAGTGCACCAGAGATATTTTTAATCACTGTTTAAGCCCATTTTCATAAAAGATTTCGGTGCTGGCCAATATAAACTGCCTCCCCCAAAGAAGACAATGCTCCTAAATGAGCTTCATTAAAATCAGACACATGAGTTCAAGTGGCGACACTGAGCACTAGAACTATGAGTACTTCTCTGCAAGAGGTTCATGGCTTCGGATGGATGGAGCAGCGAAAACTGGTGCAGACTTGGAGCCAAGGTTGGATTTCCTTTTTGTTACTGGGAAAAACTGTTCCCTAACTACAGTAGTATGTCTATTCTTTCTTTCTTCTTTCTTTCTTCTCTTTCTTTCTTTCTTTCTTTCTTTCAATATTTTTATTTTTAAGTAATCTCGACACTCAACATGGGGCTTGAACTTGAGGTCAAGAGTCGCATACTCCACCCACTGAGGCAGCCAGGTGCCCCCATCTGTCTATACATTTCTAAGGGACCATTAAGAAAAACATTTTGAGGCTATGAAATAAAGCATGATTACATAGAACAGACAGCCAGGCATTTGTGTACTGTTTTCTTATAATCTGCATCTTTGTTTGCATGCTAAGTAGTATCAATCCATTTAAAGAAATGTTGATTTCAGAAGTGTAATAGCGCTGTCCTTGGTGTTCTGTGTCATCCTTTTATTAAAATTATTGACCGCTTGTTCTTTTTTATGGATCCAGTTCTAGCCATGGTAAAGGTAGGAATAGTAAATAGGTAGCAAATAGGTAGCAAAGAGATGGCATCTACCGCTAGAAGGGAGGGACAGGCCTACAGGTGAGGAAAAGGGAAATCTTGAGGTTCTGATGGTGTTACTCTCCCATCACTCAAGAGAAGTAAACACTTCACAACCACCTTCTTGCTCCCACAATCTTTGGGATGCTATTTTCAGCTATTCCAAAGCACTGGGAATATGAGCAGGGGGAACCCTAGAGCCTTGTATTCATATTCCACCACATTTTAAAGTTCCTTCTAAGACAAAGGAGTAATTTACTGACTTGAATTTGCAAATGCATTTCTTTTCAAATAAATATTCATATTCAGCCCTTTATACAACACTCCAGATAATTCTGACAGCCTCTAAGATCATCACATTGTAACAAATACTTGCAATAAAATCTGATAGTTATAAAATGAACTGGAGAGCAAAACGTCGGTGTTAAGGACAGAAAACCTACTTACAAAAACAACTCTTTTTGATGAGGATCTTCCAAGTTGAATTGATTTTTTCTTATAAGTTCAAAAAATTCTCCTCGTCTCCTTGAAAGTAAAAGAAAAACATATGGTAGTTATGATGAGTCCCCAGGCTCTTATTTCTTCAGCTAACAAAGACCCATGGAGTAAATTTTGGGGGAAAAAAATCTCTAATGGTTTTTCCCATCTTAGAATCCGATATAGAAACCATCATTTAAAAAGCTAAAAATACCTCACTTTTTTCCTTTGTGCCATTTTCTTTGGGTAAAACAGTAACACCTCACCTAGTTTTTAACTACAGATCACAAATAATGGTAATTTCAATTCTTAAGCATGATTTTAAGAAAATAAAACAAATTTAAAATTTGATGCCAAGAATGACTTGAAAATTTAAGTGTATGGCATAATGAGATCTCTATGGCTTCAGTTCAATTTCATATATCTTGTTCATATACATTATGGTATAAGGTAAAAAGTATGTACTATTATTCACTCAGTGCATAGTGAATGCCTCCTATGTGCCCAACACTGTTACGCATCTTGGGAAGTTATAAGACAGGAGTCTTTTTCACAATGTTTAAAATCTAGTCAGAGACACAAACCAAAGATAAGAAAAACTTATATAACGAAACTGAATGTATGTCACTTGAGTACCAAAAATGAAAAATACATTGCAAAAGGGTTCAGAGGAGAGACCCATGTGGCCTGGAAAGGCTGGGAAGTCTCTGTGGTTACAGGTATTTTTAAATTCTTGGTAATCTGATCATCTTTATTCTGTAATCATTTTAAGTTAAACTGAAGTTTGCTGTATTTTCTTTTATCCTAATTAAAGTGCTGCCAAATCCAATGGCACAACACTTTTAGACGCAGACACTTTTAGGTGCAGCTATTTTTAGATGTACAACAGTAGGTACCTGGGGTATGTGTTTTTGTATATCCGTTCTACTTGTTTTTACTTCTCATAAGAGTGGTGAAAGCCACACATATGAATCCCTGTGCAGAAGGAGAGAGGCCTGTGCTTCAGGGAAATCCCACAAGTGTGACCGCCAGACTCCCCTCACTCCTACGTGTGCAGCAAAAGATCTTGGTCTGAGTGTGGGAAACTAATGCCTGCCCAAATGCAGCAAGGTCTTTTCTCGCTTTTAGAAAGGTAGTTTAATTACAGGGAAATGCATACATGCATGACAAACACTACTCTAATGCACACTCTAATTTCTGAGTCAGCGACTTCACTAATTAAAGTTCTGTATTAATACCCTTCTGCCAAAATCAAATAAAAAGAAACAAGACTTATGTGTCTGGCACTTAGCTCTTTTTCCTGCCCACTTAGGCTTAGATGACAGTATAAAGGCACTGTAATATGGTCAGAAGCTGGGGAGGGGGGTGAAGGAAAAGCAGATGGGCTCTATAACCTTCGGGCTGGACAACGCAGCCTTGGAATGACCTTGGCATGGTTATTTACCTTGTACACAACTTCAGAGGCACAGGAGTAGTCACACGTCAGAAATGACTCTGTATTCTGTAATTTCTAGCACTAAGTCATATGCCAAAGGAGTAGACTTTTCTGGCTTCCTTTAAGAAACTGCCCCATAGTTTGAAAAACAAGACATTTGATTTGCCAGGACATTTGTCTTTATAATCTTAAAACCTCCCAAAGTGCATTTGAAAAGTTTGAAACAATGCAAACATTTCCAAGACCTATTGATCTCAGAATATTTCTTAAAACTTACTTAATATACAGTGCTAGGTCTGTAGCTAAAATAGCTTGCTTGATTATTTTCAGCGTGGTCTTATATTCTTCGATGGAGAGGCCACTGAGAATCTGATTGCCCTTTATAAAAAAGAAAACCATCATTAGCACTCTGCCTGGAGAGGCTGCTGACAAGAGCAAAATCTGAAGGTAGAGTGACATATCTTAAACACATGCCTAGTATTCTAAACTTGTGAATACAGAGGACAGCTGCTTACTTTAATGCCATGAAATGATGTTTCCCCTCTATGTTCCACTTCCCACCACCCTGTCCTATAAGAAAATACAGCTTCATAATGGTGCACCTACCTACACATGCATGTTTTTCCACATCTTATACTCCCTAGGCCTTAGTCCAGGCCTAAAATCTAGTAACTATATATATATATATATATTTATATATATTTGGACTAAGAGAGAGGATCCAAGCAGGCTCTGCACTGTTAGTGCAGAGCCTGATGTGGGGCTTGAACCCACGACCATGAGATCATGACCTAAACTGAGATCAGGAGTTGGACACTTAACCGACTGAGCCACCCATGTGCTCCCAAATCAAAGCCATATTAATGGAAATCTAGAATGGAGTAGCAAAACTTTTAAACATTGATTATTTAAAGAATCATTTCTCTATGGATTCTGTCATAAATCTATTAGACACACAGTGTGTGTTCTTTAGGAACATGTGAATGTAGATGGTGGCCCCGTAGGGCATGAGCCAAAGGTGTACTTACTGGTCACAAAAAAGCAAGTATAGTTGAAACATCTATAAGGAATATTGAAAGGCGCCTGGGTGGCTCAGTCGGTTAAGCCTCCCCTCTTGATCTCAGCTCAGGTCATGATCTCATGGTTCATGCTCTCTGCTGTCAGCACAGAGCCTGCTTCAGATCCTCTGTCCCCCTCTCTTTCTGTACCTCCCCTGCTTGTGCTCTCTCTCTTTCTCAAAAATAAAAAATAAACATTAAAAAATAGAAATATTGAAAAGGTGCTATGTAACCGTTTTTTATTTCTTGTCTGTAATTTAAGGCATAGTGGCTCTCTGATGTTGAGTTACATAAAACATTCCTTGGGTATTCAGCATACACTCAGGACAACATCTATAAGTTGAATCAGATGTGCTTCCTAAATCTCAGGGCCAAGAAAAACCTAGAGGAGTGGGAATGAGATCTGGAGGCAGAGGATTTGTTCTGAACAAAGAGAAACTGCCAAGTGTGGTAGGCCAGTGCCAAAACACCGGTTAGAGAATAACTAGACGCCAAAATTGTGGCATGTATCTAATTAATGAATCTGTGATTACAACCATAAACATTGTTTTAAAATATGTAATCACTTTAGATTCTGGGCCAGAAAGGAAACTATTTAGAAAATAACTGATACTTCTGTGTGTTTTAAGATAAAACAATTTCAAATGGAAAAGGAAATATCTTGGGGCGCCTGGGTGGCTCAGTCGGTTGAACGTCTGACTTTGGCTCAGGTCATGATCTCACGGCTCGTGAGTTCGAGCCCTGTGTCGGGCTCTGTACTGACAGCTTGGAGCCTGGAGCCTGCTTCAGATTCTGTGTCTCCCTCTCTCTCTGCCCCTCCCCCACTCATGCTCTGTCTCTCTCTCTCTCAAAAATAAATAAACATTAAAAAATAATAAAAAAAAAGAAAAGGAAATATCTTTTGGTGTTATATTTTTATTTTTGCTTTCAAAAACAGAGACTGTAAATTCTCTGTAAATGTTTTGGTGCTAATACTAAGTAATATTTTGGTGGTTACAAAGACAGAATATTATATGGTCTTATAATTTGAGACCAACCATCTATACGACCAAATTTCTTATAAGTAATAACGTATTACTTAGTAAGTTATGTTATTTAATAACATAGATAGCTATGATAGGGATACTGTTAAATATGGGGTTCAGAAAAAGCTTAGCATATTTTCTTTCCTTAAAACTAAACAAGATATTAAAATGAAGGTTTTATAGTTTTAAATGAGGCATATAGATAGCAAATCCCAAGGAAAGTACAGATTTCTCTACTATAAAACAGCATATAATTCCTGAGAAATCTCAGTTCTGAAAAACTACACACTAAAAATGACATGGTTTATGGGAAAAATTAGTGCTGGGGCAGATTGCACAAAGCCCATGAAACTTTATAACCAGAATATAAACCAAACTGAAAATTGGTGCATCTGCCGGTAACCCAGTCAGCTCAGGCTAGCCAGTCTGGAGGTCCTTTGAGAACAGTCAACACACAAAACGATGGCATGGAAGCAATGGTTTGTGGGGCCCATAGACAACGTGGATGGGACTGGATCACTGAGACACTGGGGCTGCTATTAAGGTGGGCACCGAAGGAGGAGCAACCTCCTAGGAGCCTAAAGCAAGCAGTCCAAAGCAAGGGAGCAAATGCCCATTTTCAATATTCTTGAAATAGGGCAGAAGGGGTACCTGAGCAAAGCCAAGTAGAGGCATTTTTTTCTTTCTTGTATAAGGTCAAAAATTCAACTCTCATAATTCTTGTACCTTACCCAAGAGAACTTGCAGATGAAAGAATACAACTTGTACACTTACACTAACGTCATTCAATTACTAGTCACACATGAACTAATTCATACTAATTGCATACTTTATCAATCTAAAGTCAATTTAAGTATGCAGAACTTAAATTTTTTCAATGTTTATTATTTTTGAGAGTGGGAGAGACAGAGTGTGAGCAGGGGAAGGGCAGAGAGAGAGGGGACACAGAATCCGAAGCAGGCTCCAGGCTCTGGGCTGTCAGCACAGAGCCCGACATGGGGTCCGAACCCATGAACCACGAGATCATTACCTGAGCTGAAGTCATACACTTAACCAACTAAGCTACCCAGGCACCCACTGTGTGCAGAATTTATAATGAGATTACCAAATTGGCTGTATAACTCAACCCTTCATCCACACTAAGATGTTTAGGGAGAGGTGAGATTGTGTTCCCCTCCATCTCAAATAAGAGAGTGGGGCATGAAGTCCCTACATGTCTCTTGTAGTGTAGTGAGAGTGGGAAGGGCCACAGTGGTCTCATGTCTAATTCCTGTCTGGAAAATCTAAAAGGCAAGACACAGGCTGACTAGCCACTCTGACTTTGGCAGCAATGGGGAGGTTCCTACTATATGGGATGGCTTGCCCTCTCCAAGTTTTGGAGGCATGGGATTGATTTCAGTCCTGTCCTTTTCAAAGGGGATGACAAAGAAGGCCAAAGAACCTTAGCAGAAAGGAGCTGAAAGTGAACGATTAGATTTTCCTGAGCAGAGGAAACAGCCATAAGTAAGGCAGGCAGAGATGATCATTAAAGGAACATCTGGTAGAAAAGCCCCACAATGAGGGCACTTGGCAGGCATCATGAACTTACCCACAAGAAAAGAACTTGGTTTAAACACCTGCCAGGCACAAAGAGTGAGACACTCTTAACAGTACCAGTGTGTTGAGAAATTTCTTGCCCCTCTTCTTAGCTATTCTCTCTTCCTACTCTCCAAGTCTGGAGGGGAAGGAAACTACATGGGGGGTTAGGGATGAGGAAGGAGTTAGAAGAAGCACAAGACAGGGTTGAGAGAAGCCAACCAGGCAGTAGGGGGAGAACCTGAAACTTTAAACCAAATCCAAAATCCAGAGTATTACACAGAACTGGACATTTTGGTTTCTAAATTGAGAATTGCATAGTCTATTTTGGGACTTGACGTAATTAGTACTTGACGTAATTTTTACTTATAAAAGAATAACCAGAAAAGTCATGGGCCTCCCAAGTTTTCTTCTAGGGCTCAGAGAAGACTAGCCACACGGGGCAAACATAAAAAGATGGGGGTAAAATTGCTTTAAGATTATAGACCACGCATTGTGCTTGTTCCACATAGTAGTTACAACTTTGACTTTTTTCTTACTATAAAGGTAATACATGCATATAGCAGATACTGTGAATAATGAACGAATCAAAATGAGAATGTAAAAGTATTCATAACTGGACAAAGAAAACCTTTGTTAATCTTTTGGCATACATTATTTTAATTTTATTTTCCTTAGCATTTATTTGTCTAGCATAGCATATCGTATGTTTTCTTACACTGATGAATATTCATTTAACCAAACTATTGAATAGCTTTATTTCTTAACATAGCAGTTTGTTAATGGTCAGAAGTTTCCATGAAAAGAGGAACAGGCATGGTCTTGTGAAAGCAAACCTTTGAGCGCTGTATAAACCATTTCATTTGAGCAAAAGAAAAAAAAAGGGGGGGGGGAGAATTAACTGAGAGCCAAAAAATACTAGTTTTGTTTGTTTCCAGTTTGCCATAACCAAATAGAGGTGTGTAACCAGATATCCTTTATCAGGCAACATTTAGACAGTTTGGGCTGTCCAGAGAAGTGAGGCTGGGAAGATCCCAAATGTTTTGGCTTTGCCTTCCTTACCCAAAAAGGAATAAAGCATGCTCAAGAATTTATGATGCTGGGAAGAAGTCCAAAACTTAAAAATAAAATTGAATTTATAAAGCTCTCTTTTAAAATTCCACAACCATAAAGTAGGTACTTACTGGACTATTAAGAATCATCAGGCACTGGTCAAAATGATGATGCTCCATGATCGAATGGCAGTAGAGCTGAGCAAGTGGGTGTTCACTTCTGAAAAATATTTTGTGGAAGAGAGAAAAAAGGCTTAAAAATTACTAGTTTCCCCAATACATTAATTTGTTCTTCATATTAGTCAATGAAAAAAGAGGCTACTTCACAAAATTAATCAGACTAACAATTTTCTCTCCTTTTGCTGAGGAAAAGAGTGAGATGATCTCTGGGAAAAAACAGTCAAATTATTTTCAAATACCAGGGTAACCACTGCCTGTTCAAAATATGAGCAATTTCATTGGTTTTAATATTGATTAAATAGTAGGAGTAAGCACAAAGGACTAATTTCTCTAACCATGAGAAAAAAATTCTCTGAAATACTTGTACCAATGATATTTTTCAATTTCAAAACTGCAATTAGTTTAAAATCTGATGGGGTGCCTGGGTGGCGCAGTCGGTTAAGCGTCTGACTTCAGCCAGGTCATGATCTCGCGGTCCGTGAGTTCGAGCCCCGCGTCGGGCTCTGGGCTGATGGCTCAGAGCCTGGAGCCTGTTTCCGATTCTGTGTCTCCCTCTCTCTCTGCCCCTCCCCCGTTCATGCTCTGTCTCTCTCTGTCCCAAAAATAAATAAACGTTGAAAAAAAAAATTAAAAAAAAAATAAATAAAATCTGAAACAAATTGCAATGCTAGTCTATTCCTCTGCAATAAGGCTGAGGGCCAGCATATTCACATGTGTCTGTATATCCAAGGAGAATGGACTGCGATGGAACGAATGGGTAGGAGGGACAAAAGGCAAAGAAAAGGGGCAGAGTTGGTGCCCACCCTCCTTTGAAGGGAAGAAGGAGACAGCTGGGTCAGAAAAAGTTCCCCATGCATGTGGGATCCAGAGTATTTCAGCATAGGATGTCCTGGTAGCTCTTTTAACTTGAACTTAGGGACAAACAGAGGAGACTGTCTGGCTGAGTAAAGGGAATGGAAGGGGTGTTATACTCAGTTCACTGTATGTAACAGGCAGTCACAGATCAAGGTCCAAAGCATGTCAAGTACAGTCCTCCACCTCTTATTTCTCACAACCCTTCGCATGTGAACATAAAGCACAATTTTCACCAGTTTTTCTTTAAAAGAAAAAGAAAACGTGAGAGTTCCTGAAAGTCTCTGTTCCTAAAATTTGTAGGACAGGGATTTATGAATTGTAAAGCACAATACAAGTGTGGATAACACAGCTGACTTATTTCTTTGTATTACTATATGAGTCATTAATTGAGTTTTCATTTAATTTAGAGAAGCTGCCCAAGACTGGAGGAACATAACATGGGAAGAAAATGAGTGCAGTAAGAGAAGCTTAAGGGAAAACAAAAATAAAACAAGGGAAATAAAGGTGAGAGAATGGGCAATCTCATCTATTCCAGTTGTCTAATCTTCCACTGATAACTGCTGACCCCCAAACAGCCATTCTTTGTGTTGTAAACTTTCTCAAGTTAACTCCTGCCTGTCTTCTTTGCTCCTCCATGTTTAGTGAGTTGTACAATGGACCAGATACTGTCCTTCTCATTGGACAATGGGAAAACAATGGATGGAGTAAAATGAGCAGATTTACAAAAAAAAAAAAAAAAAAAAAAAAAGATAAATTTGCTGGAATCAAAACTGGAGATGCATGGAGAATACTGGAAAGTAGTTAGGAGACTACTGGGAAGCTCATAGTCCTAGTTCTAGTAATGTAGGTACAAGACAGCCTGGACCAGGGTGACAGAATCCCACATAAAGACAAGTAGAGTTGCCTCACAGCTGTTTAGGAGGTAAGAGTTGGCAAAGAATCTTGATGTTGGGACCTAGTGGGGATTTTCCTAGGGGAAAAGTATGAATGCCACATTTCTGCCTTGTCATTTACTGACATAGGAGAAAGGGAGAGGATTAAGGATGGGAGATAAAGGAGGCAAAGTTGTGTAATTCAGTGTTGGATCTGTCGATTTTAAAGTGACTGAGGTCCACCAAGTGGATATAAAAGTTTGTATCAGGTCTGGGCTGGAGATGTAGACTTAGAACACAATAACCTGCAGATATCTGGTTATCTCCAAGCCACAGGAGCAGATGAGACGATGCAGGATAATGGAGGGCCCAAGGAAACAGAATGATGGCCTCCCTTCTGAATTCTGGCTTGCATTCTCTATTCTCTATTCTATATTCTCTCTATACTTTGCACACAGCATCCACTTACTGACCTAGTTAGAGGCTGGACCGAGATGAAATTAGGTGCATACAACACAAACATGTTTAAAATTTCAGGCGCACATTACATTTTTAGACAATGCAAACAGGACTGTTTCCCATTAGAAAAACTTCTTGGCTTATGAGAGAGATGAATGCAAATTATATGTGTTTGCCTTTACTTACATTCTAAAAATATGGATTTATGAATCCATAAAAGGGCATACATACCCCAAGTTTCCTGTTTACAGAAATATTAGTGGACACCAATGTGTTCTCCATTCTACTGCTTTTTACTGTTTCAAACACAAGGCTATTTCTTGCTTCTTTATATGAGAGCCTGTCAGAAGGGCCCACTTAAACCACCGCTTCCACTGAATCTTATTCCCACAATGATGTCTATTTGTATGGACCTTACACCCTCCCTACATTTTCCTATCGTCCTGCAGTAGTCTGTCCATCTCTTAGAGTGGTGTTAGGAGTCAGTGCCAAGGTCAGAACAACATTCTAGGAACAAGAAGCCTTAGAAATCAATAGAAAATGTAAGTTCTCTGAGGAAAACAATTCTTGCCACCCCAGGAATCCTTTTACAGACTCTTAACAACCATCCTTGATTTTGCTTCTCATACGTGTATATTGCTCTGGGTTCACATCTCTTAACTACTCTTTGTAAGCATGTAAACCCCATTTGATTCTTCACTTGACCACTTCTCTCCAAATCATCACTGTTGTATTCTATCAGTCAGGGGTTATTTTACCCTGCATTCTCTGTAATCACATTAGATGCCACAGGTATTCAAGGTGATGATTCATTTGGCCTTTTGACCCTACTTCCTTAACCTCCTTGACTCTACGGATGGTCTCTTTTCACGTCAACAATGGATATTCCCTTCTTTGTTCCACAGCTTCTAGGTGCTACCAGGCACAGCATTTTTGCTACTCCCTGATCCATATCTCACCTTGGGACAAAGCAAGATCTTGAGTCCTTAATAGGATGTCCTAAATATGTCCTTAATAGGATCCCCTTTGAAAAAGCTAAAACCTGGAGAGCATTTAATATATCTTGGGTATTGTTCCAAGTACTTCACATTTATTTATACTTTTTAATCCTTGTTAAAAAAAAAAACAAAACAAAGAAACAAACTACAAGATAGATAACTGTCATTATTCCATTACACAGAGAAGAAAATAGAAAGAGGGGTGTTAAATGACTCATTCAAGGTCAGATGGTAAGAGGAGAAGCCAGTATTTGCTTTTGTACCCAGGCATCTGACTCAAGTTGGCCCTTAACCACCATAACTATCATAGCCACTGTGGCATGGTCAAAGGACTAGTTGAACTCATGTATATGAAGTACTAAAAAGAGTTTGCAATGCCACATGGTAACGGCTATATAAAGTGTTAACTTCTATTATTATTATTACTAGCTAGTGACTTTAGGACTCCTCGAACTTGTACTTTTTTCATATTTGGATCTCCAGTCTCTCAAGCCCTCCAAACTTATCAGGGATGATGTCATTCTTGGCTAATACAGACTCTACTCAGTTGAACTTCACAAATTGTGATTCCTGTGCTGTCTTTACTGCCCTGTTGGGTTCCTCAGTGCCTGCTGACATTCTGTTGCCACCACGCCAGCCCATGACTATAGCTGTTCCTCTAACAGAGAGCAGAGAAGACCAAGGTACAGAATGAGTTTTTCCAGGACAAAGACACATGGTCTGAGTGTGATTACCAGGAAATTTCTTTTATTCTGATTTTATGGAAACTTAATCTTGAAAAAAAAAACATTCCTTTGATCATTTTACCTTTTCTAACTACCATTCTATTTATTATTTTCTCTTCTACCTCCTGTCCTTTTTGTCCCTCCTTCCCTAAGTACACACACAAGTGTATACACACTTCCCAGTTCTACTGTCATCAATGGCTCCATCAGTTTTCCAGTTTCTTGGACCAGGAGTCATGATTTCCCCCTTCCTTCATGTTAAATATTAACAATATTGAACAATATTGAACAATATCCCTTCCCCCTGTTCAATATTAAATTGAAAAACATTTCTCCTTCCATCTCTTCCTCTCTGTAGTCAGTATGTGTTTTTCACCAAAACTCAGCTTGCTGTAACAGCTTCCTAGCTGAACTCTGGGGTCCTATTTATTACCCATTATACCTTGTATCTTCCTTTTGGTCTTTCCTTCCTACACAATGTCTTTATTACTCACTGTAATGGCTCCTTGTTTCTTCACTACACCAAATATGCTTAGTTTTATAGCTGTCTCTAAAGAGTCCTACAACCACTTGTTCACTCTCTTACTTTTCATCCCTGGTCAGTGAGCCTTCTGACTCTGCACAGGCCAGCCATCAGCACTGTTCCATGAGAATGCCCGCCTACCTCATCTTGTTTCTGGTATATCTTCATCCTCTCTCCTCTCCAAATCCTACCACTCTTTGGGATCCGCTTTGTCTCAGTTCTTCCATTAACAGTGCAGATGGGATTGCATTGGTCTTAACCAATCTCCTTCTCTGCTGAACATTTACAGTCCACATTACTAAACAATTCAGGACGTACTAAGTACCTTGTTGTATTGATCACCACTGTTTCATGAGGCTATGAAAATTCCTTAATAGCAGGGACCACATTTTATACTTTATAGCTCTCTTTCTGCCTAGCAAAATGCCAGGCCCTAGTAATTGCCCATTAGCCAGCTGTCCAAAATGTAGGACACTTTCACTCTATTTTATAAAACACCAAACTTGAATGAATCTAACCAAATAAATGCACTCATACAGTCTTCTTATACTGACTGCAGGCTGAATTGCAAGAGGTTTCTCTACTTAAGCCGAGTGCCACATTGTGCTTTCTTTAGTAGATGTCTGTCCTTCAGTCATTTTGTCCTATTCTTGCCTGTTTTTAAAGTAATCATCTAAAATCTATCTGAAACCACGCCCTCTTTTACCCACCCACATGGGAGAAGAAAGCACAGCAGTGAACTCCTTCCCCAAATATTTCACTGGCATAGTAGCCGTACTCCTCATCATGGCAGTCTTCCTAATCAAGGAAGGAATCAAAAAATAACCAATAATGAATCAAAACATAGTCTGCTTTACATCTTACTCTAAATTAACTTTCTGAAAAGACATTCAAGAAGAATGAATGACAGGAGAAGTTTAGCATCTAACTTTGCTACCACATGAGGGCTTTTTTTCTCTTTTTGATGTATTAGTTTTGTTTCTGTGCCTTCTTTTATTGTGGTGGTTTTCTTTATGTAGTGTTTGAATACTGATGAAATTGGACACTGTACACCTTTTTGCAAGTTAGTTCTCTACACGGGAATGTTTATGGCACTCTGAATCTCCCGAGTCCCCTGGTGAAGAAATTCCTCCTTGAGATATAACTCATTTACCACTAAGGAAAGAAAAAAAAAGAAACATCCCTGGAAAATTCTTGGTTTCGTCTACTCAAACCACAGAGATGTAGGAAGAAATAAAAATCTCTGAAACTCCTTTAACTTTTTTTCTTAAAGTTATTATTACTTGGTGGAAGTCTGCTTTGTGGTGTGTGTAAAGGCAAGATTCTGCAGTCTATGAATTTTTCCCAGGACTTTTTTTTTTTTTTTTTTTTTTTTGAAGAGAAGATGACGTTTCTCCAGATGTTTTTCCGGGTAATTGTTTTTAAATAAACAAAGTAAAATATAGCTGAGTGTTTTCTTCACTCTAAAGCAATGCAACATAGCATCTTAGAGCGACCATAATAATATGTTCAGCTTTGAGGTATGGAGGGAACATAGCACTGCTGGCTTGGATCTTTAGGCTGCTACGTCTGTGTTTATACACCTTTTCATGTCATTGTTCCCTTTCATAATTACTCCCATGTCAACGTCAGGCTCAGGAACACAATCATATGACAAAGCACAGAGGACAAAGGACATGTCATCCAATCTGTTCTCCAAAACGTTAGATCTTAAGAGAGGAAAGAGCCAGTCTCTGACACTCAGGCAAGAGCTTGATATCTTTTCCCATCAAAGGTCAGCAGAGGACACAGTTGCTGCATCACTACAATTCTTTCTACATGAAGTTTTCCATTTATTTAGATAAAGGGAATGTGATTAGAGAGCTCTCTGAAATTCCCTCAAGATATCAGACATCTGGAATTTCCTTAAGAGATCTATCCATTAGTTGAATCACTTGCATACTTAGAAAAATGCTAAGTAGTAAGAGATCCTGCCATTAAGATGTAGGCTTTTCAACTAAGTTGCTACAAGAAAATAAACATGTCACAGGGGCTCAAAACTCTGATGAAAAGTGATGTCACCTTTATCATCTCATTTGTCATTGAAAATGTCACTTTAAGCATGGCCCATAAGGGAGCCTGAAACACTTGTGTCAAGGGTTAGTATCTACTTTCAAAACCAGCCAGAAAGCAGGCTTCTGATGGTGATAGGACTATCACTAGCATCTGCTGCTAAGACTTAACACTTAAATATACACCACACAGGGGCCTCTGGGTGGCTCAGTCGCTTAAGCATCTGACTTCGGCTCAGGTCATGATCTTGTGGTTCGTGAGTTCGAGCCTCGCATCGGGCTCTGTGCTGACAGCTCAGAGCTTGCAGCCTGCTTTGGATTCTGTGTCTCCCTCTCTCTCTGCCCTCCCTTGCTCGCACTCTGTCTCTCTCTCTCTCTCTCTCTCTCTCTCTCTCTCAAAAATACATAAACATTAAAAGAAATAAAAAAAATGCACTGCACATTCCGCCTCATATTGATATGTGTTATCTCTTAAAACTTACATCAACCCTACGAGGTAGGTTCGCTATCATCTCCACTTTACAAATCAGGAAATCAAAGAGAGAAATAAGAGAGAATAGAGAATAATAGAGAAAACAAGAGAAAAGTAGAGAAATAAGTTCCCTTGCCCAAGGTCACACGGGAACTGCATGGCAAAGGCAGGATTCGAATCCAGCCTGAAGGCAGAGCCCCAAATTGCCAACATTGTGCTGCACTGTCTCCACTAACACCAAAATCCTCCTTCTACTGAGTGCTTACTAAGTACTTAGGACTGAGCTAAGCACTTTTCAGATATTATCTTTTCTAGTCCAGGATAAAATTCCACCTCTTTTGAACCAGACTTAGTTTTCTTTTTTTTTTTTTTTAATTTTTTTTTCAACGTTTATTTATTTTTGGGACAGAGAGAGGCAGAGCATGAACGGGGGAGGGGCAGAGAGAGAGGGAGACACAGAATCGGAAACAGGCTCCAGGCTCTGAGCCATCAGCCCAGAGCCCGACGCGGGGCTCGAACTCACGGACCGCGAGATCGTGACCTGGCTGAAGTCGGACGCTTAACCGACTGCGCCACCCAGGCGCCCCCAGACTTAGTTTTCTAATGAAGCTCCTAAGCTGGGTATGCATACACTAAAGCAAAACTCTTGATAATTATCTAATGAAATAAGATTCTCAACAAACATACTTTCTGAGCTTTAGGCCAGAAATGTTACCAACACAACATTGGATTCACACTATTTTTTTTCCATTTCACTCGAATACAACCAGAGTTTGTTGTAGGACCCCGATCGATTGAAATGTGGTACCATCAAATTTTGCTGTTGCTCTTACTTTAAAAAAGACATCCCTACAATTTAAAAGAAACATTTTCTTCTTTTACTGGGGAAGACGCGCCTTACCGCTGTATGTAAGAGTTATTCACACCACGGTGGTCCAAGTCGTGGCTGAGAGCAGCAATCAGCAGGGCGAGTGTCTCTAGGTCGGTCAGCTTGTTCTACATGACCAAAGACGTCAGAGGAAAGAAAGAGAAAGGCAATTTGGTGAAGTTCATTAGAATACCTCTTCTCACCAATCATGTATTTGTGTTTCCGACTAGCTTTTCATATATGCTTATTTATGGTTGCAAAGGACTCATGCTGGAATCCTAGTCTGCAGGCAGCAAGTGGTACTTTGTCTTTCGAATGGGATTATTACAAATGTCATTCTCACCAGAAGGAGCTGAAATGCCTCCAACAATCAATAATCTGTCCACCTCTAGTAAATACCATTAACTCTTAATTATCTACATGTATGTGGAATAATCAAAATAAACTTTAAATAATTGTTGTCTCTCTGCCTTCTGGTTCCCTGAAGATTCTGCTGCTCTCACTCTCTGCCAGCAGTTGTCGTATCCCTAAGGAACACAGACAATGTGAACAGTAAGCAAAACAATAGAAAGTAAGAGGATTGGGAATGAAAATCTGGCTTTAAAAAGTTGCACAATATATTCTAAAGCCAAACATAGGTTATTTTTGTAATATCTGCCATTTGTATTATTTACACTACTGTTCTCCTTCATCAGTAAGAAAATAAGTTGAAATTATCAGCTCCACTCTGCTGGAAACTCTCAACTCGCCATGTTATATGTTGATGACAGAGAAAAAGATCCTGATTTTGTTATTCTTCATAAAAAGCAAGGATAGTTTTCAGTGGTATAATCCTGATGACCTTTCCATAGCTCAAAAGAAGTTTACCCTATTTCTTACAAACGTTGCTATGGCAGGAAAATACTACTATGGTATTGCATATGGCTTCTTGGACAACAATTCCTTCTCTTAGCTCTAGCCAGTGTGCACCCTAGGGAAGTAGAGACAGAGGATGCCATTTTTAGAATTTACTTTAAAAAAAAAGAGCATGGAAGCTCTGAATTAAAAGCAGTGATATGATGGATGCCTGGAATCACTTACCTAGAATAACTAGTCAATTCCCACTGAAGTTAGAATCTAAGGACAGAGATATGGATAAAATTTGGCCTGGAAAGCAATGAATTACTTGAATGTTCCCTGCATTGATCTTCCTTGTAACATCCTATGGTCAATGTATATGATATGAAAAAGCTTTCCATGACATAGTACTTAGAAGATTTAACTGAGGGCTCCAGAGAAAATGCGATAGAGAGCCCTGGACCTATCTATGAAGTCACGTGGGTGGATTTTGAGGAATTTTACTATGGAACAGGTTGAATGTGGACACGAGAAATCTGATTATTTTTCTTATACGGTAGAAATTTCCTCTGGAGAATGTATTTCTTTGCCCAAAGACTATTAAATTTAATGTGAAGTAATTTTAAAGATTTAAAAAAATATGCCATGTAGGTTACATATGAAAGAAAATTAATAACTAAGTATTTTGCCATGCTAGTCTTCTTCAATTAATAAGATGTAATTTATTTTGTATCTGGCAATAAATATTCCAATCATCATTAGTGCACATTAAAAAAAAAAACTTGAAAGAATATGTTGTAAACTTTACCACTAAAGCAAGAAAAGGTCTTAAATATAAAAATGGCTCTCAAAAGTACCTGAATCTTGCCTGCTTTTAGAGCAGCAAACATGCACTGAGCTGTATTAAAGGCGTGTCTCCAATTATGATAGGCAACATTCTTCCGGTAATTCTTCTTAACACTTAAAATCCACCTGCAAAGAACCTTTAGGGAATAAAGCATAAGCAGTAACAATACTTGTTAACATCTATCACACATTTACTATGTTCCAAAGCATTTACATCTAACCCTCATAACTCCGAGGGAGGCGCTACTACTTTGATCATTTTACAGGTGAGGAATTCGACTTTCAGAAAGGTAACTTGCCCAAGGTCACATTGCTCGCAAAGGGTGGGGCTAAAATTCAATTTTGAGCAATCTGACTTCAGAGCCCACCATGTTAACCACCATGCTAACTAAATGAGATGTAAAATGCAAGACAGCTCTAAGGTATTTTTGGCATGGGTAGGGAGGGCACTGACTAGCTTTTTAAAAGACATTGTGTTCAGGTGCCATCAATTAGGAGAGTCCAAATGGTCCATTATGTATGAATTCACTTCTAGAGAGCCATGGAAACAGCTACTCTCAAGTTCTTTTCATGCTCCCAGTTTTTATTTCTGCAACAATTTTTAATTCTGCTCTGCAATTTCAATTCAGAACAAGGCTGTCAGGGGTGGATTGGGGGCTAACATATACAGCACACGTCCAAGGACAAAACGGAGCTCCAAGTCCTGATGCAATCAGCAAGTCTTTTGTCCCTTTTAAACTACGCTTAAATATTCAGGCAGAGTTACTGCTTGGTTACCAAGAAGTAATGTTTAAATATATACGTAAAATAAAGCCCTGGGGTCCACATGAAAAAGACATATTTTAAAAGATGGAAAAAAAGGGACAGACCTCGGAAATCTCAAAAGCTGGGTTTAATTCAACTTCTAAGTAGTGTATTCAGTAAATCCCCAGGGACTCACGGGCCCTAAGCATGGTTATTTTTTGTTTGTGTTAGCATCAGAGTCTGCCTCTCTTCCATTCTGAATGATTTACTATACTTTGGGGGATCCGTAAAAATAAATATGTACTTCTTCCTACGTATATCCCTGGAGATACTTCAAACACAAAAAGCATTGCCCTGGGATATGGAAAAAGTACCAGGGAAAAGAATGTTGCTTTAACAATATTCAACACAGAATGACTGGCTGCAGAAGCAGGCCAAAAACAAGGTTTCTTCATTGTTGGTAGAAATTGCTTACATGGGATTTGGTAGAAAATCTGTGCTCTCATAACCTTCCTTTTCTTTTTTGGTCTTTTTGTTCCTGTTCTATAACACAGTTCACAGGGAATTCTGATAACAAGCAACCCTAATGTCCCATAGCTCTTGAACCTCCAAGTCACCATACTTAGCAGAGGATTTCTGTGTGACTACGACTGACATGTGTTAATACCAAGTATATTGCAGTTTCTTTCATCGTGACCATTTCTGAACAAAATCAGCTAGAAAGATGATAGCTTCATCTTATTAGCAGAACTTTAAGTAAGAGCTCTAAACTTTCTTTCATATGCTTAGAAACTGTAAAGTGTTACAGAGAATTACTGGTGATTAATTAAATACTCAAGGAAAATATTCAGGAAAACACAGAAATTTAACCTATGAACATATCTCTTTACTAATCATACATCTGTAGATGCAATTAAATATGCACACATATCATATAATGTTAACTAATGACCAAAATGACTTTATGAAATACAATTCCTGATGGACTATTCAGTTATGCTTCTAACAAGAGGGGCCTAAGAGAACTGGGTCATCCAATGGATGTAATAGTTAGAAACTAGATTTAAATACAGTTTTAGATTCTGTTATCAGGAGATCTTTTAAAAACATTTTTTTATTTGAGTATAGTTAACATAGAATGTTACAATAGTTTCAGGTACACAACATAGTACTTCTCTATATGTCATGCTGTATTCACCACAAGTGTAGCGACCATCTGTCACCACACAATGCTATTACAACATTACTGACTGTTTCCCTATGATTTGCCATTCATTCCTGTGACTTATTCATTCCACACATAAGTGGAGGCCTGTAGCTCCTACTCTTCCTCACCCATTTTGCCCATCCCCCCAACCCCTTTCCCTTTGGCAACCAGCAGTTTGCTCTCTATATTTATAGGCCTATCAGGATGTTCTTAACAGCATTTAGGAAAATTATGGTCAGATCGGCTCAGTGCTTGATGGACATGCTTGGCGTGTTCAAATCTGAAATACAGTCTTTTGTACAGGACTACTGAATAATTATGTGCAATTTGGATGACTCTAGGGAGCATGCTCAATACCCTGAATCAGTCTCCAACAATTACAGAGGCTTCCTAAGTCCTGGGTGGCAGACTCAAAATGCTCTGGGAGAAAGAGAAGAAACAGAAAATAGCTCAGTTCCTGCCTTCAAGAAGCTCAATCAGCAGTGAAAATAATAAAAGTGCACATATAAAGGAAATAAATCCAATCGAGAAAACAAATTTTCAACAGTACTCCAAGTGGAGTGAAGTTAAACCTAAGGTTGAGTCAGGCTCTGAGGAAGAGAAAAGCATGTTGTGGCAGGAAGTGGGGCAGACTTTCAAGTGGGACAGTCCATTCAGGAGGAATGACATGTAACAGACAGAATGTGAAAATAAGCACAGCAAATGCAGATTTGTTCAAGTTGAGTCAAGAGTCCATTTCATAGATGAGCAAGAGCAATGGTTGTGATGTTAATAGGAGAGTGACTCAAGATCTGGAAGCCAAGAAGAGACATGAAGACTTGACATATCTTTCAGTAGGAAATATTCTTTGTCATGATGCTAACATCCTCACCAGCAATAACATTTTAATTTTATCATCCTAAAACTATACTGACAAGAATATCTGAAATAAACATGACAGAAGAGTCACTAAGGCAGGAAGGTCAATCAGAATGACTGCTATTCAAATTGATGTTTGCCAGAATCAGAATAGTAGTTAATCAAACAGAAAAGGAGAGTAAATGAATGAGACACAGAGGAAAAGTATCTGCCTTATAGTCAAAAATTGAAGGAAAGGTAAGAATAAAGATTGCTAAAGAAATTCTGAGTGACTGTCTTCATATGCGACACTCAAATGCTATCTGAAAACGTATGGGTTTTTAAGAAATAAGTCAACTTATAAGAATTTCATAAACAGGTAAAAGGATCACATTCCTTTGTTCTCGCCAGGCCCTTTAAACAGCATCATTGCTAGTTTAAAGTAAGGAAATCTGAGAACGGAAAGGGATTTGAAATGTTATCTTGCTTTTTAAGGTCCTGTAACTAGCAAGAAGCAGAACCAAGATTCACATTTAGAACTGGCCTTAAATGAGGTCTTTATTCCATTAATAGAAAAGGCTATTAAAAATGAGCCCTATAAAGGGCGCCTGGGAGGCTCAGTGGGTTGAGGGTCCGACTTGGGCTCAAGTCATGATCTCATGGTTGGTGGGTTCAAGCTCCGCGTCAGGCTCTGTGCTGACGGCTTGGAGCCTGCTTTGGATTCTGTGTCTCCCTCTCTCTCTGCCCCTCCCCTGCTCTCTCTCTTTCTCTCAAAAATAAACATTAATTTTTTTTAAATGAGCCCTATAACCTATAGTAGAGAAATTGGATGGGGTGATACAACCATTGTCAAATTTGGCTGAAGGAAGGAAGAAGTGACATGTACTCTATAACTGTCTTAGGTACTGTGTTAAGCAGCAAAACACCATCTACACACATACACATGCATACAAACAGACAATCACATCGATGCATGTGTCATTCTCACAAGACCCTCATAAGGAAGTCATACCATTATCCCCAACTAACAGACTGTGAAACTGAGAACTTGAGAGATTTAGTAGGGCTATAACTCAAAATTCATGACCTTTTTACTCTTATCATGCTATCTGAATTTCTTCATTTGAAAACACAGACAATAACAACCAGAGAACCTTTCTTGAGGGCTTCTTGAAATAATCAAATGACATGATATCCCTTAATCAACATGTTTTAGTAAGAGTGAAGTATTAATTAGACTTCACAGATAGTAGTTCTTTGTTTTCATCCAAGAGTAATAGAAACTTTGGCTAAATTTAAGAAAGAATACCCCAAGAATACCATAAATGACACTATATTACCGTTAGCTCTATTAGTCCTGAGTTTTCATTCCTAACTGTGTGAGGCTTTTGAGAGCAGGACAGCTCTTCGCTCAAATGAATACTTAGCACAGTGCTGGGTACACTGTTTATGTTAATAAATTTTCATTTTATGAATTAATGGATTGCTAAATAGTAGAGGCCTTCAAGGTATTTAAATTTCCAGACAGGAAATCTGTATAAGAAGACTAGAAATTCAACTGACCAGGGAAAGAACAAAGAAACCAAAAAAAAACAACTTTAAAGGTAAATTACTACATTTTGTTTTCAAACAATCCTTTCTATTCTCCCTTATTCTTTGATGCTAATACACATAGCCATTATGAAGATTTTCCCTGCACTCTGCAGCTGGTATTAGAAGATTCTGCCTGAAGTCTTGCTGTTTTCTGAGAGGTGAATAAGTAATCAACAGGGGTTAAAATCAGTTTTCATCCACACCCCACAGAGGTAACCACTCTTGTTCGAACCACAGGCTTGGCTTCACATCAAGCGCCTGTACTCCCTTATTTCCAAAGGAGTTCACTCTGTTTTGGTCCTTCCCTGGCCTGTGTGATCATAACCTCTGCAATGAGATCAAGTTACTTCCGTTTAAAATTCTTCAGTGACTCACCACTGTTTTTCAGAATAAAATCCAAATTCCTCTGAACAGCTTACAAGGTTACATATGATTTGCATCGTAACCTTCCTCTCCACTTGCTTCCCTTGCCACTCTCACTCCCCCTCCACTAAGGCTCCCAGCCCATCCCCACTCTGTCCCCCTGGCTTTGTACATCCTGCTCCCACTATTGGGGATAATGTCCCCTATTCTTCCACCTGGTGTTTGATGCATAGTAAAAATCCAATACGTGTCTTGTTAGGGTTGATCATTTTTCTTTGAAAATCTCAGGGATGCATTAGGTGACAGTATATTAATTGCTGAGACTTAAAAATCCCTATTCATACTAATTCTCTCTTAACACACACACACACACACAAACACACACACTTTTCACTTTTCCAAAGGACATGACTTATTCCTACCTCATGTTTCATCTGGAAGTTCTGCACAAGGTTGAGGTCAGTGAACATCCGAATTGTACACAGTGCCGTTTCTAGGTCAGACAGCTCAAAGTCACTGAAACTGAAGTCAGTAATTTTAAGTGTCTGAGCAGATGGTACAACAGCAGCCTTAGGTGAAGAGAGAAGAACAAAATGAAATAAAGCTGTTAATTTTATAAAGCAGCAGTGATTCACAAAGTTTTCTCACTTTACTACAGGGAAATAGTGCATTGTGTTTATTTTTTCTTTCTGATGTGTACTCTAGAAATCTTTTGGTATAGGAGCTACTTCTGTTTTTTGGTTTTGTTTTTCAAATGAATCACTGGGGGAGGGGTGGGTAACTAATATGGTTCCAGGAAGATTAGGTAGAGGAGAGACGGTGACTACCCTGAGGTTGTACCTACAATAATAAGCAAAACTAAGGACTCCAGTGATCTGGCCCGTTTATACCCACTTAGTCATTCAGCAGATATTTACTGAGTAATTATTCTGGACCTGTCCCAGTACTATGGGCTGGGAATCAAGTGGTGAGCAGGATAACGATAATGTTCTAAGTATTGAATTCTCAAGACAATCTTATTAAGTTGACACTCTAGCTCTATTTTTCAGGTACAGAAGCTTTAAGCACAAAGAGGCTAACTGCCTTACCCATAATAGCCAGCTAGTTAAGGAATGGAGCCCAGCTTCGAATCCAGGCGAACTATCCTATTTTCAGATTTGACACCATCTCTACTAGAGACGAAGTCACCCAAGCCTGATCATGAGTCACCTAGAGTGCCTACTAAAAAACACCTCAGTGATTCTGACTCAGGAGATCTGGGATGGGTCTTGAGAAGCCAGTTTTGTTTTTTGGAGGAGGATCTGTTTTTTAATTAGTATCATTGGTTTTGATTCGATTATCATTTAATTGTAGTAAACACCCCTGAATTCTTCACATATACCTTGCTCTTTTTCACCTGCTTTTTGTACCTCTTGTTTCTCCGATAAAGTACCTACTCTCTTTAACTGATGGACTCCTTTAAGACACAGCTCCCATCCAAAAAGGACTGGATGCCCTTCAGAGCGGACCCCACCTTGGCAATACCTGCTTAATTACAGGAAGTTCACTATAATGTAATTTCCCGTTTATCTGTCTCCTAAGTACAGTGGGATCTATAGGCAGGACTGTATCTTTGTACCCAACTTTGTATCCACTGTGACTACTGATGGCTGATGGATACAGCTTTGGTATTTGTTGACATGAACGTTTATTAAATGAGTGAGAGGGAAAAATTTTATTCCCTTCACTTTCTATGAGTCATAAGTTCCAGTTTTAAGGTCCCAAAACCTCCAAAGAGGGGGAAGCCCATTAACTTGAGTTGGAAAACTAGCCGACCTGGCAAATACATTCCAATCTGTTATACTATTTAAAAATTTGAGAGATTTTAACAACGACAGCAAAAAAGGATTTCTGGCTTTGGAAAAATCAGGCCATTCCGAGCCCCAATTCTCATGAAGCAACACTGGCCAAGGCCAGGGCACCTGGCTCCCTCAGACTGAGCAGAACTTTCAGGCTCGTCTCTTAGATTTCCTATCAGGCCCCTGTGGGCATCAGAACATGCAGGAACCCCATTCCTTCACCCCCTAGGCCATCCCCTCCCAGCACTTCAACTGCTTTAGCCAGATTGGACTGCAATCTACCTGATGAAAAGAGGCTTTAACTTGGTGCCAGGCAGAGAGAAGACAAATTAGGAAATCTGAACCCGATTTCTTCCCCTTAATGTCTTTTCCTCATCTCCCTCCAAACCCCTTACTTTTCCTATGAGTATCTAGGATATCACTACTCCACTTTACCTCCATCTTTTGGGAAGTAAAAAGATCAAAATAATAAAATCTCATGAAGCAATCTACAGCTTTCCCCAACCAATCTTGGGGTGCTAGCCCATTCTCCTGCTCGCTTGACCTTTATATTGTACTCATGTATACCAGGCATGTTTAAACTTTAAGTTAATGCCCCCTCTTCATATTCCAAACTAAGAATTTCTTCCCAAGCCCAAAATTCACGAGAAAATATGCCTTCTGTTAAGTCAATTCCACAGGCTACTGCGAGGGCTGAAACAGGGGAAGAGAGGAGGATTTAAATGTTTAGATAAAGGGCTTCATTGTTTACACCGGCCTCCGACATCAGAGATTGGAGCAGTCAACTGGAGCGCAGCTCAGAAGTGTGGAGGTGGGAATAAGCCCACCTTTTAACTCGAGGCAGATTGCTGCTGTTTCCCTTAAACAGACTGCACTCAACAAGAGAACAGATGTTTTTTCCTTAGGGCACCATTATTCTTACGGAAGAAGTTTTCTTTCTCTCCTTCCACAAAGGATATTCTAAAAGCTATGGGACAAAGGCAGCCAACACAGCTTGTGCCTCTCCCCTTGACACTCTAATTCCCAAACCCTCTAGTGAGAGAAAAGAATCTTTTGCTTGTTCTATCACACCACACCACCGACTCAACCTTTCAGAGATGATCCAGTGGGGATGTATAAACATTTTCCTTCAGAACCTGGTGGTCAGTGATACATGGGTTCAGAATTCTCGGAACTGATTGCTAACAAGCCATAAGAAAGTTGGATGTCATTTATAGCCCTTGTAAACTGCTTCTTTGACCATCATAAGACAATTCAACTTTCCGTTTTTCTCGAAAGGTCTTGGGATAAAGGTGACTTTAGATAAAACATATTACCTGTAAATATTACTTCCCATTTTATAAAACAAAATATTCTACAGTTTACTAATAGCAGAGAATAGGGTTTGTGGTATTTCTGGGATAGGCTATGTTATATATAATTGTGGATTTTCACAATCGCTTCTTTTAGTGACACCTTATTTTGTTAAGTGACTTTAGGGGATAATATAACTTATTGCATCGTGGTATTGAAGACTAGCAGAAATAACATTTTTAAAAAGATTTTATAAAGCACATTTTATAAATGGGTATGTGTCTTCTGGTTGCATAATCCAATTCAACTATCATACCATCTAATCCCAACAAATACCAGTTATTCCTCTACATGGAAGCATAATGCCTGTGACTCCCCAGGCAACAGTGTTTAGATATTTTATTGCTTAATTCAAATATCGTTGAGCTCTTCTAGAGTTGGGAGTTTAATCTGTGTCAAAAATAACCAAATATGGAATGCAAAAAGTACACGAAGCCCAGTGGGTTAAAGATTCAATCTGGTAAAAAGGTCAATAGTATAATATCATTTTTCTTCTATAATTGGATCTGCCACTCAACCTAATGAAGAAACTAGGCTAGCTTTCATGACACTTTAGAGGGGATTCTTCATTTAAGTCACGTTTTTATGACTTCCTGTTTTTTATGACCCTCTTTTCTAAAGCTGTGGCTCTTTTTCACCATTTTTGCAAAATTTTTAAAAAACACAACCAACTTTGGCAGTGAAATTCACTAAGGGTGGAACGAAACACATCCTTGGGAGTAGGGCTGGATTGGGTTAAAGGAAGTAGTAGTATTCAGAATTTTTAAAATACTTTAATTTCTCTGCCATCGTTACTCAAAAGCAGTTGTTCTGAACACCATCTTGACGGATATGGAGCTAAATGTTAAACTGACCACCAGCTAACAAAATCCTAGATTAGCTACCACATTTGCATTTCAGCATTAGATAATGACCATGAAAAGAGGGGCTTTAAAGTGAAGCACATGGTAAAACAGTATGTTTGCTATTAAGGGGTTCCAGTCCCGATGTTCCACAGACTTTATCACCCTCAACAAGATGTTCAACCACTCTGTCAAATTCTCACCTGTAAAATGAAGGGGCAGGGGTGGACTAGAGTGTCTCTAAGATTTAATATTCTGAATTTATGGTATATTTATCTCTCTGGCCACAGGACTCCAGGACCTCTTATTGTCTTCTCTTTTGGAACCAGAAGCCACCCTGTATGGGGCACCTGAATCTTGCCACTGACCTTCCTGTACCAGGCTCAATCTCTCTCTCCGACCCTCTCATCATTTAAGGTAAATGGATGGATGCACCGTAGCTGTTGTGGCTATGTTGTGTTTTTCATGCTCGATTCCACATTCGTGTCACTGTCAGGCTTCTTGACACATGAGAGAAAGGAATCTTCCACAACTCCTGGCTAAACAGAGGACCACTCTCTGCATGAGTGTAGAGGAGGATTAGACTGGGGATGTGGCAGCCTCTTTACTTACTGTAGTAATGCTCTAAATGAAAATTTGAGTTTCCTGAAATCACCATTTTTTTTTTTTTTTTTTTTTTGGTGGGGGGAGGAGGTCTATACTTTTGCCATTTGTTTTTAAGGTTGATTAATACTCTTTCTCACTTCCAGGCCTCTTTAACTGTTTTTCCTCCGCTTAGAATGCATCCCCCCAAGTTTTCATATAGCTAGTTCTTTTCTTATCCTTCCCACCTGCACCAGGGAAACATTCACTGGTACATCCCTTTGGGAGATACTATAGCCAGACTCCATCAGCATCTATTTCAACCTTCTACTGGTGAGCCTTCATTTTTTTGAAGAGTTTAGAAAACTCAAAAGTATACTTCTCTGCTCCCTTTGCGGCCAGGGTTCTAGCTTAGTTTTGGTTTCTTCAGTGAACTACAGGCATACTTTGTTTTACTGCATTTTGCAGACATTGTGTTTGTCTGTTTTTTTAAACAGTTGAAGATTAATGGCAACCCTGCATCGAGAAATCTGTCAGCACCATTTTTTCCTACAGCATCTGCTCTCTTCATGTCTCTGTGTCACATTTTGGTAATTTTCACAATATTTCAAACTTTCCCATTATTATTCTACGTGTTATAATGATCTGTGATAAGTGATCTTTGATATTACTACTGTAATTGCTTTGGGGCACCACAAACTGTGCTCACATAAGATGGTAAACTTAGTCGGTAAATGTGGTATGTGTTCTGACTGCTTCACCAGCCCGCTGTTCCACCATCTCTCTCTCTCTCCCTCTCCTCAGGCCTCCCTATTCCCCGAGACACAACAATATTGAAATGAGGTCAGTTAATAACCCTGCAGTGCCCTCTTCTAAGTGTTCAAGTGAAAGGATGAGCTGCACATCTCTCACTTGAATCAAAGGTAGAAATGATTAAGCTTAGTGTGCAAGGTATGTCAAAAGCCACGGTAGGCCAAAAGCTAGGCTTCATGCTCTAGTTAGCCAAGTTGAGAATGAAAAGGAAAAGTTCTTGAAGGAAAGTAAAAGTGCTACTCCTGCGAAGGCACAAATGATAAGAAAGTGAAATAGCCTTCTTGTTGATATGGAGAAAGCGTTAGCGGTCTGGATGGAAGATCAAACCAGCCACAAAATTACCTTAAATCAAAGCCTAATCCCAGAGCAAGACCTTAACTCTCTTCAGATCTGTGAAGGCTGAGAGAGGTGAAGAAGCTGCAGAAGAAAAGTCTGAAGCTGGCAGAGGTTGGCTCATGAGGTTTAAAGAAAGAAAATTCTTCATAACATCAAGTGCAAGGTGAAGCAGCAAGTGCTGATGTGGAAGCTGCAGGAAGTTCTCCAGAAGATCTAGTGAAGATAATTAATGAAGGTGGCTACACTAAACAACAGGTTTCCAATAGAGAGGAAGCACCTTCTATTGGAAGAAGATGCCATGTAGGACTTTCACAGCTAGAGACAAGTTATTTGCAAATATCTTCTTCCATTCAGTAGGCTGCCTTTTTGTTTTGGTTTTGTTATGTAAAACCGTTCTTGTTTGATATAGTCCCACTTGTTTATTTTTGCTTTTGTTGCCGTTGCCTGAGGAGACAGATGATGTCAGAGTTTATTGCCTATGTTTTCTTCTAAGAGTCTTATGGTTTCCACTATGACCTTTAAGTCTTTAATCCATTTTGAGTTTATTTTTGTATATAGTATAAGTGGCCCAGTTTCATTCTTTTGCACGTAGCTGTCCAGTTTTCTCAACACCATTTACTGAAGAGACTGTCTTTTAACCGTTGTATATTCTTACCTTCTTTGTTGAAGACTAATTAACCATAGGTCAATACATTGATTGACCTCCTGACCTCAAACCTCCTGACCACAGATTTCTGCACTCTTTAGTCAGTTGCATTGGTCTATGTGTCTGTTTTTGTGCCAGTAGTAAACTGTTTTGATTACTCAGCTTTGTAGTATAGTCTGAAAACAGCAAGCGTGATTCCTCCAGCTTTGCTCTTCTTTCTCAAGGTTGCTTTGGTTATTGGGGGGCTTTTGTGGTACCATGCAAGTGTTAGAATTAGTTGTTTGAGTTCTGTAAAAAATGCCATTGGGGGTGACTGGGTGCCTCAGTCGGTTAAGCGTCCGACTCTTTCACTCATCTCTAGGAATTTTTTTCTCTCCTCTTTGATTTGTTCACTGACCCATTGGTTGTTTAGTAGCATATTGAGTAGCCTCCATGTGTCTGTATTTTTTTCCACTTTTCTTCTTGTAATTCATTTAGTTCATACAGTTGTGGTTGGAAAAGACACTTGATAACCCTCTTGTTGGAGTGATCCCTTTATCATTATGTCATGTCTTTCTTTTTCCTGTTACAATCTTTGTTTTAAAGTCTATTTTGCTTTTTTTTTTTTTTTGCTTCTATCTGCATGAAATATCTTTTTCCATTCCTTCATTTTCAGTCTATGTGTGCTTTTATTTTTTTAGAGAGAAAGAGCAGGGGAGGGGCAGAGGGACAGAGAGAGAATCTTAAGCAGGCTCCATGCTCAGCAGAGAGCCTGATGCAGGGCTCAATCTCACCACCCTGGGATCGTGACCTGAGCTGAAATCAAGACTTGAATGCTTAACTGATTGAGCCACCCAGGCACCCCTGTGTGTGTTTTTACATTTCAAGTGAGTCTCTGTAGGTAATGTATAAGTTGGTCTTTTTTTTTAAATCTATTCAGCCACCCTATTTCTTTTGATGGGAGCATTTAGTCTATTTACATTTAATTACAGACAGATATGTAGATATGTACTTCTTGCCATTTTGTTGATTGTTTTCTGGTTGTTTTTGTAGTTCTCTGTTCCTTTTTCTCTTGCTTTCTTCCCGTATGATTTTGTGACTGTCTTTAGGGTCATGTTTTTATTCCTTACTCTCAATTTTTTGTATATCTATTGTAGGCATTTCATTTGTGGTTACCATAAAGTTCATATATAACTTCCTAGGTATAGACCAGTCTGTATTAAGTTGATGGTCACTAAATTTCAAGCACATTCTAAAGCATTAGATTTTCATTCTACCCAATACATTTTTTGACATCATATTTTACACATATTTTGTGTATTCTTTGAATAATTATTGTAGATATAGAAAATTTTTATTACTTTTGTCTTTTAAACTCCATAATAGTTATATAAGTGGTTGACCTAGTACCTTTACTATATCTTTACCTATACCAGTGAGATTTTTTAAAATAATTTTCTTATTGCTAATTATGGCTTTTCCTTTTCCATTTAATGAAGTATCTTTTAGTTTCTTGTAAGGTCAGTTTAGTGGTGATAAACTCCTTTAGCTTTTGCTTATTGAGGAATCTCCTTATCTCGCCTTCAATGCTGAATGATAACCTTGCCAGGTAGAATATTATTGTTGTTGTTTTCCTTTCAGCAGTTTGAATATATCATACCACTCCCTCTGGCCTATAAAGTTTCTGCTGAAATATCAGCTGATAATTTTATAGGGGCTCCCTTGTATGTAACTAGTTGTTTTTCTCTTGCTGCTTTTAAGATTATCTCTTTATCTTTAACTTCAGACATCTTGATTATAATGTGTCTTGGTATGGGTGCCTTTGGGTTCATCTTTTTGGGGCTCTCTGTGCTTCCTGGAGTTGAGTGTTTTCTTCCTTCACCAGGTTAGGGAAGTTTTGTGGCATTATTTCTTCAAGCAGGTTTTCTGTCCCTCTCTCTCTCTCTTCACCTTCTGGAACCCCTATAATGTGAGTGTTAGTATGCTTAATGTTGTCCCTTAAACTATTGTCACTTTTAAAAATTTTCTTTTCTTTTTGTTCTCATTGGGTGATTCTCCCCTACCCCTACCCTAATCTTAGAGAATCTGTACTTCTGCATCTTCTGCATCTGCTGTTGATTCTAGCTTTTCATTTCAGTTCTTGTATTCTTCAGCTGATTGGCTCTCTTTTGTATTTTCTGTCTCTCTGTTGAAGTTCTCATTGTATTCAACCATTCTTCTCCCAAGATCAATAAGCATCATTATGACCATTTCTTTGAACTTCTTATCTGGTGGATTGTTTATTTCATTTATTTGTTCTCTGCAGTTTTGTCTTGTTCTTTCATTTGGAACATGTTTTTCTGTCTCTTCATTTTGCCCCCTGACTCTCTGTGTTTGCTTCTATATATTGAGTAGATCAGTTATGTCTCCTTGTCTCAAAGGAGTAGCTCTATATAGAAACTATCCTGTGGGGCCCTGTAGTGGAAACTCTCCTGGTTACCCATCCCAGCCAACACCACCCTCTGGGTGTGGCAGGGTGGAGGGCCAATCACTGGTTGTGGTGGGGTGAGGTTACCTGGGGCAGTGCCACTGTCACCAAGGCCACCCATCAGGTGTGGTGAGGCAGACAGCCACTTGAGAGGAGCACTGGCCAGAGCTGGTGGGTTGGGTGAGGCAATTTGCAGGGAAATGCCAGGGTAGGGCAAGCAGTGCTAGCACTGTAGATGGATGGTGTCAGAAACAGCACCTGCTAGATAGGGCAGCTACTCAGGACAAGTAGGTAGAAGGGGAGTGAAAAAAAAAAAAATGGCATTCACAGTACTTCTATCCCTGGATAAAGTTCCAACAGATCCCAAATTAGTTCTGTGCCCTAAATTTAGTCAATTAAATTAGTCAATGAATCTCATTCACATGTAACACAGGTACTTTTCAAACTCTTGCCTCTGCTCTGGGACTCAGAGCAAGTGAGACTGTGCACATGCCCTTTATGAGTGGAGTCTTGATTTCCTGCTGTCTTCTGGCTCTCCTGGACTTAAGCCCCACTGGTTTTCAAAGCCAGATGTTATGGGAGCTCATCTTCCCAGTGCAGGTTTCCTGGGTCAGAGAACCCAATGTGATTACTGGATCCCTGTTCCTCAGAGAGGACCTTTGCAGTCATGATATCCTCCCATTTGCTGCCATGCTGGGGAGGTGTGAGTCCTGAGTTTAGTAGACTGTCTCTGCCTCTTTGCCACTCCTGGTCATCTTGATGTGACTATTTCTTTATATCCTTAGTTGTGTAAAATCTTAGGTCTGCTAGTCTTCAAGTTGTTCTTGGAGATAGTTGTTTTTAAACAAAAACAATTTTTTGTTTTGAGAGACAGAATGTGAGCGGGAGAAGGGCAGAGAGAGGGAGTCACAGATTCCAAAGTGGGCTTCTGGCTCTGAGCTGTCAGCACAGAGCCTGACGTGGGGATTGAGCTCACAAACCATGAGATCATGACCTGAGCCGAAGTCAGATGCTTAATCGACTGAGCCACCCAGGCACCCTGATAAGTTGTTTTATATGTAGTTGTAGTTTTGGTGTGTCCATGGGAGGCAGTGAGCTCTGGATCTTGATTGCAAATCTAAACATTCTATTTCTTGAAGCATTAATGTAGCCAAAACCTAGATTCAATCTTACCTTGCAGGTTGCTGAATTACAGTGTAGTATGAAATCACAGACTTGCCACATCTCTTATGTGAATTACTACATATACCTCAGACCATTCTAGATATTCTAGAATGTCTCTATATTATATAATTTCACAATGCCCTACACTTTAAAGTTATAGCCTTTTTTCTGATTATAATCATATAATATTGTATAATTATGTTATACATACAGTCCTCCACTATTCAAGTTCGAAGAGGGTAGAGACTTATTTATTGTTATGTGGAGCCCACATCGAGTAGGAGGTAAGTATAAATGTGTGAATGAAAATCTTTTTGATATCATCAAGCACCTAACCAGTTCTCCATAATATTTAATTTAATTTAATTTAATTTAATTTAATTTGGCAAAGAGTTATAATACAAATGTTAACATCAATAATGAACCATGCTGTGTCAGAAACAACAGATATTATAGAATATGCTTTCTTACCCTATAGTTCAATTATGAATTTTATTTGCTTTAAAAATTTTTAAATATAGTTGAATTCTTTTCATCTGCACAATAAATATTTCATTACTATAGTTTTTTAACAATCAACTTCAGCTTGTCTTAAGTCTCATTAAAGTTTGATTCATTCACTTCCAAGAACACTGGAAACTCATGATGGGAAAGCGATGACCAATATCCTAGCAACTCTGGCAAGAAGTTACTCAAAATGGTCAATTCTAGATTACTGCCCTCGTGTAGAAAACTGTTTAGACTTTAAACAAAGGTTTACACTTGCTCTTACAACACATGGTACATTTTTCTTCCAGATAGTCCACCTACCTCTTCCACTTAGACTAATTTAAAAAATGAGTGTATACTTCATTGAAGTGCACATTATTAGAAGGGCTGAGGCAAAAAGACTTGGAACATGACAAGGTACATCAAAATCTTGATGCTGCTACTACTAGACTGAGAACTGATTTTCCTCCCACTGTTACCACTACTAACAACTAATACTTCCTGGGCACATAGGTACCAGGAACTCCACTCACAACTCTGCAGGGTAAATTCTTCTATTATCCTCTTTTCATACATAAAGAATCTGAGACACGGAGAAGTCACAGATTTGCCTGAGATCATGGAGCTGGAAGCTGAACCTGGTTTCTCTCTAGCCCTATGCTTCTTTATGTATTTCATCAACTATTACGTTATTTCTAGTTTCATAATCATTTTAAGAAGAAAGAAAGCAAAATCTTATTGGATACTGAAGGAGTTTGGGTTATGTTATTTCAGGCTAGATTATAGGCTCTCTAAAACTTTAGATTTTCCAGAATCTACTGATTGATTCATTCACTCACTTAACAAGATATGTAAACCAGGTTCTTATTCAGCAATCACTAGATGGTAGCTATGATGATGATGATGACTCAAGAACTAATAGCCTGATGGAGAGGATAGGCACATAAATAATTGAAATAATAGTTTTTAAAGTTTAATGACACAAGGATGTTAGTAGTTTGCACGTGCTCCCTAATAACACAACGATAGATAATGAAAGTACATACTTAACTACTTTTTTTAGTCACTTGTGATGGTTAATTTTACGTCTCACTTGACTAGACACACTAAACACTATTTCTATGTATGTCTGTGAAAGTATTTCTGGATGAGATGAGCACTGAATCAGTGGACTCAGTAGACTTCCTTCTTCAATGTGGGTGGACATGATGCATCTGTCCAGGGCGTGAATAGAACAAAAGGTAGAGGATGGAAGAACATGCCTTTTTTGCTTCCTATGAAGTTGGAATATCTCATCTCATCTTCTCAGGCCCTTGGACTTGGATTTCAAGCATCAGCTCCTCTGTTCTCAGGCCTTTAGACTCAAACTGAATTATACCACTGGTTTTCCTGGGTCTCCAACCTTGCAGACATAACACTGCTGGAATTCTCAGCCCCCATAACTGTGTGAGCCAATTCTTCAGAGTAAATCTCTCTCCTACTAGTTCTGTTTCCCTGGAGAACCTGAATATAGTCACCTATTTTTCTAAAGTCAAAGACAACCGACGGACTGGGAAAAGATATTTGTAAATGACATATCGGACAAAGGGCTAGTATGCAAAATCTATAAAGAACTCACTAAACTCCACACCCGAAAAAAAAAAAAATAATCCAGTGAAGCACTGGGCAGAAAACATGAATAGACACTTCTCTAAAGAAGACATCCGGATGGCCAACAGGCACGTGAAAAGATGCTCAACGTCACTCCCCATCAGGGAAATACAAATCAAAACCACTCACACCAGTCGAGTGGCTAAAATGAACAAATGAGGAGACTATAGATGCTGGTGAGGATGTGGAGAAACGGGAACCCTCTTGCACTGTTGGTGGGAATGCAAACTGGTGCAGCTGCTCTGGAAAACAGTATGGAGGTTCCTCAGAAAATTAAAAATAGACCTACCCTATGACCCAGCAGTAGCACTGCTAGGAATTTACCCAAGGGATACAGGAGTACTGATGCACAGGGGCACTTGTACCCCAATGTTTATAGCAGCACTCTCAACAATAGCCAAATTATGGAAAGAGCCTAAATGTCCCTCAACGGATGAATGGATAAAGAAGTTGTGGTTTGAGGCGCCTGGGTGGCGCAGTCGGTTAAGCGTCCGACTTCAGCCAGGTCACGATCTCGCAGTCCCGGAGTTCCAGCCCCGCGTCAGGCTCTGGGCTGATGGCTCAGAGCCTGGAGCCTGTTTCCGATTCTGTGTCTCCCTCTCTCTCTGCCCCTCCCCCGTTCATGCTCTGTCTCTCTCTGTCCCAAAAATAAATAAACGTTGAAAAAAAAATTTAAAAAAAAAAAAAAAAAAAAAGAAGTTGTGGTTTATATATACAATGGAAAGCCACTTGGCAATGAGAAAGAATGAAATCTGGCCTTTTGTAGCAACGTGGATGGAACTGGACAGTGTTAGGCTAAGCGAAATAAGTCAGACAGAGAAAGACAGATACCATGTGTTTTCACTCTTATGTGGATCCTGAGAAACTTAACAGAAGACCATGGGGGAGGGAAAGGGGAAAAAAAAAGAGAGGGAGGGAGGCAAACCATAAGAGACTCTTAAAAACTGAGAATAAACTGAGGGTTGATGGAGGGGTGGGAGGGAGGGGAAGTAGGTATATGCGCATTGAGGAGGGCACCTGTTGGGCTGAGCACTGGGTGTTGTATGGAAACCAATTTGACAATAAATTTCATATTAAAATAAATAAATAAAGTCAAAGAGAATCTATCCTGAACTTTATATAAGACAAACAACCTTTTTTTTTTTTTTTAAATTCAACTGTTTCTCATTATGAAGGCCTCTACACAAGTGTAGAGGGTGGGTGCCTCTTTGTTTACTTAATAGAGAAATAAAACTTTATAGGAAATAATCTATTTGTAAAGTGTATAGTCTCCTTGAAACCCAAAAAGCATGTGTCCATGGAAAATAATATACTTGGGTAAGGTAAATAAAAGGATCATTTAAAAATTATTGAGTTTCTTATTTTGGGTGGATGCCTCATGAAAAAGGTTTATATTTAGCCTGTGGCAAAGTCTCTGGTCACCTCAGAAGAAAATAAAGACATGTGGCCACATGGCTACACAACTTGCTCGACTGTATAACCTTAATACAAAAAAGGTCACACTGCTATCAAAGGCATTCTACCCGCCTTAGGTCTGAAGTATCAAATCTCAAGAGCTAAAATAAAAATTACAAAATAACTCCTAACTGCCAACTGTTACGGCAAGGCTCCCTTATTCAGAAAGTCATTTCTTAAAATAAGTTTGAAAAGAAGAGCTGATACTGAACTTGGCCATCCATAAAATGTCAAATTCTTCCAATTAGCTTCAGTATTGTATAAAGGCATTTTGTTACATTACTCCTGACGTTTATTCATTATAAATGTTAGGATGAAAAGAGGTTTTCCTCAATGATCAGTTATTGAAGGAAACTATTTTCAGGCATAAAATTAATGTAAGATATCTCATGGGTTCATTGGTAGCTACAAGCAGAGACCCTCAGTTAGGTGTTTTAAGCTCTCCCTGTCAGTCCCTGATCACTACCCCCACCTATTGGGGCACCATTTTATGTGGAGCAGTTTGTTTCTAGGTCTTTGAATAAAGCCAGTTTGACAGCCATCACATTATACTTTACAGAAGGCTAATGTCTCTCTTCCCTACTTCTAACATGCACAGAAAACATGTTTTTAAAGAAAAAATCCATACCACTTACAAGCCTGTTAGAATTTCTTTCTCTAAGAGGGAAGTGAATCCAAATACATATGAAAAAGAAATCTTACTTATTCAAAGGGAAGTAAATAACCAACTTAGTATGTGGAACCGAATCTTATAGAGAATACAGAAGTGAATAAGGCACAGCACGGCTGGATTAGCATATTTTCTTCAATAACTATACCAACATGTTTTATGACTTTTCCTTCTTTCTAACATTATATAAATGTGACTATTTATTTATTTGTTTTCAAATGTTTTTATTTACTTTTGAGAGAGAAAGCATGAACTGGGAAGGGGTGGAGAGATTGGGGGACAGAGGATCCGAAGTGGGCTCTGCAGAGAGCAATGAGTCTGACACAGGGCTCGAACTTCACGAACTGTGAGATCATGACCTGAGCCAAAGTTGGATGCTCAACCAACTGAGCCACCCAGGTGTCCCTAAATGTCATCTTTTAAATCTCAATGGCAAAGAGGCACAGAATATAAAAACTAATGAGCATACAGTTTTCAAAACCATGCAAAGATGGCACATGCTAATGTCAAGATTCTGATAATATGTACATATGCTTATAAGTAAAACTCTCAGGGTAAGTTTATGACTAAATGAGGAATTAGTCTGGTTAACATCTATTTAGTATATAAGAAGCTGAAGAATGGTGACACTATATTCTGGAGCTAAGATTACCATCGGAAGTAATGTACTAGTGAATTCAAAGCAGAAAAGATAAGGTTAGCTTGCCGAAGGAAAGCAGGAAGAATCAAACAGAATTTACTAAGTCTTGCCAATGTGGAAAAGACACAGCCCAGTTAATGTTATAGGCATCTATAAAAACGAATGTATCAACGGATGGTATAGAGGAAGTCCAAAGGACCCAGACGGTTTCAGGGTCATTCTAGCACTGTTTGAGGAAGAGTGTGCCTTCCTGGATGCCGTAGGTTACTACAGTTCAGCGACACTGGTTATCAAGATCATAACATCAACTCTTTGTTATTATTGGCTCAAAATTTTCTATTTATAATTTGACTATCCATATATAGATTTTCTCAAAAAGTGGGGGATGTGATGATCATCTTGATACAAGGAATTAGTTCTATACTCTGCCACTGACTTGGGCATCAGGGATTTGAGTCAGAAACATGGCTCTGCCCTTTGCTGCTGTCACCTGCAGCAGGAACACACTCCTGATCAAGAAAGTTCACATGACGTTTCTGGCTCTGAAAGATTAAGGTCAAGATGAAGTAAATTCTGTTCTAGGAAATCCCGCCTGAGAGGTCAGCTTCTCCCTATCTCACTATTTTGATGCAGAAACCTTTCAGGATCACGAAAGGGTGAGTTTGCTTTTATATACATTACATATGATTCAGAAATTGCTATAAAGCAGAAGCTATAGAGATAAACTGAATAAGCAGTGACCCCACGACAAAACTGAGCTTATTTCAAAAAACTAAACTCTAATACATATTTATTCTCTACTCTTCTAACAAAAGAGGAAAGCAGAAAAGGAAACCAGTCAATCAAATACTCAGTTACTGGTAATAAATACTGATTTCATTCTGATATCTTAACTAATAATTTTCTAATAACCATTGCCAGGTAGCTGGGGTTCATTTATTTTTATCTCAACAACTTGTGACTAAGGATCATTAAAGATATATGGTAAAATGCTTAGTTTAAGGCCTTATTTCTGCTACACCCAATTTTAAGTCAAGAGAAATTAGATTAAAAACTCAAGTAAAACAAAGGGGAAAAAATACGGATTTTGAGTTTCCTATCAACTTGGTTATACTTTTGTTATAATTAGAGAACTTTTCTGGAAACAGGCATAAATATTTGGTATACTTAAATATATTATTTAATTCTCTCCAGAACTAACTTGTAAAAATAAAAGTGAAGAAAACATTAGGCAGCTTTTCAATTTATTTTAGGTCTTAAATTGAGATAAATAATCAGATACACGACAAAGCAACTTTGGTAGTCGCTGGATGATGCAGACACCTGTGCAGTCGGGGCTGTAAAGGAATTTTTATTAGGCTGATGGAAAACCAGTATTGAATTCAGTTGCTGAATTTCAACCAATTTAAATAAATTAGCTGACCTATAAGTGACGTAACCCTAAATTTCCCAATGCAGCTGCCAGAAATCTATTTTCCAAATGAAACAACAGATGGTTTTGAACAATACTGCAATATAGCAATTTTCAGTTATTCCAAAGTGTTTTTCTCTTGCTAAAATTATAAAAATAATTGAGAAAATAATTTTCAGATTTTTTCTGAAAGATTGCTATTTTCAAAGTGAAAGCAAAGTTTAATATCCTAGTGATGTTTTTAGCATTATCTTCAGAAATTGCTCTATTTGCTAGTTTTTATTTATCTAAAACAACACATGGCAGAGTGTAACCTTGCCCTCATTTTAGAACTAATTTAATACTCTTGCAGTGCTCGCAAGCACTTCAAGATGTATCTTTCCATGTGATAATGTCCAACTCACAGTATGCATTTAGTTAAAAACTTCATCATTCTGGAAGGATGAGACCAACAGGCCAATTAAGCCTGATGTGAAAGATATTTATAACCTATAAACCTCTGTAAATAATTGAAGAACTGTTCGTTTCTTCAAATACCACCATGAACAAAATAAATAAAGTCCATCCCGAATGAGGCTAACCCCAAAAGAAGCTTAACCTTTCAGGTGAAACATCCCAAGTTCCTTAAACTGTTCTTGGCAAATAAATGACTCCGCTTTCTACTCACTGATTTAACTGAGAACATCTGTAAGTCCTCAGCCTTCCTTTTCCAGCTCATTACCTCTCCAGTGCCACACAGGAGAGTCTGGGCTTTGGATCTGGGCTGCCCGGAGTTAGTACTGGCACCATCACTTACGACCGGGGAGATCCCGAGCAGGACAACCTAAAGCCTCTCAATCTCAAATTCCTCACATTCCACCTGCTAACCATACCGACCTGATGGGGCTGCTGTGGACTAAATACACTTAGTGAACACACACAAAGAACTTCCAACATGCCATGTATGAGGTAAGTGCTCAATAAATGTAGCTATTCTTATTATTACTATCATCGCTTCCCTCTTGTCTCGCTCAATGCCTAGGCTGCTCCAAGGTCCAGATCTCTTCCCTGCCTTGCACTCCCTCATTGCCGTACCTTTGCCCTTCATCCACGAACATGCTGGTTCTCTTCCTTGTGAGCGAGCCTTGTGCACAACACAAAGCAAACCAAAACAAAAACATCAGCCAGCATCCTTAATAACTACTTCTCCACTCCTTGCTTTATACAAAACTTATCTTTTAAAACTAGTCTATATTCATTTCCTCCGTTTTGCCACCATTTACTCTTAACTCTCGCAGTTTTACTCCTAAAGCTGCCGTCTGAACAATCACATGATCACAGAATGCAGCAGCCTTCCTCAGTCCTACTTCTCAACCTTCTACAACCAACAGGACCTCCTTCCTTTTTGAAACTTCTGCCTTCTGCGCCACTGCCCCATCCTAAATCTTCCTCCCTGTTTAACGACCACATCTGTACCTCAGCCAGGTTCTTTTCCCACTCCTTCCACAGAAACCCAGATTCCCAAAATTTCTGCCTTCAGTCTTTCAGGCCCTTCTCCCAACCGCTCTACCCCCATGGGACTGCCCCAAACCACAAGGCTGGACCTCCAAATCGCCACCTTTGGTTCAGCCCCTCCCCACTCCAGTCCTGCCTTTCATGATTACTGAAGACGTCCATTGAGTCCTTCCACCAGCACCTCACACTTACCACGTTCTAAAGTCAAATCTGCCAAGTTTTCCTTCTTAATATTTCCACTTTAGTTAATTCATGGCACCATCATTTTTTTAATGGTGGAGGTCAAAACATTTCAATCATCTTTAATCTTCTCTGTCCCTAACAGCTCATAACAGACAGCACAGTGGTTGTATGCATGGGCTCTGGAACTAGACCGTGTGAGTTTGTATCCTGACTTCCCCTCTGTCTGCCAGTGTGACCTTGAGCAAGTCACTTGGCTTCTCTAACTTCAGTGTGGCCCTCATAATATAGCTGTGCAGTTTTCGTGAGAAAATGTAGGTAAGGCCACAGAGGGTTGGCATTTGGCCAGCTATGATGATGAGGACAATGAAAAAGAATCTCAGTGATCTGTTCACACCCTTCTCATTCTTTACAGACTCCTGTCACATCTCACATAGACCTCATCCGTGTTGTCTCAAGTAAATTTCAGAAGGCGAGCCTTTGCTGTAAATGTGTAAGTGCCTCAAATTTTCATTAATCTCAACCGCGACCTAGAACATTTAACATTCTACTTACATTATCAGTGTGCTTTTTCTCTCATAGCATACTAAATAACAATGTAATAAGAATTCAGGAGCTGACCTTATTTGAACCCAATTTCAAGTAACATTCCATAGGCCATGTGGTCAGACATTAAAATCACTCTCAATTCTCAATAATGCAGAGCAGATTATTGATAACAAATTATAAAATCTTTGTTGTCGTTACCCTAACCAAACAACCACCTCACAGTCAGTCACCTGTTCACATTGTCCCCAGGAGCTGAAAAGTAAATTTAGTTTTGGCCTAAGAAAGATGTGACATTATTGGGGCGCCTGGGTGGCGCAGTCGGTTAAGCGTCCGACTTCAGCCAGGTCACGATCTCACGGTCCGTGAGTTCGAGCCCCGCGTCAGGCTCTGGGCTGATGGCTCGGAGCCTGGAGCCTGTTTCCGATTCTGTGTCTCCCTCTCTCTCTGCCCCTCCCCCGTTCATGCTCTGTCTCTGTCTGTCCCATAAATAAATAAAAACGTTGAAAAAAAAAATTAAAAAAAAAAAGAAAGATGTGACATTATTGAAAAAAAAATTCAGAATCATATAATGTACTACAAAGTCAGTATGTTATCTTTTGCTTTGGATCATCAGTGACTCTTTAGCCCTACAATAAAGTAGAACTGATTAAATATTTTTATGAATGTCCGTCTAAATATTTACCACATTTAATTAAATGGGACCATTGCTGGGGTGCCTGGGTGGCTCAATCAGTTAAATGCCCAACTCTTGGTTTCGGCTCAGGTCATGATCTCATGGGATCTTCATGGGTTCTAGCTCTGCATTAAGCTCTGTGCTGATGGTGTGGAGCCTGCTTAGGATTCTCTCTCTCCCTCCCTCTCTCTTTGCCCCTTCCCTGCTCACTCTGTCTCTCAAAGTAAATAATAATAATACAATAAAAAAAATGGGACCATTGCATTGGAAGTAGTTGTCCTAAGAGAAGCATGTTTATGTATTAATTAAATGTCTGTAGTCAGTCACTTTTACAAAGAAAGAGAATTACCGCTAAGGATTGGAGCTCTCTTGTTTCTTCCTCTGCTGCTGAAGCGTGATACGACAGAACCTATAGGGTAAGAAACCAAAGAAAACAGGTTATCCAAGAGAAAACTACCAAATGTAGACTACAATCTCAAGCTCGAGATTCTGCTAAAACTTCCTGGAGAGAGAACTAGACACCTCAGAATGTCAAATCTTGTTTGCTGCTTTTCTTCAACAGAAAGAAAAATCCCAGATTTGACTCAATTGCTTGTTTCAGGAGACCAAAAGGTATACTCTCTCTGTGTTTAGAGAAAGTCTTGTCACTTTTATTCTGACACTGTTGATGTAATGAACACATTATTGATAAGCGATGCTACTGGCTCAAAGTTAGCAGAAAATTTATTTTGTGCTTTTTCCTTTTTGCACTGCTTTTTAGAAAATAATACTGACTTCAGTTATTTTTACTTGTGAGAATTACGAAAAAATCTTTTGCGTAAACTGACACTTAACATTGACATTTGGAAAGCAAGGAGTCTAGAAGAAGCTCTCAGGGGAGGGCTGTAACTACTCTAGAATTTCATAAAGAAAAATGGCATGGCTAGAACATGATGTCACACAGATCAAGATAGGCAGCGCTGCCCATAAATCCATCCAGTAACATCTGGGGCCGTGAGGCACTCAGTGAGGGGACAAAGGGGCCTGGGACCCTGCTTTCAACACCTAACTAGTACACTTTCTCTTACCCTAGTAGAGTTAAACAGACAGGCTTACTATTTTCTCATCACTCAACAGAAGAATCATTAATTTCCATATTCAAAAGTAATGACTTCAAAGTAATAGGATAATATTTTAGACATTCTTTTGAATCAGGGAAGTGGTCATATTTAAAACATCTACCATATTTTTAAAAAAATATTTTTTGAAGTTCATCTTTGACAGAGACAACATAGATTTACTAAAAACCCCAAAGATATTAGCAGGATTGATAAAAAGGTAAGCCATTTTCAGACTTAAATTGATACAGGAATAACATACCATTCTAAGTTTTAAAAAATAAATTTTGTCACACTGGAGATAATAATAACACCTTACTCATACGGTTGTAACGATTAATTTTGTTAATACAGGCCTACCTCTGAGATATAGTGGGTTTATTTCCAGACTATTGCAATAAAGCTAATATTGTAATAAAGGGAGTCAAATGAACTTTTTGGTTTCCCAGTGTACATAAAAGTTATGCTGACACTATGCTATAGTCTATTAAGTGTGCAATAGCATTGCTTCTAAAAAAATATATGATGCCTTATTTCAAAAACACTTTATTGCTAAAAAAAATGGAACCCATCACCTGAGTTTTCAGCAGGTCCTAATGACTGATCACAGATTAGCATAACAAATATAATAATAATGAAAAAGCTTGAACTATTGTAAGAATTACCAAAATGTGACACAGAGACATGAAGTGGGCAAATGCTGTTGGAAAAATGATGCTGATAGATGTGCTCAACATAGGGTTGCCACAAACCTTTAATTTGTAAAAAATGCAGTATCTGTGACAAGCAATAAAACAAAGCACAATAAAATGAGGTATGTCTGTACACGTGAGCATCAGAACACAGAGTAAACATTTGGCAAAGGTTAGCTATTATTATTGTTGTTTTGTTGGTCATTATAATGACCATGGCTTCCAGGTCAAAATAATTCACTGTCCTAAGAAAACCTGAGGGATTGGTGTCCCTAGCTTTTATCCAATGCCTTGTAAGGAAAGGAAAATCTTTTTCAAGGTTAAACTTGTGAGCATCGATAGGACTTCCCATAATGAATTGAAATAAAATAAATGTTTAGACTAAGTAAAAGCCTAGTTACTCATATATTTAACTGAAGTAAAACTATAGTGTTAAAATAGAAATAAATCTCAATCAGGAAAATACTCGAAGATTTTGAACAAAATTATATAATGTCTGGGATTTGCTTCAAAATAATCAATGGATTAAAGTGGAAGAGTGCAGAGAAGTGAGCAAGTGTATGAATGGAATGATATTGGCCAGGGGTCAATAATTATTAAGATGGCTAATGAGTACATGGGCACTCACTAAGCTATTTTAGTATACTTCTGTATATGCTTGCAATTTTTCGTAATAAAACGTTTTTACAAGAAGAGATAATTTCTAATTGATAGCTGGCTTAGATTCAATTCAGTGCAAAACCAAGGGAAGTATAAAAAATTTGATTAAAAATATATGTATATACACACATGCACCCATGTATACATACATATGTATATATGTGTGACACTATATGTACATATATGTATGTGTATAGATGTAATTTGAGGTATATGTGTGCACATATATATACACACATACATATATTTGGGTGTGTGTGTGTGTGTATATATATATATATATATATATATATGCACCTATACCTACGTGTGTGTATTTCAAAAAAAAATTTTCACTGGCTTATAATCCAAGGTCTCTTATATAATACCATGGCAAAGCTATTCATGTTATATATTCATCATTACTAATACTATCTTGGTTATTAGTAAATTTTTACTTATATATCTTTCTAGCTATTTAGGTTAGGAACTTATTAGAGGATTGGAGGAAACGTTACAGTTTCTAAACATGGATTCCCACTGATCTCAATTACATAGGAGTAGGCAAATATTCAAACATACTTCACGCCACTGTATGAATAAATAGAGATGTTTGCCCTTTTGAAGTCTATTTCCCTAAACTGGGTCTCTGATGTAAGAAATTTCTGGGTTGTGCAAAGTGAACATTTTCAGGTAGTTAGTGAAATACACCTGGAAAGGGCTGGCCCCACTTGGGTAGGGTAATCCTCCTCGGGAGGGAGCCTGCCGAAGGTCAGTGTCCCAGGCCAGTGGGTCACAAGCTGCCTGCACATTCAGAATCACCTGGGGGAAGCTCTGGAATAATGTAGATTCCCAGGCTCTACCCAAGACTTATGAATCAGGGTATTCAGAAGTGGGATCCATACATCTGTAATCTGAAAGAGTTTCCCTTTTCCTCACTTCTGGTTCTCTGAGTGCTTAGGGTTTCTATTTTTGTCTTTCAAAATGTATGAGTACAGCTGTTCACCAGGGGACAGGGATGCTCAGGCACTGGAGCAGGGACAGACAGGCCGCACGGGCAGCAGACATCTGTGTGAATGCATTCTTAAGGTCAGAAGAGTGAAGGGACGAACAGCCTGAGTTTTGGTTTGGTCATGAGACCTTTGATTAGTCTCTAAAATACTCTGGGTCTCCGTTTCCTTAGCTGTTTCCGTGAGGAACTAAGGATTCAGTCTGATTCTCGTGAGGAGACGCTGCTATCACATACAGACCCCACGAGTTGTTTTGGCGGGAAAGGCAGAAGCTGAGTGTGGCTGCAGAGACCGAGAGTCCCACAGTTGTCAGCCCACCTCCAGTGTGACCATTTGCTTGGCCATGGCTCTCTCCACTGCTTCATACATCTGTGTGTTCTGGATCCCCAAGCCACAAAAGATGACGAAAGCCTCCAGAAACTGTTCGTCATTTCGGTTGAAAGGCTTAACCTTGCCAGTATTCTCCTCCATCTTATTTACAAGTTGGCAAACCCCTATAACAATCCAAGAAATTGAGTAAACATTATTATTAATTATTATACGTTTTATTGACTTGAACACCCAGCCCCCGCAAAAAAAGATTATCTTATGCTTTTGTGAATGCTTGGAATCTATCTCCAAAGAAGCAAACGGATCCTCACAAATATAAAAGCTAGAAAAGTAAACCAAGTTAATTTACATGAGAACTTGTTTCACACAGTATGTTGCCTGTGTTCAAAAAAATCCTAGAGTACTATTTTCTTCCAGACGCGGTCACGAATTTTAGATCAGCTGAGTCCCCAAAGACAATTTGTCCTTTGGAAACTAATTGGATTTTTGTATATTTGCCAAGAGAACAATTTTAATGCACATCAGAATTTTGGGTCACACAGACTGCCTTTCCTTACTGAGAAACCAGAAGTTAAAAACTACAGTAACATACAAAACAGAATGTAGAAAACAGGTTAATTCACACAGACCATCTCAAATTTCAAATAAGCACCTCTGTATCCAGGAGAATCATACTTGCAGACAACTTTTGATACTACAAATAAATGCAAATAAAAATGACCATTTAGAAATAAAGGCAGAACTAATCTTTGAAGAAAATCATAATCTCCCAAGTCCTGGCTTCTCTTAGAAAGTCAAACATATAGGGGCACCTGGATGGCTCAGTCAGCTGAGCCTTCGACTTTTGCTCAGGTTATGATCTCAAGGTTCGTGTGTTTGAGCCTCATATCCGGCTCTGGGCCTGGAGCCTGCTATGGATTCTGTGTCTTCCTCTCTCTGCCCTTCCCCCACTCATGCTCTGTCTCTCTGTCCCTCAAAAATAAATAAATGTTTAAAAAATTAAAAAAGAAAAATAAAGTCAAACATGTAGTCAATATAAATGGAAAATTATGTCAACATTGTAAGTCTTTACTGAACTACTTCTATGGGATTCTGAGCCAGCGGCCTCTCTTTGAGGAGTTCAGTGACCTCCCACCTCTGGGTAAAACAAAGTGTTAAGTCCTTATTTCTTCCGTCTCTAAATATTTAATACCAGAGTTCCAGTGTGTGCCTACCATGGGATACGTACTATGCTAAATGCTTCAGTACACACACAATCTCTGGGCCTTAAAATTTACACTGTAAAGTAGATATGACCATCCCCATTTTACAGATGAGAAAACTGAGTCTCAGAAAAGTTAAGTCCTTTGCTCAAGGCCACTTAGCTTCTATGCTCACGTCTAAAATTCAAAGCCCAGCTCTGCCTAGTCCCAAAGGGCACTTTTTACCACACTCCTCTGCTCTGTGCTCTTTGACCTCCTTGAGATCACTGCTGGTGGTTCCCTGACTGTATCTTCTTGCTCACAACGTTGCCTGTGCTTTTCCACCCGCCTCCACTGCTTCCCACTGCTTTCCTTCCGATTAGCCAGCTGACACTCACATCTCCTTCACAGTAGCTCCTGGAGGCCTCCCACCTCCCAGGTGAGGCAGGCAGTACTCTTTCCTATGCCCTTAATCCATTGCTTGGTGTATCACAGCCGATTTCATTTCTGTCCCTCTTTCTAGGCTGTACATAGCCTGGCCTTAGAGATTTTATTTTCTCAGATCCACTTCCTCAGTTAGCAAAATGCCTGGCATATAGCAGGAACTCGAAAAATGTTTACTGAGTTAATGAAAGAATGCAGGACTGCAGCTCTCACCCAAACTACTTTCCCATGAAGACTAGAGTGTGTTATCAGTTACTTTTCCCAGAGCACAAAAGGATTTCATAGAGTCCACAATGATCCATGGTTGCACATTAAGTCCTGTTATCGCCATTGATGTGCAATTTATTCTTAGCCCTGCAAATTCACTGTACTCTCATTTTTGCTCGTTCTGGTTTGTTTGTGGGAGTTTTTCTACTTTAGACAGTAAAGACATCCGTATCTGTCTGTATTAGCACTGCAGGGAATACTTCTCTAACACTTATTCCACTATCAAGGAATACTTTAAGTGAAACATAATGAATTTGGACACTGCAAGAAAAATAGCATTATCTTAAAAGAACATGTCCCGTATATGGTACAATGCAAGGGTTTGGTCCTCCAACCTTTGTGAATCCCCAAATTATAAACGTGGAACTGTTTATCTAGGTTCTGGCTGTCTCCCAAATCACATTTTCTTGAGAGTCACATGTCTCCTGCTTTATCCTCACATCACAACGTAACTGCCTTTCAATTTCTACTAAAGTTGTCTCCTGCTTGACTGGCCACTTTCCATAAACAAGATTTCTCTTTTTACCAGTTTATAAGAATTACTGTATGTATGGAAAGGAAAAGACAACAGGAAGGGGTTGAGATGTGGCTATCAGGCAAGCTGCTGGGCTTATGACCTAGCTAAGTAACTCTCCGGGACGTCAGTTCAAATCTATGCCTTAGTCAGAAGTCAATGAATGTGCATTAAGAAGTATTAATTAATTCATCTGGAATTCAAAGGTATAGAAATGAACGTCACATGTACAAACATCAAAAGCTGGCTGTACCAACCACAGCTCAGAGCGGAACAGCTAAAGTGTGTTTGCTTTACAAGCCACCACTATAGATAACAATGTGTAGACAGGGCTAAGCTCAGTGCAAGGAAAGGGTAAAGACAAATTATCCGTTTAGGCATATAATCTAATTCCCCTTTGAAAGCACAATGGACAGTTATATTTTTATAGCATCCTTGATCATCCTGCTGATTCCTTTATACACTTCAGAGAATTTAATTCTATCAAACAAAAATACCCCAGTTAAAAAAAAAAAAACTATGAGGAAGAAAGTTTATAACAAACAGGGTCCTTCTTGAGGAGAAAATATAAAGCTTGGACACATTTACAGCTAGGGTTTTCAAAAGTTCATTAATGACTGGAGGACTGGATGAAGAGTACAATAATAAAATTTAAAACTGGTCATCTGAGATGCCACATCTACCAGTAATCTGTATGAAATCAGAATCACTTATATATAAAAACAAAGTACTTAATGCAGAGCCAAAAAGAAAAGAAAACCATTCAGCAAAAATCAATTAATATATACAATCATAACATAAAATATTCAAAAACATTAGGAGAAAACCAAAAAGGAGAACAGTTAGTAAAGTATCAGTTTACTTAATAATATTAGAGTTCACAAAGTACTTGTACTGACATTGTCAGTAGGGACTAGGTGGTTTCTAAAATCACACAATCATATTTCCTTTTCTGTAACTCTAGGAATCAGATGTTGTCACTAACCACAGTTTACTCCTGGTTTTTTGGCACAGCAGGATGTCAGCTCTTACATCCTGCTTATAGTCTCATGTACTCTCTACCACATAGTGTGGACTCCAAAATTAGCATCCTGTCTTGCTTAATATGTAAGACCTGCCCTTATTACCAATCTTGCAAATATATATTTTTTTGTACTTGTCATTTGTCAATTATCTTAATCAAAAGAGATTTTCTGCTGAATAGTGTCTTGCTTTTAAAAGAAACTTCCCCATTTTAAGATTATATATAAACCTATATTTTCCTGTAGTATTTTTGTAGATTCACTGTATCACATTTAATTTTTTAATTCAACTTAATTTTTTCCCAAATTGCTACTATATTTTTACAATAGTTGAATAGTTACCCCTTTTCTAATGATTTGAACTGCCACCTTAAACACTAAAGTCATACTTATTTCAACTACTAGGTACTTTTTTCACATTTTAATAATTTAAAAAATATGTATTTATTTACTTTTGAGAGAGAGAGAGAGAGCGAGAGCACGTGCAAACAGAGGAGGGCCAGAGAGAGGGAGAGAGAGAATCCCAGGCAGGCTCAGCCTGACTTGGGGCTCAATCTCAGGAACCTAGAGTTTGTGACCTGAGCTGAAATCAAGAGTCAGATGCTTAACTGACTGAACCATCCAGGTGCCCCACATTTTAATATTTTTGAAATCAGTTTGCACCCTAATCAATTGCTTGTCATAGTTTAATTGAAATTATTTTTTTTTCTTTCTTGGAACTATAGAAAATGAAGTCTTTCAACCAATGGTACCTTAGAAACAATGAAATATACTCTACTATATACGATAACACTAATATATATGTAACAGATTGGGCATGCATTTAGACTTTCTATTGCATTCCATTGATCTTGCCATCTTTTCTGGCACACATATGATACTTCTAATTATGTTACTTTTACAGCATTATTATTTTTTAATATTTATTTTTGAGAGAGAGCAAGACAGAGCATGAGTTGGGGAGGGGAGACGGAGACACAGAACCCGAAGCAGGCTCCAGGCTCTGAGCTGTCAGCACAGAGCCCGATGTGGGGCTCAAACTCATGAACTGTGAGATCATGACCTGAGCCGAAGTCGGAGGCTCAACCGACTGAGCCACCCAAGCACCCCTTGCAACACTATTTTAATTTCTGATAGACCAAATCTTTTTTTTTTATTCTTTGATTCTTTTTATATGATATTCTTTCAGATGAGTTTTATAAATGTTGGTCAGGAATTCCCCTTCCCTCTGAAAAAAAAAAAAAACCCTATGAGGATATGTATTAAAATTGATATAAATCTAATCTGGGGGAAGTTGACATCTTACAAAATAGATTCTTATCAGGAAATGTTATGTTAGTTCACTTACTAAAGATTTTTAAGTTATTCAGTAGACTATTACAGTTTTCCTCATAAAGACGCTACATATTTCTGGCTAAATTTATTCTTTGCTACTATTATCTATGTTTTTTTTTTCCATTATTATTTTTGAACAGATTTGTCTTGGGATATATTAAAGTTATTTCTCTTTAATAATCTGAAAACCAGGTGGGGCGCCTGGGTGGCTCACAGTTAAGCGTCTGACTTGGACTCAGGTCATGATCTCACAGTTTGTGACTTCAAGCCCCACACTGGGCTCTGTGCCGACATTTCAGAGCCTGGATCTTGCTTCCAATTCTGTGTCTCCCTCTCTCTCTGCCCCTCTCCCACTCACGCTCTGTCTCTTTCTCTCAAAAATAGAAAAAAAGTTAAAAAAATTTTTAAATAATTTTAAAACCAGGAAGTTTTAGAACTCTCTGTAGAGAAATACTTTCAGCTGATTCTCTTAGGTTTTCCACTTCACAATCATATCATCTGGAAGTTGTTTTATTTTGCCTTTTCTTTTTCTGTATCTCACATTGTTTCATCTCCTCCCCTCTGCTTTGGCTAGAATTTCCTCTGGGCAATAGTTGTTATTTTTTATTCATTGTTACTTGTGTTTTTCTCTTATTATCCTCATTATATGTGCTGCAGGTTTGCTTATTATTATTGTTTCCCCATTATCTCTTTTTTTCATTATCCCTTCCCATTTCATGAATTTATCATTTCAATTACTTTTCTCTGCTTTCTATTTATTTCTTTATTGGGGGGCAGCATAGAAGTAAGAAAGAGAGGGTGCTGTTTTTCTAATTTCTTCAACTGAATTCTTAGTTCAAATGACTTTATTATTTCTTAATAATAACAAAATAGTTAAAGCTGTATCTCTCCTCTGAGCATAGCTTTGACCATATACCTTGAGTTTTTATGTTATGTTGATTCAACCATCAATTTTCTAAAATGAGGTACTCTCATTTTGGCTTTTGATTTCTCCATCATCACAAAGGAGAATACTTTTCAGTTTCCAAGTGAGAATTTCCCTTCCCACTTGTCCTTTTATTATGCATTTCCAATTCCAATGCATTGTGAATCATGAGAGTGGTCATCAATTCTGTTTTGGAAATGACCAAGTTTGTGTTATATATGTGTGTATCATTAATATTTGTAAGTTTCTGATGGATATTTGACAGGAATTTGTATTTTTAGGTTATGAAATATAAAAGTAAATCTATATTTGCCTATTAAATCCACTTCATTTTTTTATATTAATGCTAATGTTTCCTTATTTTTTCCTGGAGTTTAACTTTCTATGAGATGTGGTGTTCTAAAGACTTCCATTTTGTCCATTTCTCCCTCTATTTTTAATAGCTTTGGCTTTTATATATCAATGATGCTAGTTTATTAGAAATATTTATGACAATTACACTGTCTTGGTGGATTTTAAGTTTAATAAATTTCGAAGTGACCCTTTACAGTATGTTTTTACCTTAAATTTGACTTTGTCTGATATTATTATTGTCACCTCTATTCAAATTTTTCCCACTTTGTGTAAAATGCGTTCTTACAAATGATATATACCTCATATCTTCCAGAAATTCCCTCACTATTTCTAGTCCAGTAAAGGTAATCTTCTGTTTTCTAGTGCTACTATAAAGTTTTTCTTGCTATTTTTGCAATAATTTCTTAAAACTATAATCCTTTGATTTATTTTTATTTTATATATTTTCACTTTTACAATTCTAAATTATACATTCTTAGTTTAATTTTTTCTCATTTTCTTCCAATTATCACTGTCCCTACAGTCTCATTGCCTGGAACTTATTATAACTAAGCATAATTTACAATTCTCTGAGAAGAAAACCAGATAACTTTAAGCATTATAGGCAATGTGTACCATGGATGACACTGCACAGTTTCATTATACTTGCATTGGGAAAATCCTAGCAAATATTTCTATAAGCAAATGAGAAGTTAGTGATATTGCCAAATGGTAACACTTCATATGAAAAATAAAGGGAAGCAGTGTCAAATTTAAACATATAATTTTAGAATAGTTATCTATGCCTTAGAATCAAATTGCAACACAGACATGAGCAGAGGGTTAGGGTAGCCATCAGTTTAGAACACACATTCAGTTAAGAAATACAGTTGACCCTTGAACAGCATGGATTGGAATGGTGAGGTCCACTTATACGTGCATTTTTTTTTGATAAATACAGTACAGAACTGTAAATGTATTTTCTCTTTCTTATGATTTTCTTAATACATTTTCTTTTCCCTAGCTTACTTTATTGTAAGAATACAGTATATAAAACCTATAATAAATAAAATATGTGTTAATCAGCTGTTTTTGTTACTGGGGAGACTTCTGGTCAACAGTAGGCTATTAGTAGTTAACTTTGGTGGGATTTAAAAGTCATACATGGATTTTAGACTGCATGGGAGGGGGTGTCAGTCCCCCTAATTCCCTTGAAGAATCAACTGTACATATTTCCCATACTTCACAATCAAGAATGTGTAATATAACACTACAATTTTTGTTATATTTTTCATTAACAAAGAGATGAAAATGTAAGTTATTTAAAGTGGAGATGTTCTAAACATTTTTGGGGGGGGAGGGAATGGGAATGGGACTAATTTCTTCAAAATCTGTCCTGAAATGGGCATGGAAAATAGCAGTAAGAATTCCTGGTAAATATGATTTGGGAAAAAGGCATATTTAGCCTAATAAATAGGGGAAATAACTGGTTAAAATAAATGAATATTGAATGAGAAAAATATTTCCTTAATAGCACTGGAAGCAAAACTCTAGAAACACTCTCTATTAGCCAGAGCACTAAGAAAACATTTGATATGAAACAATGCCTCAGGGAATACAACAGGCCTCACACTGGTCTAATGTCTATAATTTCATCTAAATGTCAGTAACGGAAAAATATGAGGGGGAAGGAAGATTACAAAAAACACATGGTCCTGTCTGCCTTTCCTCATGAAACTCTATGGGGATTCTCTATTAGAATTACATAATAGAGGAATCTGGCCTGTGATATGCAAGAAAAATTATCTACAGCCATGACATTTTCCATGCCACATCTGTGGGCACAAAACACAGGCAAGAATTCAAATTTTCTGTTTTGTCACACTTTTAAGCAGCAGGGAGCACTGGAAATGTTCCTTCTCTTTCTTGGAATCAACTTGAGCCCCCACCAAAACCCCCATTTTTTTCTTTCTTTTTATTAATAGGGAACTTTCCTCTCCAAAGATAACATTTGCTTGCTTTTGGCTCTGTTATCAAGTAGGGTGACACAAAATGTATGCCAAGTCTGATCACTTCAACTGGTATTTTTGATTTTTTTTTTTTTTTTTGCTCACTTGAAGGAAACGTGACAGGATCACAGAATGTGAACAGATGTGAAAGGTTCAACTCGGCAGAGGTGAATAATGTGCTCATGTTTTAAATGGTTAAAGGAAGAGTGGAGCCAAATGGATGCTGAGTCCCCTCCCCACCTGGGGCTGTTTGCACTTCACTGAACCAGCTCACATTTGTGTCAAGTGATGACAAAGCCTGATGGAGAACTTCCTCCAGCTACTCCCCATTCCCAATTATTATTCCAAAGAGATGCTGCTGAGGAAAAGCAAAGATCTGACCTGATGTAGCAAGTTGCCACTCAGTCCTCATTATGAAAACTTGCTAGTAAATAATGCATCCCTTCTGGAATTTCACTTCACATTTGCAAAGGTCAGAGGCAGCTTATATCAAAAAGCATTCTTTTAAAAAAGCGTAATATTTACAATGTAGTTTTCACCTTGCGCTCCCGACCAAATAAAATTTTTATAATATAACATTTACTTGGTATCATATTGTAAGGCACCCTTGTCAGTTTCCTTATTGCTTATGTTAGCAAACTCATGGATGAAAATCTTGAAAAGAAAATTCCCATACTACGTATTCAGCAGCCTCTACTTTTCTCTCTGAGATCTGTGAAGAGTGCAGGTGACCAAACAGCTCGGCTGGGAGTCCCCAGGCTGGTTTCTAGAGACTTTACTAGGCAATTCACACCACAGTCAGGATATGACTCCTGGCCTTGTAGCCTTAGAAACTAGATTACCATGACTGAGGACAGAGCCATTTCTCTGGGGGTAGAGGCACTGTAACTAAGTTCACAAGACTGATATCTAACAGCAGAATATTCACATACAGCAAAAAACAGATCTGTCCCAGGGAATAGGAGTACGTGCACCTGCAACTCCAGTCCATTGCCTCAAGTCCAATTCACTGATTTATAACTAGAAACAGCTGTCAAAGCCATCCATATATTTTCGAGTATATGAATAATGCATTCTCCTCCTATGAGTTAAGCTACCTTGGGAAAAAAATAATCAGAACAAGGGAAGTCTGATTGGTGGGATGCTTCTAGTATCCCCTGGTGTATCTGTCTCACAAGAAGGATGTGCACCAGCAAAGGCACTGGAATCACTGATGGCTACAACCTGCTACATCCACTGCCCCCTAAGTGATAGCCTCGCCACTTGGTCAGAATACTCTACCCAGACTGACACAACTTACTACATCCATCTGCACTTGAGGGACAAAAATTCCCTGACTGCTGGACAGAATCTGGATAGGTATTTGTGTTTTTTTTTTTTTTTTTCTATTTTCGTTAATAATACCTCTCCTCCCCCATCTTTCTGATACCCTCTTTCAATAAAATTATAGTTAAGTCTTGCAACCTAGAAACTATTCAGACTTTTACTTTAAGGTAATTAACATTTCTAAGCCTTACTTCATTAGGCTTTTGATTTAAAAGGTTAGCCTTTAGAAAGCCTTCATATTTCCTTTATTTCCAAGTTCTTGGGACAATGTTAACAGTTCAGACTATTTTCACGTGTCAGTCATGCACGGCTGACATTGAAAACCTCATATTTTCCGTACTACTCTTAATATAACTTGTAATGCCAAGAAATAAAAGTGTCAATAATAGGAAACATCATTCCACTTTGTTCTGAGGATGCACTCTTCCAGCATTCCTGAAGTAGACATTTTTCTATAACCTTAGAATGTAAACTCCCTGAGGCCAGGGATTTCCACATTGCTTGCTGATTTATTCCAGATCACTAGAACAGCAGAGTGCTCAATAAATATTTTTGAACAAATGAATACCTTCTAAACTCTAAACCACATATTTAACAGAAAATCAGAGCCATGAAGTGATAGCTAAAACAACACACATTATTGACCTAATGTTTCTCAGTCTACAAACTTTCAACACATCATCTTTCAACAAAAATTCTGTTGAAATAGCATTATAATAATTACAAAAATATGTTACAGTTAAGATATTTAACAATGTCTGTCAACATTTATCAATGTAAAATTATTTCAAAAGTCCTTCATTATTCCAATTTTTATCTTTTTTCACACATTTTATTTCTTCAGTTTACACTTGAAGGAAAAAAGCTTCTGGAAATACATTTTTTTCTTTAATAAGTCCAGAGTATGGGTTAGTAAAAGGCTTTACCTATCACTTTATTCTTCTTTCCATTTTTTATAGGCGTACAAAGCAAACTTCTAATGAACTGTTGACTTACGCTTCCTGTGTTTTCATTCTAAACAAAAACAAAAATAAAACAAAACAGGTACAAATTATGAAGAGACTGATTTGCCCATTAGGTGTTATGTAAACTATACTGGACATCTGAAACCACTAATATATTCATCTTTTATTAGCTTGAGATAACATCAGAGTGCAGAAAATGTACAAATAACAATGAAGTTCACATAAATGCAATATAAACCAATTAGTCTTTACATTATTAAAAGTAATAAATATCCTATATTTCTTTTTTTTCATTGTAAACTTCCCAAGCAACTTTTGGTAATATTAAGCAAATATTTATGCAGTTATTTACTATACTAGTGTAGCAGATGTCTCAATAACTTAACAAGATGGGCAGAATCCGAAAAGCACTACACTATCTGGGATACCAATGCCACAAACTTGTGTTTCTTTAGGACTGCCACTGTTTCTATTGCCCATATTGGGTCTTCTAGATTCGCAAATAACAAAATCAAGGCAGCTGCCTCAAAGTGCAATGCATTTCCAGAGACAGAAAACACGACAATTCAAAGTTTTCAGTGTCTGAGATACTACTGATCTTGGTAGCTTTGCTGTCAAAGAAAATATACTCATTTCTCCACAGAGCTGCTCACTGCAGTAGATTACCAGCTATATAAGTTTGAGCCAAATGGAACTTAATTTTTTAGGATAAACTCAAGAACTATAGCAACACTATCTAAGGAATGTCACTGACATTAAGTAGGTAATAAATTGCCTCAAAATTAGTTGATAACTCATTATTACACATTAAAAAACTGATCCAAGTAGAGGGAAAAATATGTGAGTACAGCTAACCATCCCTTAAGAGATGTTATGAACTATTTTATTTTCCTTCAGCAGATCACTCTGAAAGAGCCAGTTCTAAGACCTTCAGCTGAAGAGTCCTTGTAAGTGTGGATCTGATGGGAAAACAGTGTTCGAGCTCCAAGTTTAAAACTGGTTTACTTACTGTCCAGGGAAATCTTTTGTCTTTACTGACATCTGGGATATTAAGTGGTTCCATAGTATTTTTTACATACTGAGCATACATGTAATTGATTCTGTTTGCATCACGCTCCCTGTGGAAATAACAGATATGAGTTCTTTCCATGAAGTGAAAAAACATGGGTAAAACAGAGTTAAATAAATGATAAGAGATATACACTAGTCTTAAATTATAGGGTAAAGTGTATGTCTTAATTGGAAATGCACTTTAAAAGTGATGATTCACAACTTTGGTAGTTATTACAATTTAAATGTTTTGAAAAGACAAAGACCCATAATTATTCAGATTTCTAAAACAAGTTTTAAAATGTCATAAGTAGTGCTATTACCACCGTTAAATGGGCAGGTTGATTTTTGTGCCATTTATGTAAAATCCATACAAATTTTCTTCCACGTCTTATTTTTTCATCAGCTTATAGAATGACTGAGGTCCAGTCCCTGTCTGTTTTACTTCCTCAGTTATTTGCTTTATCCACCCCCATAATCGTTCACACATTTCAAACCAAGGGGAAAATCAAACATGCCTGAAAGAATTTTATTAAGTTTTTCTCTCTTCCTTTTTTTCTGCTTTGAGATATTTTATGATACTTTTTTAAATTAAAAATTTATCTTCTTCAAAAAGTTTTCTGAAAGTATAGTTGACACACAATGTTAACATTCCTTTCAGGTGTACAACACGGGATTCAGCAATTCTTTTTTTTTTTTTTTTAAGTTTTTTCAAATATTTACTTACTTTTGAGAGAGAGACAGAGTGTAAGCAAGGGAGAGGCAGAGAGAGAGAGAGAGAGACACACACACACACACACACACACACACACAGAATCCAAAGGAGGCCCCAGGCTCTGAGATGTCATTACAGAACCCAACGTGGGGCTCGAGCTCATGAACTGCAAGATCATGACCTGAGCCGAAGTTGGATGCTCAACTGACTGAGCCACCCAGGTGCCTCAGGATTCAGCAATCTGTATGTTATGCTGTGTACCACAAGTGTAGGTCCCATCCGTCACCATACAGGTGGTTTTACAATACCATGGGCCATATTCCCTAGGCTGTGCCCTTCATCCCCATGACTTACTCATTCCATAACTGGAAGCCTGTACCTCCTACCCCTTCACCTCTTTTGCCCATCTCCCCGCATCCCTTCTTTCCCCTCTCTTTCACTCTAGGTTAGACTTGTGTGGAGGTCCACAGCTCTCCTAGCTCTGTCCCCTTTTAGCCTCACGGGGAGTTTCCCCTAATAAATTTCCTGCACATTTAATCTAGTCTTGGCATTTGCTTCTTGGAGAACTTGGGCTACCTGTGACATCCACTGCTTTTTGCACAGTGAGTATCAATGGATGTATATGAATAAATTATTGAGAAGACAGGAACATGGAGCTTGGACACAGTGAGAAATGTACGTGCTTTAGAACTAAATGGGAATCACAGGCTATATAAGTCAAAGACAGAAAACTCCATCACAGAGACATGGAAACAACAGCTAACACTGACTTGGTACTTAACACGTGCCAAAAATTTTCTGAAGCATTTGTGTATATTATCTCATCTAGTCCTGACTATAATCCCACTATCAGTATCCCCATTTTACAGATGAAGAAACTGAGGCTTTGAGGGGTTAAATCATTTACAAAAAGCCCTACAGCTAGTAAAAGATGGAACTTAAATTTCAATCAGTCTGACTTCAGAGTGTATGCTCTTCATCTACTTAGTATCCACAGGTTTTTAAATTGTAAAAACCTTTTTACTACTTTTTATAGTGTTACTGTATTTACTATAATTCTGTTTTCTAATACAAAAATCAATAACAAGTATTAACTAGTATATATATTCCAAGAAAGTGAGCTTAAAGAATTAATTCTATCCATTTTTCATTTTATGATAAAAATGTGCATTTAAAAATTAACATCAAGTTAATTAACAATGAAACTATAGCACTAAAATACCATTTTTTCCCTTCTAATTGGATGGCTCTTATGAAACGAAGCACAGAAACTCCAAAACCTCCCACCACCTGGAGATGAGCTTCCCTTCCAAAATTCTTAGGCAACCCAACTCACAACAGCTTTACTGTGCTTTATCTCACTGATGATGTGATTCTAATAATTATGTATAATATTCACCCTGAATATTTATTTTCATTTTACACTTAACATTTCAAAACTGTCTTCAATGTGTTATTTTAATTTATAAAAGATAATTAGTAGGTTGGTTGGACAAATACTAAGTCATGCTTTTCAACTGAAATGAACACCTAAAAGAACGATTTGCTTACAGCTGACATCATAAAATTGCCTAGCATTTCATCTCATGGGAGAGAGTTTGGATTGGCAAAGTGTTTAAGACTGAGAATTGGAGAGTCCTGCATTCTATCAATAAACAACTTTAGAAACATAATGAAGAGTCTGCTGGTGAAGTGTCAATATTGGTTTAGTCCTTTTTCAAAATGCTGAAGTCACTACACATCATTTTTAATTCAGAGGTTTGGCAAAATTAGGCCTAATATCTAATTTTTATAAAAATAAAGACGAGTTATATCACCAAAAGGCCTTTTACTGTATCATTAATTAAAGGCTAACTTTATTTTTTTTGAGAGAGAGAGATTGCATGGAAGCGGGAAAGGGCAAAGGGAGAGGGAGAGAGAGAATGTCAGGCTCCACACCCAGCATGGAGACCAAGGTGGGGCTCGATCTCACAACAGCAAAATCCTGACCTGAGCTGAAATCAAGAGTCTGACGCCTAACCAACTGAGCCACCCAGGCACCGCTAAAAGGCTAACTTTAAGTGTTTAGCTGACATAAGGCATCAGTGAATACTTTCAAATGCTATACAATTAGTTAATGAATCAGTTAAAATGATCCATGAAATTACTCCCTTAAGGTAATCACACTGACCTATTTATTTATCCTTTATAGAAATATCTTTATACTAAGACTATCTTGGAATGATGACAAAAATAAATGGAAAAATGCCTTCCATTTTGCCTACAGAGAGGGAACACACTATTCAAAATAAATCAAATAAATAAGACCACACTTTTTTAAAATGCATATTTACCAGTAGAGGTCACTATCATACCAAATCACTGGGGTTGTTGAGCTTTCATTAGAAATTAGAGGACCAGGCTGAATTTGTAATAAAAATGAAAATGCCAATACATAAAATGTGATTATACAGACATATGCTGCTGTACATATATTCAAAGGTAAATGTATATAACTCATCATTTTATGCTCTTTTTTATTTTACTCTTTTTTTTATTCAAGTATAATGCACATAGAGTGTTATATTAGTTTCAGGTGTACAATACAGTGATTCAAAAATTCTACATGCTTCTCAGTGCTCATCAAGATAAGTGAACTCTTTTTAATTTTTTTTAAACGTTTATTTATTTTTGAGACAGAGAGAGACAGAGCATGAACGGGGGAGGGTCAGAGAGAGGGAGACACAGAATCTGAAACAGGCGCTAGGCTCTGAGCTGTCAGCACAGAGCCTGACGGGGGGCTCGAACTCACGGACCGTGAGATCATGACCCGAGCCGAAGTCGGCAGCTCAACCGACTGAGCCGCCCAGGTGCCCCATGAACTCTTTTTTTTTAAAAAAAAAAAATAAAAGTTATTTTGAGAGAGAAAGGGATAGAGAGAATCCCAAGCAGGCCCTGCACTGTCAGCACAGAGCCCAATGTGGGCTTGCACTCACCAGCTGTGAGATCAAGACCTGAGCCAAAATCAAGGGTTGGACGCTTAACTGACTCAGCGACCCACACGCCCCAAGATAAATGAACTCTTAATCCCCTTTATCTATTTCACCCACCTCCCCTCTGGCAACCACCAGTTTGTTTTCTGTATTAAAAAGTCTATTTTCTGGTTTGTCTCTGTTTTTTAAATTCCACATATGGTCATTATATCATTTATGTCATTTTCATATCATTTGTATCATTTCATCATTTTATACTGAATATAAAGTATCATACCTATGGATATATGTAAATACATTAAATGTATGTCTATATTTGCATATATAGCAATTCATTATGCAATCTGAAAAGTAAAAGAATCAAATATTTACATGTGTTTTATCTAGAAGCTTTCTAAAGCATTCTTTATAAAAAACAGCAAAGAGGCACCTGGGTGGCTCAGTCAGTTGGTTAAGTATCCAACTTCAGCTTAGGTCATGATCTCGCAGTTCGTGAGTTTGAGCCCCATGTCGGGCTCTGTACCGAAGGCTTGGAGCCCGGGGCCTGCTTCAGATTCTGTGTGTGTCTCTCTCTCTGTCCCTCCCCTACTTGTGCTCTGTCTCTCTCTCTCTTTCTCTCTCAAAAATAAACATTAAAAAAAATTTTAAAAAGCAACAAAAATGTCATAGCATCATAAAACCAAAATTATATTAATGCTCTTCCTAAGAATAAGAAACTTCATAACTGATCCAGGCAGTAGATACCAGCACTTATTAAAAGGGAAACACACAATACTCACCAAGACATGGGCTTATTATCACACATTCAGAAAGGACCCAAAAGTTACTAAAACAATGTCAAATATGCCAGAAAATATAATGGTGCACAGAGGGGCTTAGGAAAAGAATACACATGGTAATAGGATATAAACTTGTCATGACCAGCAATGCCCAGAGGGAAGTGAAGGTCAGTTTTATCTTTGTGAACCAAAAACTCCAGGTAGCTGAAAAATCTCAGGTAGAGAGAGATACCATGGTTTATCTACTTTGACTACGCACTCCAGGCCCAAGTTAGCAATAAACATTTAAGTCAGTTGTACCTTCTGAATCAGATGAATTCCCCAACTGCCCCCAAGTTACATCTGACCCTTTGCAAATTCCTCGAATTGTTTTAATGAGAGAAAAGGTCTTTCATTGTATCACACTGTTAAAAGTAATAGTCTAGAACTAATCAGTTTTGATATACATATAATCACTTAACCAACTAAACTTTAAGTCACCATGGTCAAAGGTGTCTCCATCTTGATGAGGGAAGACATAAGAGGATAGGGAACGTGAGAGAGCATGAGGGGCAGAAGAGAATGAAAGACAGGTCTTCAGACCTACCAGGGGTCAGTCGTAACAGGGTTTGAACAGAACCAGGCTGTGCACTGAAGTAGTCTGTTCTTGAAGACAGCTGTAAACTCAGGCAATTCTGCTTTACATGATCTACAGAGATTTTCCGTTTCCAATTTTTTTATTGCATTTATCACAAAAAATTTTTATTATAAACATTTTCTTCCAATTTTAATGAACTTTTTGAAAAATACAAAAAAGTTGAAAATAAAATGAATATCCTACTCTGGATTCCACAATTCATAATGTTTGCCACATGTGTTTTATCTACGTATGTATGTGTGAATATATTTACTTGTTTAAATGTATTAAATTTAGATAGTTATTTATCTTTGGTTGAACTATTTTAAAGGAAGGTACAGACATTCTAATACCTCATCCTTAAGTACACCAGGATGAATCTTACAAAAATAAAAAGTTTCCTGCTAACCCCAATATCTTCCTAATTCCAAAGAAAAGTAACGATTATTCCCCCCATCAACATCTACAATCCAATCCACATTCAGATTTCCAATTTTTCTCAAAAACTTTCTTTTGATAGTTGTTTTAATCAAAATAACCAAAATTCATGCATTGCATTTGGCTATCACGTCCAAGATAGTACTTCCCTCCATTTTGTTTAATGACACTGACTTTTTGAAGAGACCAGGCCAGTTATCTTACATAATGTTCTATAGTTTAGATTTGCACAGAGGTTATCTTCAAAGGACTCATGGTCACTGAAGCTAATAGCACTTTTACTAATAACAATTTTACTTTTACTAATAGCAATACCATTTACTACATGAAATAATTCTCTAATAGGTTAACTGCAGTAAAAAATATCAAATATCAAATAGTAAGTTTTAGTATCAAATAGTAAAGTTAGGACAATGTTCTATTTCCATGATCATATGAAGCTTTTATATATAACATCAACAATTAGGGATAAAATAATATTGAGAAATTTGAGGTAAGTTATTTAAGGGGGTGAAATAATTTGAAACAAATGAACAATGAAAACTGTGATAAATAACACTATACCTAAGAATTCCAGTCACTTTACCCTGCAGACTTGTATTCCTCAGAATAGCCTATCACTTAAGCAAAAAACACCAGTTTTTTACTAAGGATGGAAAAGGGAATCTGAGAAAGAACATTTGGTAGTTTATTCTAAGTCCTTATCAAAATTCTTCAAAAAGCGCAAATAAAATAGGGGCAATGATATCTCTAACCTCAATCTTATAAATATTTTCTATTATCCAAGTGATAATTAACCACAACAAAAATTAATACAAATTTTTAAATTACAGAAAATATGACAAACACATGAGCTGCAATAGATATCTGGTTTGATTCTAGCCTTTGGGTATATGTATTGGTGTGACAGAGATCATAGGCTTCCTTCTGTTAGTAGTTAAATCCCTGTGGCTGGTTACAAATCACAGCACACTTGAAGAGAAGTTTGTTCAGAAGCCTATCAAATTTCCAGTGAGCGTCCAATATTCAATGAAAAATATAACTGCAATATAAACTTGTGGGCCTTAAATGAGTCAGTCCACAAAAATATTGTACATAGGTCTATGCTAATTTTGACACCATTCACTATATTGGGAATTCTCCTATAGGTCAACTATAGGGGGAAAAAACACTGGAACTTTGTCATCAAAGAATAAAGTATTTTCAGGAATAAAATTTTTGGTTGGTGGGGTGGGGGAAAGCATCCCATAGCTTCTGTGTCTTAAACAGGTCACAAAATAGCTATTTAGCCAGTATTATATATACAGTTAGCCCTTAAACGATGGGGGGTTAGGAGTGCCAATACCCCACATAATAAAAAATTCACATATAACTTTGGACTCCCCCAAAACTTAATAGACTACTCTTGACCAGAAGCCTCACTTCTAACATATACAATTGATTAACACACATTTTGTATGTTATATGTATTATATACTGTATTCCTTTTTATGTTTATTTATTTCTCTTGAATGTGAGCATGAGTGGGAGAAGGGCAGGGAGAGAGGGAGGGAGAGAGAGATCCCAAGCAGGCTCCACACTCAGTGTAGAGCCTGACGCAGGGCTCAATCCCACAACCCTGGAATCGTGACCTGAGCCAAAATCAAGAGTGGGATGCTCAACCAACTAAGCCACCCAGGCACCCCTTTATACCGTATTCTTACAATAAAATAAGCTAGAGAAAAGAAAATGTTACTAAGGAAATCATAAGGAAGAGAAAATACATTTATAGTAGTATACTGTATTTATTGAAAAACATCCATGTATAAGTGGACCCACACAGTTCCAATCATGTTGTTCAAGGGCCAGCTGGACTTTTGATAAAGACAGAGGAGAAGCTACCTTACCTTGTTAAAGTATCTGATGATTTTTCTAATTCTTCACACTCCATGTGAAACACACTAGAAAAAGAATCCTGAAAACAGAGGATAACATGGACTGAGAAATAAGTTTGACAATGTAATGAAATCTATCTAAATACACACATGTAAGTGTGTGCAACCGAGGAAAGATGACAATACTTGTGATATTTTTCAAGTTAGAATAAACTGACACAAGCACTCCGTTCCTGACAGCCTCAAGTTGCCTTCCCATGTTCTTACCAGTTTCTGATATTCACTTGCAAAACGCTCATTTGCGTACTACTTGTTTTTTGTTTTTCTACCAGGTGTTAATGAATATGGTAGCTTCAAATTTTCTCCATAGTTATTCAAAATCCACCTTTTAGCTTTTATGCATATATTGATTGCTGTTGATAGAGATCTTTTTAAAAGACATATTTTATGAGATCATTAAAATAATTGTGAAGAGGGGCGCCTGGGTGGCTTGGTCGGTTGAGCGTCCGACTTCAGCTCAGGTCATGATCTCGCGGTCCGTGAGTTCGAGCCCTGCATCGGGCTCTGTGCTGACCGCTCAGAGCCTGGAGCCTGTTTCGGATTCTGTGTCTCCCTCTCTCTCTGCCCCTCCCCTGTTCATGCTCTGTCTCTCTCTGTCTCAAAAATAAATAAACATTAAAAAAAATTTTTCAAAAAAAAATAATTGTGAAGATTAGCAACACAGAGAAATACTTTGGAAGTTACATTAAAAAACAGAATACATATTCATACCCATGCTACATTTGCAACTGAATAAAGAATTGGAGGTAAACACACAAATAAAACAATGATATTAGTTTAATTTGGGGAGAGAAGAACTGAGTCCTTTCTTCCTTACATTTGGATTTTTGCTCATGTTGAAATCTTTTTAAACAAAAAGTTATTGTATAAATGGACATCAAGCCACTTGATTCCCAAACTCAACAAATTAAGTTGGTTTAAAAAGTGAACAAAATACATTAATGTTCACATTGCTGAGCTATACTGCAAAGCACCAATGATCCAAGTCAGTTGCTGCCATGGCAGATGTTAACCGGTAGGCGCATGAGCTGAATGTTAATTAAAGTGATATTTAAGTTGTCTAAAAAAGCAGTGTTTTACGTATAACTTTCAAAAATTAAATGCTAAAGAACAGGTCACGGAGCAAAAATTGTAAATTGACTTACTGCATTAATGAGTTCTGACCTGAACTTTAAAAGGATAGCTACTTGCAATCATCTCCGTATTAAGGACTTTGTAACCGCCTGAAACTATGAAATAGTATCTAAGAGAATACTGACTACCTTACCACAGTAAATTCTCATTTGATATCCAGTTAATGAGACTTAGACACCCATACACCACAAAATGATTCAGAAAATGTTGAGTCATATAGTACAGTCTTACTATCTAAAACAATTTTTGAAATTTTAATATAAATATTATATATCTTTTATTATTCTACTTCCCCAAAACCCCATCAATTCAGATATCATATATGATATCTTTCCTAACCCACCAATGAAGAGCCTATTCTCAGGGTCTAAAGGAAAAAGAAAATAAATGACATAAAAAGATATATCCCAGAAGTAGTGGTTCATAGGTAAAAAGGGAAAGAAACTGCACAGAAGAAAACTGCTTTAGGCTAGGAGCTCTGATTCTAACCATGAATTCAACTGGCCTGTCTAGAAGCAACCAGCACTCGGTGAGAATACTCCATCTTTCCACACACATCTGTTTCTTTACATTACACATCAATGGATTGAAATATGCCAATTAGAACAGTTTAGTGGTTTTCCATTGCTGGTAAAGGATTTAGGACTAACAAGTACCTTTAATAATATTGCCTCTATTGGGCCATGCCCTTTGGTTTCTAGCCGATTTCTGATAAAAAGAAAATTTTATTCCCAACCTACTCAGAATGGGGGTCTACTTGTTCATCGCAACCAGGGCACCACTATTCCTGACCACAAAAGGTCTGCACACCATAATGACAATGTATTTCTCCATCAAGGTAGTGTAGTCATTGACAAAAGCAGCACACAGATATTCCCATGGTAACCACTTAGTGGAGGGACACAAAGGTGAAATGGTGCATGGAAGGCATCCTCTCACCTCACCTCTACCCCTGTTCAACCAGAACAGCTCATACTCTGATTGGCTTTGCATAAACAATAAACAGTTAGGTTTTATCGAGAGATTTGAGGCTAACATGAGGTTTAAAAGCTGTGCTTTAAGGAACATAGGTTTCTGTCTTTCTAAAAATAAAGAAGTCATACTCTGTACTCACGGAGCAATCTTCATCCACTATGAAAATGGTGCATTTCTGCACCTGCATGAAAGAGATAATAGTGGCAGCTATTTTCTTTAGAATTACTTCTAATGATTGCTGTTCTTCAAAAATTAAGCTAGCAAGGTCAAGCAGCACCTAGACAAGAAAATTTAGTTTATTATTTAGTAATTGTTTGTAATTATTAAAGCAATACAATGATTTATACAATTTATGAGTTGTTTATTTACAGTCTAACAAGTTGCAACCAAGTTTGCATTCAAGTATTAAATACGTAAGTTTCTATTTACTACCAGAGCTTCCATACTGATTGTTAGTACAGTTAGTATAGTGATTATAATCACAGACTCTGAAACCGGAGTCATCAGTTTTTCATCCTGCTTTCCCTCCCTGTGAGCTTTGTGATGTAGGGCCAGTTCCTTAAAAATGGGGATAACAGTAATATAATAATATCAAATCATAGGATTATTGTAAGCACTAAATAAGTGAACATTTCTAAAGCATTTTGAATACTATCTGATACATAAAACACACTGTCATTGCTGTTGTTCCAAACTTCTGAGATCAACATTTATCAGCATTTTCACATAGCACAGTTAATACTGTCCAAAACAGACAAAATTTGAAGATGTCCTTTTGTGTTTTTTCCTGGTAATTTCTCTTTCCTTTGAATTCCATAGAATGTCTTCTAATCTCACGGAATATCTGTGTATAGAGGAGGAAGAAAGGGTGTCAAAGAAAATTTGAGGAGATGCTATGCTAGCTGAGCCCTGAGAGATAAGCAGGCATCATTTGGGTGAAGTGGGAAAGGGAAATATTTCAGTCAAAAGCAACTAAATTGAGAGAGGGTGGCATACACTATAAGTCTTAATCAAGTTTTAAGAGAAGCTATAGAGTGTGAGGAGGAGAGTTGGGGAGATGAGATTGCAGACTCAAGTGGAGAAGGAATCTCAAAAGCCCTGTATGTCTTTGGAAGCAGTTTGGACTATGATGGACTGCAGGAAGAAAGTACCAGGCTTGTATCTGTGTTTGTAAAAATGGGGACTAGATTAATGGGTGGCAAGAACAGAGCAGGGAGACCAGGTAGGAAGATACTGTAGGCAAAGGCAATGGAAGATCCAATACTTTATTAACACAAGATCTAAAAAGAGAAAATATAGGGTGGGAGAGAGGAATTATCAAAGAAGTAATGAAAAAGAATTACATAGAAAGGAAGGGTTTAAGCCTCCAGATGGAAAGGGATGACCAGGTACCAGTATGACAAATGAAAAAGAGTCATATTATAAAATTAACTTGTAAAAAGAAGATATAGAGACATGATATGAAAAGCTTAGACAAAAAACAGAACAAAACAAAACACCTACACAGAGCCAAGGATCAGTACAACAGGGACGCTAGTTAGAAGACAAAAACACCACCCCTAAATTCTGAGAAAGTGATTTTTCAGTTTATAATTTTATACCCAGCCAAACTGGTAGGATGATATAATAGGCAATTTCGAACATGCAAGGACTCAGAAAACTTACCCGATCAATACTCTTTCTCAAGAAATTAATTGAGAATATGTTGCAATAAAACAAGGGCATAAACTGAGAAAGAAGGAGTTATGGGATCCAGTGGACAACCAGTGGAGCCCTTCTGAGAAAGCAGTGAAGGAAAATTCTATGATGACACCTATACAGCAGGCAGGGGAGATATAGTTCAGCTTGGAAGAGAAATGGTGGAAAACCTCAACTTTGAGATCTCCAAGGAAAAGAACTCAACAGTATGCCTAAATAATGGGGAGTATGGGGGAAAAACTAACAACATGAAGGCTACTCTACACTCAGGGGAAAAGTTCAAGGGGAAAAAAAGGAATGGAATTCAGAAACATCATGAAAAACTGAAAGTTGTGTAACAAATGTAATATGAACATTTACATAGTCACGGTACTTATAAACACTTTATTTTAAATCACAACTTGAGAATTAAACTAAAGCTTACTAAAAGTTAACCATGGTTGTAGAACAACATATATGTTATCAATGTGGGCAACAGAAAAAGGTCTGTTGAGAAAAGCAGAGGCAAGTCATGGCAGTTGGGAAGGAAAGATGAGGGATGCTAAGATCCTCATTTTACAAAGCATAGAATCAACAGATGATGTCTCTAGTTGATAGGGCAAGAACTAACAGCCGTATCTAACATTATGAATGCAACCCATCCAGTAACTTAAAACAGATGTAATGATACTAGTGGAACAGGATAATGGCAAGTACAGAGTGATGTAAATCAAATAAATCCACCTCTTTTAAGTTAATGAATATTTTCTAACAGTGATAAAGCAACAGAGCATGGAATACAGGAAATGGAAAAAAATTATTAGAAGATACAGCTAAAATATTAAGTGGATTTTTAATCATACACATATTTTACCTGGATAAAAATTAAACAATTTTTTAAAAAAAGAATTCCTATACGCTCTCTTTAGTAATCAGACTTGCCTGATTTCTCTTGTTCTCCAGCAGTGAAGTCTCATAGAGTTGAGCATTATGAAGAACAATACCACAAAATGCCAAATAGGCAGCAAAGTCCTAGAAAACAGGGAAGACAACAGCCAAATTAAGAACTGTCTACAAAATTGTCTTGTTATATTATCTGAAACACAGAAGGCATCCCAAAGTATTTATAGCTGAAATAAATATTAGAAAGCCCAAAGGGTCCATGTTAATTCTGCACAGAATTAGGAACTGATGCAGAGCAAGTGTTAGCTAACTGGTACAGTAAGTAGATGACCAGTATTAACACCATCTCCTAAAGTCATACACTAGTTACAAATTACCAAGGAGAAAACGGGAGGGAGTAGGACACAGATCTCTTTATGCCATTTGAAACTGAAATTCACCCTATGCAAAATTTGGTGTTGTCTCTGAATGATATTAAGAGCTGGATCTGTGCTGAGACTATATAAATAGCCTGTAACTTATTACTGGGGCTAATGAAAGCTAACATACTTATTGGGAGAATACTGGCAGTAACGGTCCCATATGTTGTATAAAATATTAGCTTCAGTATGTTTTTTAACACGGATCGTCATCCACAGTACACTATTTTATAGTGGTATGCTCACAATTATATTAATTATTGACTAAAACAAGTCTGTCCATGGCATACTTTATTTAGAATTATACTTATTTTGCCCAGAGATGATACAGCCTACGAATGCAACTCTTTCAAGAAGGGATTACCTTAATGGGAAAATGATGAAATATAAATATAAAGCCATTCTAGAACCATGTTCCCCACCAAATATTCTCAGGTGTCATTAACAGAATAGGAGACTAGATGTCTATTACACTGATTTTAAAAGGTACTTGCTATGTTCTGAAGAAATTAAAACATGGGGACCAACATAAGTGCCAGTACGGCCTACACCATGGAGACAAAAATAACTCTGTCTTGTTTGAATGTCTTCCAAACGTTCCTACTAATTTTCAGGGGAGGGACATAAATAGCGACAGTCTTGAATAAGAAGAATTCAGTAGGCTCCACGATATACATATAATTACATATTCAGGAAGAGAAATAATAAAACCTACTGACAGAATGAAGTTATAAACAGGTTTAGGGGCTTCCGTCCTTAAATGGGAAGCATGTCGATGTGGTGCATGGAATGTATTCCTTCAGAGTTGGATGGGAAGAGTAATAAAATAATGCTGACTGCCGCTCTTTCTGAAGCTAAATTCACATCATCCAGCCTGAATTCACACCTTGGCGCCCCACCGTCTGTGTGCAAAGCTTATAAAACATTCTGAAATTTGCTTCCCCAGGAGGCAATTCCAATTTTTAGCTGACCTGGAGTTCTGAACTTGGAGCTTCAGGGGTTTTTACTCAGCATTGAATTTATTTATAGCAGTGATGAAAGGTAAATGAGATAGTTAAAATACCGTGTCACCCTCTGTATGGCCCCAACATGCACACAGCCCTTGGGGGGCAGGGGACTTGGTGACACAGTGAGGAGGTAGTTGGGGGTTTCTGAGGACTGACTACCCCTAGGACCTCAAAGTCAGCACTGTAGTTAGCCATAGGAAAGAGACACTTTTGAACATTTCAGACCATTTTAAACCGTGATTTTTTTGTGATCAACAATTTCAGCAATAGCTAAGTCTATATACACTAAAAAGAGAAAACATCTTCCTACACTGACATCACAGCAGACATAAGTTTTGGTACCTTTTCATCTTTTTCAGTGAATGTCCCACCATTTCCCGATCTCTTGTTGATGGCCTGGGCTACACCAACAACCTGGTATAAGGACAAAAAAGTGGCAATTTCACTGACTGAAATTACTGGTATAAATTCACCGAAATGTGTTTATGGAGGGATTTCTACATGTGCTTTTTTTTTTTTTTAACGTTTATTTATTTTTGAGACAGAGAGAGACAGAGCATGAACAGGGGAGGGGCAGAGAGAAAGGGAGACACAGAATCTGAAACAGGCTCCAGGCTCTGAGCTGTCAGCACAGAGCCCCACGCGGGGCTCGAACTCATGGACTGTGAGATCATGACCTGAGCCAAAGTCGGACGCTTAACCGACCAAGCCACCTAGGCGCCCCTACGTGTGCTTTAAAATAGCAACAAACTTTGAAACCAAAACAAAACCCCTCAGCTTTGAACTAGTTCTGTATCATTTGCTACGTCCTTTTTTTTTTAAATTTATATATTTCAAATGTTTATTTATCCATTTTGAGAGAGAGAGAGGGAAAGAGAGAGAATGCAAGCTGGGAGAGTGGCACAAAGAAAGGGAGAGAGAATCCCAAGCAGGTTCCATGCTCAGCGTGAGTGAGCCGATGTGGGGCTCAATTCCACGATAATGAGATCATAACCTGAGCCGAAGTCAAGAGTCGGAGACTTAACTGACAGAGTTACCCAGGTGCCCCTGTCTTGTCTAATAAGAATTCGAATGTTGTCAGCTTTTTGGGTCCCACCATATTTGATTCTGTGACTTCACTCTGCATTGTGGGAAATATTGTTGGCCATCACATTTTAAGTGAATATTTTTCAAGATTTTTGGATGAAAAATAAACTGTAAATTTCTGTCACATCCAAATTAAATGTGTGATAAAATGAACATGTTATATTAGCTTTAAATATAATATTTCAAATGGTTTAAACACGGTCTTTTACTAAAAATGATACAGGATCCAGTGGCCAATTAGGGTGAAAAATAATTTCTAATGTAGGGGTGTAGTCCAACTTCCTTTGAAACTTCTGACCTTAAAAATTGTTTTACCCCCAATAGGCTTATTTTTGGGAAAAGAGGTTTTCTTGAAAACCCAACACAGGAATTAACAGGCTGAGTCTTACTTCCAATGAATCAAAGGTAAACTGTATCTTAAGACTGAGCTCAAACTCTGGGAATATGTCTTAAGTTTCCACAAAAGGTGTAGCAACACTTTAAGAACCTTCTCTTCCTTCTGCTTGAAAGTGTATTTTACTTACCTGTTTAGTTCCAAATTCAGTCTGAATAATTGCTTTAGTCTTTTAAAGACCTTCAAAACTTACCTTTTGTTTTTTTCCTCCTTCCTCTTATGAATTCTACTTTCTCCTTCCTTGTGTGATTTAATATCAGTGGAACAGCTATTATCCCCTAAATGGTTACACTTTAGAAAAATAAAGCCCTTTTGTGTGTGTGGCTCACCCTTTTTTCCTCAGCTCCTTCTGGTCCCTTAGCTCTAAAAAACGATATAAAATTCTTGGCTAGGAGAGCAGAACAAGGAAGGGGAAATGCATTTTTATTTGATGTAGTTTTCTGATCTTCTCAACACCCTTCCTCCATGACCCATGACAGAGTAAAGGGATGTTAAAAAAAAAAAAAAAAAAAGCAGAATTCTCCAATTGTCCTGTACCTTTTTGTTGTCTTTAGTTCAACTCTCCCTTTTTTTGTGTGTACCCTTTAGCTCTTGAAAATGGCTAACAGATGTTCAGATGCTCCAATCTCAATGACTAAATGCACACAAAAACTTATGTCTATGGTCAAAAATGTCTGGATTGCAGATTAGCATGTTCACCTGAGTGTAACTGACAGGAGCCACTTGAGGGTCACTGGGGTCTAATACACAGTGCGATCAGTACAGCCTGGTTATTTCAACTACTGAGGTGTCTACTCTGTACTGAGGAGAGACAACAGTGGGGAGAAAGACTACTCTGAAGGAGCTCTGGGTCAAGATCGGGTGATGCACAAACATACACTTCAGGCACATAGGACGGTGTGATCAGTTCAATGATACAGATGCCCACAGACTGCTATGAGTACAGAAGGGGGCACATAATATGGGTAAAGAGGCAGTTTCTCAGACATGATAACATCTGAGTTTTCATTTGTCTTTAGTAAACGGCTTTATAAAAGAAAGACTTAAATTTTAAATCTTCATTTTAAGGAAGGGAAGTTTACAAACAGATACGAAGAGTCTTAGGCAAACCTTCTCAGATGATTACGCAGTATAAAAAAGGATGTGGTAATGCACTACATGCATGTAGAGCTGTGTGAGGCAATGTACTCAAGGTAGAAAGTAAAGTTCCCACTCATTCAAAAATAGAAAGACACAAAAAGCTAATTGTTTATTAAATGGTCACCAAACTGTATTAACGTCTTAGTCGATCATGATGTCACCATAAATTGACAGTGAGAGAACAGTTAATTTCCTAGTCTTAAAAGAGGCAAATCAGTGGCATAATGTATTTTCTGAAATCAAGACCAGTAAAAATGATAACATTGGTCAGTTTAGATCACTAGAGTCTCTTGAGAATGAGAACAAAGCCGGTGTGGGCTAATGAGCTCATTATGGTCCAAGGCTGCAGGCTACAGATAACCCTCAACCTGGTCAGTGATCTGCAGACTGATCTGGGGAGGTAGGCGAGAGCTGGGAGGGGCAGGGGGTAAATATTTCGAAGTGGGTCGGTGAGCATCAACCTCCACCAGAGAAGCAGGATCAAAGCATGGCCTGTTCCCAGTGTGCCTGCGGCAACTTCATTTAAGTAAAAGAGAACTTCAAACAAGGCTTCTTCGGTGCACTTGGAGATGATCCCTTCAGCTCTTCCTGTATTAAAATTTATATGCCAATTTCAACCTCAGTTTCAATCCGCACGTTTGATACTCAGAACTGTTTATATGATAAACATTTTTCTAACCATGGGCTGAAAAGTTTTCTCGGTAGTTAAAACAACAGTGTCCTTGAAACCATACTATCAGTCATTATTCACAATTTTCAACCAACACAAGAGTGTTCACATGGTTCAATAACTATTTTCCATTCTGGAATTTCTATCAGATTCATTTTTCAAATCTGTCTATTCCTCCTCCTCCTCCTTCTCTTATAAATACTAAGTCCTTTATCTCTTTGCCTGAGAGTTCATCTTTAGCAAGGGCTGTTTTCCACAGGAGTCCCACCTTCCCTGAGTCATGAAGCATCTGTGCCCAGTGACTTCCTGTTTGTCTTGGCACTGCCTTGGGAGTGTGAATGTGAACTCCATACCTGTGTAGAGCACAGGTTCATGTTCTCATGGTTCACAGGTGCCTCTTCTTTCTCTCACAGCAGCAGGCAGGAGACAAGCTTCCTTGAGGCTTCTCTTGTCTGCTGGTGGAGTTTGCCAGACCCATTTTCATGAATGAAACCATCACTCATCTAGGCTTCCCCTCCCTGTCCCTCCATGCTATTCCTGCAGAGTGTATGCATTCTATAGCCTGCGGATGCTACCCCTGGACATTCGTCACTATCCTGAATCTCAGATCCTCGTGAGCCCATCTGGCCAGGACTCCATGCTCACGTTTCTTATCTTGGGTTCCCCTCTGTGTCTGACACCTGTGGGTTTTCCCTTTCTTGAGCGCATCTGTAATTTGTAAACTTGTTTTTGGTAAAATTTTATCTTCTACTTGTTTGCAGAATTGTGGAGGGGTATTCTTCTGCATCTGTACAGTCTAGCCAACAGACCAGAAATCTTGTTTATAGGCTTTAAAGCCTACTTTGTATTCCCTCAACACCAGATCTTTACTATATTGAATTCCCCTGACCCACAATTTTTTTCCCTCTAATATTAAACAAGATATTTACTTTTAGGCAATGTCATGGAATAAGGATTTCCAATGATGAATTTTTCAACCTTTCTGGTAACCAATTACTTCTCTTACTAATAATTTTATAGATTCAGATATTGAGGTTAATTTAAGAGACAATTAATTAAATATAACTGGTATTAAAAACACAGGCATGTTCTTCAAAGAGTTATTAGACCAAGAACATATATCTAATACATACATGTGCCTCCATCCTCAGATGGATGACATTTTAAAAACAGCACTGATTAAAAAAAAAAAAAAAAACAGGTAAAAATAGGAGAAAAAGCGTAGCATTTGTCCAAGATCACATAATTCAGTAAAAGACCAAAAAGAGTTTAATTCTCTGAATTTCAAGGATCCTAAGCAAAACTAGCACCTTCTGCCCTCCTTGTGTTGATTTCCTTCTTCGGTCATCTACTGCCCCTTTAAACAAATTAGTTCATTGTCTTCAAGCCAAGTAACTGCTAACCATAGGCTTTTTAAATGTCAGTTTCGAACGATCGCCTTTATGGCAAGTGTGTGTCAGACCTCATATCTGAGAAGCAAAGCCCCTTAAAAGTATTAGTTTCCACATCAGAAAGCCCAATCACTCTGCCTACCTGCTGGCTACCTGGATCCTCAAATGGCAGTACTCTATGCTATTTTTTTTTTGAAGCACAAAGAAACTTCTGTTTTCTATTTTACTGGCACTTTGCACAGCATAAATGGATATTATGTCCTCACAGGGTCAAGTGTTCTTTTAGGAATGCAAAGGGCAAGACTTGACTCTCACTGAGTGAACAGTGTGGAATGTGACAGCTGGTCAATTCAGGGGCAACTGATCATTGCCACAGTGAGCAATTTCTTCTTCAATTAGCAGCTGCCCCAGACACTTACTGAGGCCATACATCAATCTCAATACACTTCCTTTTTCTCAATTCCAGGGGACACTCAGGATGGAAGCTAAAAATGCAAGGGAAGAAAGGAACAAACTCTACAATTTTTAGCTATCCTTCTCTCCCATCCATGGAATGCCACTATCATAATGACAGGGCCCCTAGACCAGGTATAACCTGAACCAAAACCTTATTTCACCAAGAAAATGAGAATTTAATACATACAGGAGCCAGTGGAGAAGTCTCCCCAGTGTTCTTTTCAAAAATTTACTTGACTCAGTCATTCATCCAACAAAAAATATTTTTATTCAAAAAATAATCTCTGAGTCTCTCATATATCAGTGATTGTTCTGGGCAACGAAGACCCAGCAGAGCACAAGACAGATAGAAACCCATGTCCTCATGGAGGTGACATTCTACTTCGAGCATTAGGCTTGGAAGAGAATCTCACCCATATACCACCTTCTCCTTCTGTTTTACAAGTAAGCAAACTGAAAGTGACAGAGTTGGTATGACCAATCTGGGCTTTCTCACAGAGGAAATCCTAGACAATCCAAATCCTAGACAATCATCAAATTATGGCCATAGTCCATGTGGTAGGCAAAATAATGTCCCCCAAAGATGTTCTCCTTCTAATCCCCAGAACCTGTGATTATGTTACCTTAAATGGCAAACAGGAACTTTGCAGATGCAATTAACTTAAGGATCTAGAGATGGAGAGATTATCCTGACTCATCTGGGTGGGTCCTCCAACTGTAATCACAAGCATCCTTATGAGGGAAAGCAGGAGGCAGAAGAGTTGGGAGTCAGAGATTTGAAGATGCTTGGCTGCAGGTTTTGAAGACAGAAGAAAGGGCCACAGGCCAAGGGATGTAAGCAGCTTGTAGAAGCTGGAAAAGGCAAGAGAACAGATTCTTCCCCTAGAGACTCCACACAGGAACACAATACTCTGACACCTTGATGGTAGCCCAGTGAGACCTGTTGTAGACTCAGACATCCAAAACTGTATGATAATACACTTGTGTGTTGTTTTCAGCCACTAAATTTCTGGTAGTTTTTTTTTTTTTACAGAGGCAATAAGAAACTAACACATTCCATTAGAATCATTCTCCATTCCTTTTTCACTTTCCCTCACTCCATACTGTATCTTGTGCTTCACCATCTAAATCCTCACTCTCTTTGAGAGCCCTGACATATCATTGCTAATTGTTTTTCTGCCTTTAGTCGACCTTTGACACTCATGCCAAATTTATCTTCTTGGGACACTGCTCTGCACATACAAATCACCTTTTTACTCAAAACATTGTAATGTTCCATCCATCTAAAGCATGAAAACTGATGATGGATTCCACACCCTCAGCTTCAAACAAGATCACTTAAATGGGTCTTTGAATTAGAACGCTGTGATGACCTTTGTTCACATCATTCCTTGAAATATTACCTTCCCCTTTCTCTACTGAGGCAGAGTCTACAGAAAGCTTCCCTTGAAACCCTTCTGAAATTCTGTGTGGCAGCTGGGTATGCCATACATTTCACAATGAGGTATTCTCATTTTTAACCTCGTTTTCTCTCCTCTCATCCCGGCTCTCCAACTAGATTGTTTTCTAAGGACATGATTTATATCTATGCCTTATTGTAGCATCGGTACTTTGCTTTGTCCCGAATGCACTCAATGTTTGATGGAGATTTGCTGTTGACGATAATGGGAAAGTGTCAGAGGGATCAAATACTTGTTAGGGTGATGTACTTACTCAACAATTCACATTCGAATAATAGTTAATTATATCTGCCCATTTTCTTTCTCTGCCTTTTGCTTGATATTAAGTGATCTCTCCACATCTGAGAACTGATGTGGCAGTAAGAAGTTTATGCTGTTAATAATCCTTTAGTTATGGAGCTGGAACTTAGGTCCTAGAAGGACTTCGGGAGAGTGGCAAAGAAAAGCTTAAGATTGTTCGTTTTAACACTTAATTTTAAAAATACAGAAAATCACAGAGAATAAGATAATAAACATCCATATCTTTGTCACCTAGAACAGTGGCAGTGTGGGGCTTGTTAAACACAGCTTGCTGGACCCTACTCTACAGGTTCAGATTAGCAGATCTGGGTTGGGGCTCGAGAATCTGTATTTCTCAAAGCTCTCAGGTGATGCCACATGCTCCTGGTCCAAAGATAAAAGACACTTTGAGAATCACTAATAAAGAACTACAAGGTGTCACTATTTGAGGATGTTTCCTTTTTTGAATTAATCTAAGAAAATTAAATTGGACTTTCTCCTTCCAGGGCCATTCTTCTTTCTCCCATCTTTCTTTCCCAGAGTCAACCCCTAACATTGCATTCCTAAGAAATATATGAATCTATAACAAGACCTAGTACTTTCATCTTTCAAAAAGGTTACTCAAATAAAATAATAAGAAATGCATAATTTTGCAACCTATTATTATATTCAATGTTGTTTTTCAATCAGTTCATATATAGATCTAGTTCATTCATTTTATATATAAGGTTGTATTCCATACCAAATTTTATTCATCTAATCCCCAAATGATGGATGTTTGGGTTGTTTCCAATTTTTTGCTATTAGAATTCTAAAAAACATCTATGGTGAACATCTCTATATGGGTCTGCTTGTGCACATACATAAGAGTTTCTTTGTTGAAATCTTCAGAGGGATTACAGAAGTTATACCTTTATGAGCAATGCTTAAGAATTTTTGTTAACCTTACATTCTAACCAGCCCCTAGTATTATCAGGCTTTTAAATTTTTGGCCATCTGACAGCTATACAAATGTGTTTCACTGTTGCTTTAATTTGCATCTTCCTGATTACTAGAGAGAATGAACAGCTTTAAAATTTTTATTATCTATTGGCTCTCCTGTGTTGCCTATGTGTAATTTTGCGAATTGTGACCGTTCTGTTGTTGTTTGGCTTTTATTAATACATTTGAGAATCAAGGTTTGATTTTTTTTAAATGACTAGCAAGACTGACTTTATTTGTTTGTGATCCATGTTATCCATTTATACGTATAAGCACCACTACACCTACTGTTTCTCTCAAGATTACGTTTATGGATCTTCCAAGGTCGCAGATAACACAAGTATGAATACAGGAGAAGTGGACGCTTTTACTTTATTCTCATGGCCCGAGAGGCTAGGAAGAGGCAGCCAAGTTGAAAAGAAACTTTGAGAAAGTTACAAGATATAAACAGCAATGCCCTTAGGATAACTGACATGAGAAATACATGATTAATGGCCAATATCTCTAAACCAGTTAATAAATCTATCCCCAGCCAAAAAAATTCATAATCCTAAAAAGTCTGCTATTTATAAAAGGGAGAAGGAAGGGCCTGCTATATGACAGGCACTTTGTATCTGTTAATTCATTTAACCTTTGCCACAACTCTTTCAGGTAGACACAATTATTCCCATTTTATCACAGAGGTAGCTGATGTTCGGAAAAGTTAAATAGGAGTCCAAGAATGTGCAGACCCAGATGCTCTGCAGGTGTGATCCCAAACCTAGTTCTTTCTACTACTCCCCCCAAAGGGAAAGCAAAACCTGCACTAATATAAAATACAGGTTCTTAAGTACTATTCTTCAAAGGGATCGTGAAGACCAAGGATTTTGGAAATTTGCTGTCTGCAAATCCCATACATATGCTTATCTTGTTAATGTGTATTTTCACCAAAGGGAATGGAACAATTTCAAAGTTACAACTTTAAGAAACAAAGATCCAAAATGGCATACAAATCAAAAGTTGTTTTGACTTCCATTATAAATCTTATGTCATATCTTTATATCCAAGAACCTCTTATGCAACATAAAAAGGTCCTGTATTTCAGGGATATATAATACACTCTCAAAAATAAGTAGATTCTTCAAGAAAAAACAGAATTAATCTATGGTAACAGAAATCAGCACAGTGTTGTCCATAGTTTGTGAGATATCTTAATTGGGGTGTTAGCTTCACAGCTGTATACACATTTGTCAAACTCATCAAATTGTACACTAAGATCTGTGTACTTCACTGTATATAAAACTTAACTCAGTTTTCAAAAGTCTTAAAGTAATTTTTTTAATTGTAGAGAGAAAGTATGAGCTGGGGACAGGGGCAGAGAGAGAGAGAGAGAGAGAGAGAGAGAATCTTAAGCAGGCTTCATGCTAGCATGGAGCCTGAGCAAGGTTTGATCCCATGACCTTGGGATGACCTGAGCCAAAATCAAGAGTCGGACGCCCAACAGACTGAGCCACCCAGGTGCCCCTTAAAAGTAAATTTATAATTGCTGATGGTATATGAAAGTGATGGTCCTTGAACCGAGTTCCCAGCTGTCTTGGTAATGGTGAAGCAGACAGAGGTTCTGACCACTTGCTCTGTGTTATTAGGCAGGATGGATGTTCCCCAGATAGGGCCAGAACAAATCCGGCCTCTGGGGGTCAGTAGCTGTCCTGCCCTAGGAACATCCAGTGGGAGTGGTGCCAACCCGAGACTGGGTTCCTTCCAGACAAGGGGATGCTGGGCATAATTCTTGATCCTAGTGTTTATTCTCATCCCTTTACACAAAAATCCCTCTCCCCTGCCAAATACTAGACTCTCTGCCTCACTAGCCTTTAAGCAATGAGGTAAAAGTCTTAAATCTAGAACCACAGGAACCTTTTGCCTTCTTATTAGACCTTTCTGTCCCTTGGGATACAGAGACTCAATCCTGAGACAGAGCAGCACATGGCCACTGTGCAAAGTCTCCTTACATGCCTTTAAAAATTGCCAGAGACACGAAAGTTACATGGCAGAGAAGAGCCTGCCGTCTTTCCCATGGCAGGGTATGTTCAGTGTTTACCGTTATTTAACTTTCCATTCCCCCATTTGTCTGGCCTGGCCACCCTTCATAAAGGGAGGAAACGGACATTTTTCTGAACTTTCACTAGGTGAAGAGCTCAGTGGTGGGCACTGTCACATTCCTTGTCTCACTAGGACCTTTAAAACCACCCTCTGTGTTTGTACTTCATGTTGAAACTTTACAGATGAGTCACCTAAGGCACAGAGAGGTGAAGAAACTTGCTCAAGGAATCGCTGATCAGAAGCCAGCACTCAAGACTAAATCATTTTTGCTACAAATTCAGAGCTCTCTCTTTCAAGCTCTCTCTCCCTCTCTCTCTCTGCCTAATTGGGACTAAGTCCAAAATAACAAAAAATACTATATATTTGATGTATATTATATAACTGTACTTTGTGTCAGAATAAATCTACCACTCTTTGTGCCCACCCTTATACATGATATTGCCAAAAATGCCTTCAGAGCCTGGGATCTATTTGATAACTAAGATTTATTTTCAGGGTGGTGTCCTGCAATCTGCCAGCTGCTGGCCTGCACAGCACAGGCTTACCTCTGGATGGTGTTGTTGGATTTGGACTCTGTTAAACCAGGGTCAAGTCTATTCCACCACTGCCTGCACTTGTAAGAGGTCCACGTCTCTACAGCCTGGTAAGATGCTGTACTAATAAACCTTCCTGATAATTACACAGTAAAGTGGTATGCCCATAGTGTGCACTAAACACAAACAGAAGAGAAGTAACACAGCAAAAGTGGCAAAAAAAAAAAAAGCAAGTTTCATGCATCAAAACACAAAATAGGCTGAATCTCATTTACAAACTAGAGCTGGCATCAAAGATTTTGTGAGACCATCTCCTTTGTTAAAGCTGAACTGAGTATTCACATCCCTGCTCTCACCTGTACCGGTCCAGCTAACCAGCTCCCGGCCATGAGAAGCTAGATACCCATATCATTTAGCTTAAGAGATCCAGATCCAGGGCAAAAAGAATGTATGTGCATATTTATGATCTTTATTTTTTTTTTTTACATTCAACAAATCCTTCACATAGAGAATATAGCCTGTTATGTCACCATAGCCAAAACATAATTTTATCTCTAGGTGTTTTTTTCCTTCACATGGAAGATGAGCCTGCGAAGGTAATCATACATGAAAGTTCATATGCAGACATCTGTCTCACTAGCAAAACTCCTAATTGTAGGTGCTGCTGGCAAAAAAAGGCATGCCCTCCCCCACACAGCTGTGCCAGATAATATACAAAGAAGTTAACAGTATTTGGAATCATTGTTTGCAACTCTGCCTTTTATTATTATATTATCCCAGTCTGTAATTTGCATTTTCAAAAACTAAAATAGGAAAAGAGCTGGGTGGTAGCTTTTCAGGTACAACCATTAATAAAGATGAAAGAAGGTAATTACTTCATGGTAAGAAAAATGCAGCCTTAGAATAAAGATGATGTCGGTCTATATTCCAGTTCTGCCACAGAGAAGACACGTAATATTGGGAAATTTCCTGTATTTGACCAAGTCCACCTTTCCTCATCTAAAATGGAGATGGTACATCAGGGAAATACAAATCAAAACCACAATGAGATACTACCTTACACCTGTCAGAATGGCTAACATTAACAACTTAGGCAACAACAGATGTTGGCGAGGATGCGGAGAAAGAGGATCTCTTTTGCATTGTTGGTGAGAATGTAAGCTGGTGCAGCCACTCTGGAAAACAGTATGGAGGTTCCTCAAAAAACTAAAAATAGAACTACCCTACAACCCAGCAATTGTACTATTAGGCATTTATCCAAGGTATACAGGTGTGCTGTTTCGAAGGGACACATGCACCCCCATGTTTATAGCAGCACTATCAACAATAGCCAAAGTATGGAAAGAGCCCAAATGTCGATCGATGGATGAATGGATAGAGGATGTGGTATATATACACAATGGAGTATTACTCGGCAATCAAAAAGAATGAAATCTTGCCATTTGCAACTATGTGGATGGAACTGGAGGGTATTAGGCAAGTGAAACTGGTCAGTCAGAGAAAGACAAAAATCATATGACTTCACTCATATGAGGACTTTATTTTTTTTTTTTATTTTTTTTTCAACGTTTATTTATTTTTGGGACAGAGAGAGACAGAGCATGAACGGGCGAGGGGCAGAGAGAGAGGGAGACACAGAATCGGAAACAGGCTCCAGGCTCTGAGCCATCAGCCCAGAGCCCGACGCGGGGCTCGAACTCACGGAACGCGAGATTGTGACCTGGCTGAAGTCGGACGCCTAACCGACTGCGCCACCCAGGCGCCCCAGCACATATGAGGACTTTAAGAGACAAAACAGATGAACATAAGGGAAGGGAAACAAAAAGAATATAAAAACAGGGAGGGGGACAAAACAGAAGAGACTCATAAATATGGAGAACAAACTGAGGGTTGCTGGAGGGGTTGTGGGAGGGGGGATGGGCTAAATGGGTAAGGGGCACTAAGGAATCTACTCCCGAAATCATTGTTGCACTATATGCTAACTAACTTGGATGTAAATTTTTAAAAATAAAAAAAAAATAAAATTAAAATAGAGATGGTAATATCAACAAAAAGTATTATTACTGAGCTCTTAAGAGGCAGCATGAAGCTCCCAGCCATAATGCCATTTAACACGTAGCCTTGATTAAATTTCTACTTGCCATCCCTTAACTTGTCAATCTGTTTTGGATACCATGCATCAAGCTCGCAGAGAAAAACTTCTGCAAAAGAAGTTCTTAGGTAAACCAGATTACTGCATACCACAAACACAGTTTAAACATCACCTCCTCTGTGAAGCCTGCTCTGGTGGAGCGTACAGTTTAGTGAGGAGAAACAGAAACACACCAGTAAGTTAATATGTAGTGTGTCAGATAGTGATTAAGTGCTTAAGTATTATGAAGAAAACAGAACAGGGATGGAAGTAATGGTTTAAATTCAATAAGGATGGACAAGGAAAGTCTCACTGAGATGTCATTTGAGTAAAAGCCCAAAGGAGATGAGAGAGTGAACCATGAGGACAACTAGGGGAGACACTTCCAGACAGAGGGAACAGTATGTGCAAAGGCTCTGGGGCTGCCGCTTACCTGATTACTGAGACACAGCAAGACTGCCAGTGTGTTGGAGAGGATGGGAAGTCGAATAACAGGAGAGGAGATAAGAGGAGCATCAGGAGACAGGGCATGTGGAACTTTTCTTCTGGGATAAGGTGGTATGAGACAGTTCTGATGAGGGGAGTAATGGGCTCTAACAAGTTTTATAAAGTTTGTGTTCAGAATTGAGTGTAAGGACTCAAAGGCTTGAGGCGGGGACACTAGTTAAGGAGTTACCGTAGTAACTCAGGGGCTTACATATCAAGTGCCTTGAACCAGGGTGACGGAGGTGCAGGTGGAGAACAGTGATGGAAGGAAAACCGACAGTGTTTACTGGTGAGTTAGATGTCTACTGTGCGAGAAAGAAAGAGGGCAGAGATGGCTTCAAGGAATTTAGCCAGAATGAGAGAAGTCGTTAAGTGTGGTGGGGATGATCATGGAGCAGGTTTGGTGGGAAGGGGGATCACGAGTTCGGTGTTCAATATGTTAAGTTCAAGATGCCTGTTAGACATGCAGAGGCAGAGAAGTAAGCAGTTGAACAGAAGACTTTATTTCATTGTTTTTTAAGTTTACTTACTTATTTTGAGAGAGAGAGCAAGTGGGGAAGGGGCAGAGAGAAAGGGAGACAGAATTTCAAGCAGGCTCTGCGCTGTCAATGCAGAGCCTGATGGGGCACTTGAAGTCACGAACCGTGAGATCTTGACCTGAGCCAAACGAAAAACCAAGAGTGGGACGCTTAACCGCCGTAGCCACCCAGGCACCGGGACATATGAATTTAAACTGAAGAAACAGTACAGTTGCAGCATCTGTTTGGTTGGCATATAAATGGTATTTAAAGCCATGAGAGTAGACAAAATCACTGTAGGAGTGCATGTAGTTAGAGCAGAGACTAGGGTCCAGGGCTGAGCTGAGCAGCACCAGTGTGATAAGCAGGCACCAGCCAAGGGGGCAGAGAGGCAGTCAGAGGCAGGAGGAAAACTAGGGATTCTGAGGTCCCAGAAAGTAGGTGAAAACAATCTGTCCTGGAGGAATGACTGGTCACCCAGTCACATGTCACATGTTGCAGATAGGCACAGCCAGGTGAGGACTGAGGAATGATCCCTGGCTCCCTCTGGAAGTCACAGGACATTGCCAAGCACAGTTTTCACAGAGTGGGACGGGCAAAGGCATGGATGGAGTATGTTCAGGAGAGAATGGGAGAAAACGGAAATGGCAACTGGTTGTGGGCAGGTCCTTCCAAGACCTGCTCTGATACTGATCAGAGGAATGAGGTGGTCTCTGAAAGGAGATGTCCAGTAGGTGCTTTGCTTTTAAGATGGGGGAAATAACAGCATATATGCATACTGACAAACCAGTTTTGTAGAGAGGGAAAATCTGGTGATTCCGGGCATGGGCCACTGGGAAGGGGGAAACTGCCAAGATTTGTCCTTGAGTGGGTGACATGGAGAGAGATCTGGTGCACACGTGTGAGACTGACCCTTGCTATTTCACAGACAGTTTGTCCCTAGAAGAAAAAGGGAAAACAGAGTATGTGGACTCAGATGCAGGGGCGGGAAAGGGAGACAGAATAAGTTCTCTTATAGAAGTATGCTTCTAATTGCTTTTTTCACTGAAATATTTAGCAATGCCATCAGCCGAAAGTGGGGTGGGGAGGCAGCCTTGAGTTTCAAGGAGAGAGAAGAAACTATTCAACAGTACAATAACATAGCCCAAAAAAGAGAGCTCATCGTTTTGATCCCCACAAACCAATACTTTCTGTTACATGTTTTTCTTTAGGGAATATCACAACTCTCCTCTGTTACATCCTATCTAAAAAACCTAAATGTATTATAGATTCTTCTGCTTATTCCTCCATTTTATCAATCCCTCTATCTCTCAAACAGAAGTGCAACAAATCCACTTCTTGCTTCCTCTGCCTCAGCCTGGGTCCACTTCTAGCTTGGACTACTGCAAAAGCCTCCTTACCAACTTCCCTGCTTCTGGATACAAAACTCTATCCGTACATGAACAAATACGGAAATTATTTACTTATCAAGATCTATCAAGCGTCAACTTATGTGGCTCTGGGTTATATATTAAACAAGGAAACTGTCCATCATTAAGGCTGTGGCCATACAGATCTTAAAGTAATAGCAAATATTTCCCGCCTTAAAAAAAAAAAAAATCAGCACCCCCTCTGCAGGGCATTGGATGGCTCTTCATGATCTTGCCTCTGCCTGCCTACACAGCCTTGTCTCCGCGCCCTTCCCTCCTTCCAGTTTGTACTCAAGCAAACAATGTGCCAAAGTACTAGACACATTCCCTCTGCTTTTGATTCATCAACGGATACAGAAAACAATGGTGCAGAGAGATAACGAGGATATGCCAGTGAGCACTTCCTGTGGATATTATGAAGCAGAACATTACATTTACATTACATGCAAACAGTGATCTCATATAGACCAGCATTTGTGACATAACATTTCAGAAGCCTCTTAATGCCTCAATCATTCGCCACAGCCCGAAGAAGCAGACATCTTCCTCGTTTCTCCTCAGTCTTCCTTTTTTTAAGTTTTCTGCTTCCTCTTTTCTCTTTCCCCCATGCCAACTGAGCCATACACACCAACTCTCCACCTTTGTTTAAACCCAGCCTATGTTGCTTCTGGTGATTCGTGTCATTGTTTAGTACGTGAAAGGGTGAGAAATAATTTTAACTGACAAACAAAGTTCCTCTTTTATCAGCTGGCCATTTTTAAGGAAAGAGAAAAAGCCTTAAAGCAGATCTAGTACTTCCGGTGGTTTCCATCTCCTCAAATTCTTTAATACGCCTCTCTTCAAGACGTGGAGTATAATTCCTCTCCCCTCGAGTCTGGGCTGGACTTGATGCCCGGGCTTCTAAAGAAGAGAATACCTTGGGGCGCCTGGGTGGCGCAGTCGGTTAAGCGTCCGACTTCAGCCAGGTCACGATCTCGCGGTCCGGGAGTTCGAGCCCCGCGACGGGCTCTGGGCTGATGGCTCGGAGCCTGGAGCCTGTTTCCGATTCTGTGTCTCCCTCTCTCTCTGCCCCTCCCCCGTTCAAGCTCTGTCTCTCTCTGTCCCAAAAATAAATAAACGTTGAAAAAAAAAAAAAAAAAAAGAGGAGAATACCTTGAAGCCAAGGTGCACAACTCTGGTGACTCGGCCAGACAGGGCTCTGGAGATTCCTTCTTGCCCACCCGCTGCTACATGGTGAGGAAACTGAGCAACTTATGGACAGCCCCACTTGGTGAGGAACTGAGGCCTCCTGCCAACAAGCAAGCATGTGAGTGAGCTCTCTGGGAAGTGGATCCTCAAGCATGAGCCAAACACCTCTGCCTGTATCCTGAGTGCAGCCCCCTGCAGGGAACCTGGGCCAGAACCACTCAGCCTGCTAAGCTGCTCCACAATCCCTGAACCACAGAAACTGTGACATAATCTATGTGTGTTGTTCAAAATCACTCAGCTTAGGGCAATTTGTTACATTGAAAAAGACCATGAATACAGTACTTATGACCATCAAATAATGTGTAATAATCAAACAGGTCTGGAATCCTAAATCCAGGTTACTTTTCACTTTATTTCACTACCATGAAGTGATACAAATAGAAAAATATGGTTCAAAAATTTTTAAAGATCTTTATCTCTCGCTCTTTGTTTTTTAAATCTTCTTAAATATTAAAAAATATTAAAAAAAATTTTTTTCTTAAGCCTGTATTATTCACTTCCACTCTGGTAGAAGTGAAATAAGTAGAGATTTTTAGATGAGGTATAATAAGAAAGAATATAGAGTATTTAACAATTTATAAAAGCACTTTACCTACGTAATTGTAGCTTTTACTAAGTGAATGCAGTGTCTGCACATATATCTATGGAGAGTAGCAATATTATTGACGACCACCTTAATCTGTTAAGAGTACATGAAAAACTGAAAATTATTTAATAATTAAAAATCCTAATTATGTAGTTCTGGGTTAGATATTATACAAAGGAATTGTTTATGCTTATCTGCAACATGTTCCAGACCTCTACTAGTCATTATTTCAGGGCCTATGTAAAACGTCTCAAAATTAAATTTGTAAATGATCTATTAGATTAAAATGTAATGCATTTGAACAAGTGCTGGAATGGGTATCCTGAAAGTACTAATGAAGATAAACTTCACATTGAATAAAACATAGCCTTCAGTCTGAACCAGATTTTCTGAGCATTAAAAATGAGATTTGGGGAAAGACAGCCTATCAGTCTCAAGCTTTCATTCACCCTTTCTTCTTCTCCTGGATAAGCAGTGTAGCCTCAGGAATTTAACCTATTAGCACTGTGTTTTTCATCTGCTGCTCTTAACAAGTGTTTTTTTTCTTTAGGAAAGTGTTTGCCATCTTCTCTGTAAAATACACTTGCTTATTATTTAAAAGGCAATATGGAAAAGCAATGAGAAAAGATCATCACCATCATGACATCAAGTCCAGAACAAACGGAAACTTTGTGGAGTACTTTTGTTTTGTTTCTAAAAACAAGGCCACGAGAAAGAGTATCACTGGGGAACAAGTGCAATAAACAATTTATACGTTTTTTAAAAAGGCCACAAAAATAGCCAATTCTTTAAGACTAAAATAGATCTAGATCAACGGACAGTCTGCAATTAAACTCTGCTTTTTTTTGTGGCTGTATTTTCATCTAGCCTGACTTAGAATTGAAGGATTATGCGTAAAGCCATAATGTTTATCTGTTCCGAGCTTACTTGTCAAATTTAAGACGCAGTCGGCACTCTAAGCACGAGATGGCTGGCAAGCGTCTCCCCTGCCTCCACCCTCTCATGTAAAGCTTGTATGTGCTTCTCTCGTAAGGCTGTGATATAAACAGCAGGAATCTGCTGCAGGAGACCACAGCTTACTTCTTTCCTCTGTAATTTCTCTAGGTCTCAAAATTCAGTCATTCCTTTGACCTAGTGACTTGAATACTGAACTCATTTAACACCTGTCTTGTTACCGCATACTGATAGTTAACGTCTAGTGTACAAGATCTACATCTTGAAATTGAAAAAAATTTCCAGCAAGTACCTTCCTTGCTTCATTGTTTAAATATCCTCACTGCCTAGACCAGTGCTCTGCATATTTTAGGGATTCAACAGTTATTTGTCCAAACAAGATAATTCAGAGGAAAAAAATGAGATTACTTTAAAATAAACAGATAAGGGGGCGCCTGGGTGGCTCAGTTGATTGAGCGTTTGACTTTGGCTCAGGTCATGATCTCACAGTTCATGGGTTCGAGCCCCACTTCGGGCTCTGTGCTAACAGCTCGGAGCCTGGAGCCTGCTTCAGATTCTGTGTCTCCCTCTATCTCTGCTCCTCCCCTGCTCACACGCTGTCTCTCTCTCAAAAATAAATAAAGATTAAAAAAATTTTTTTAAATAAAAAAATAAAATAAGCAGATAAGATCATAGAACCTAAATTCTAGAAAACTTTATGTTTGCAGCAGGAATTACACATCTGATTCCATTAATGCTTTATTTTGTGATTTCTGCAGGCATGAAATTTCTTTGATTCATCAAAGTATTTATCTCATAAAAACATTCATAAAATTAGGGTTTTTTTTTTAATTTTCAGGTTTTTTTTAAAAGAAGATATAAATTTAGATAGTTAGCTAAAATGTTCCTTGATCACACTGGAAAAAAGTTACCATGTATCTTCTCATATTTGCGTCGAAGAATAGTAAGTACGTCATCAAGTGTGTTAAAAATAAAATCAGTATGCTAAAATAAAAATAAAGGAGGAAAAAAAATCTGTGATTCCAAATTAGATTTCTATTTAGTAACTACAGTCGACAGAGAAAACAGGTATTTCAGACCAGCCTGAAAGACAATATTGGATATAATCTCCAGCTCAGATCAGTAAGAAATTTTCAAAGAACTTGCATTATTTCACAACAATGCCTTCCATAATGCCTATAAATACAAAAGAACACTCATCTCTACCATGTCATAACGAGCAATACTTCAGGGGAGGGCAGTATTTGAGAAATGGGTCATCTGAGATAGAAAGAGTTGAATTTCCCCTGCACTTCTTTACTAAACATAAAAGAATTGTCTGGTCATAGAAAAGACTAATGCCAAGCGACAAAAATAAAAACTGGTCCAAGTGCCAGGTCCAAAAAAATCCTGCAGTACGTCTGAAAGAAATCTGACAGCAGTCTTTAAAATTCATATGTTTGCTGCAATTTTTGTCATTATGCTTCATGTGCACATCATGGTTCTCCGCTGGAGCACACTGGCCCAGATTAATATGAAACATGCTCCCGTAACTCTTTTATCCCTGGAGAAAATTTCCTCCTGGAGTCTGTCTGCAGAGTGGTTTAAACACTTGACATTAAAAGTCATCAGAATACAGCCAGATCTCCTTGTTTTCACCCTCAAGTCCTGCCTCTGCATGAGTGACACTAAATACACCAGTGTACCTCCCATCCCCCTCTCTTAGCCCTTTCACTGCAGTGGAAGAAAGTGGATGCAGTCATCACTTACAGCAGAATTATTTTTTTTAAGTTTATTCATTTTGAAAGAGACAGAGTGAGTAGGGGAGGGACAGAGAGAGGGGGGAGAGAGAGAAAATCCCAAGCAGGCTCCACCCTGCCAGTGCAGAGCCTGACGCAGGGCTCAAACCCATGGAACCGTGAGATCCTGACCTGAGCGGAAACTAAGACACGGATGCTTAACTGACTGAGCCACCCAGGTATGCCCCATTCTCACAGCAGAATTTTAAGAAACGCTCTTTCCCATGTTATTACTCTATAGCCAGATTGTCTATTTGTGTTGTTGTTGAACAGTCAACAACATAGCTGACTTACAATATTATATTAGTTTCAGGTGCACAGCATAGTGATTCGACAATTACATACATTATGAAATGCTGACCATAGAAGTGTAGTCCATCTGCCACCATACAAAGTTATTACAATATTGCTGACTATATTCCCTAAGCCATACTTTTCACCTCCATGTCTTTTTATTTTCAAACTGGAGGTTTGTAACCTCCTAATCCCCTGTTTCACCTTCCTCCCCTCTGGTGACAACCAGTTTGTTCTCTGTATTTATGATTCTATTTCTGATTTGTTTGTTTAATTTTGCTTTCTAGATTCCACATGTAAGTGAAATCATCTGGTATTTGCCTTTTTCTGTCTGACTTACTTCACTTACACATTGCCTAGATTTGAATCTCAGCTTTGCCAGTTTTTAGTTATGTGACCTTGGGTAAGTTCCCTAAATGTTCCATGGCTGTTTTCTCATCTGTTAAGTAGGAACAAATAATGACCACCTTTTATGGCTGCTAGGAAGATTAAATGAATTAATATATGCCAGGTCCTTAGAACAGTTTCCACAGGATAGGCAGTTATTTCCAAGTTCCTACCCCACAGTCCTCAAACTACTCTAATATACAGCCTGGGCTGGCTATCTTTTCTCCCTTGACCCTTCCTCTTCTCATCTTCATTTATTTTCTCTAGCCAACAGCTCTTTGACCTTTCCAAAATAAATTGTTTTAGCCTCTTCAAGCTTCTTCAGTACCACCCCCCGCCCCCGCCACTTTGTGCATTAACCCCATTCTCTTAGAAGGGAGCAGGACAGGGGAAGATTGCAAAAACTTACCCACTACAATTCTTTTCAAAAATTTCTGTCACAGAAGTTTAGCAATATCTATGATCCTGATTTCTAAAAAAAGCATCGCTCTATCTATCACACATTAAGATTACATCATTAATGAAAAGAACTCCAGAAAATTTTTAATTAGTTGAAATATTTCAAAGGAAGATGAGGCAAATAAGGAAATTAAATATTTTTCTGAATCATAAAACTCTTCCTGAATTTTCTGTATTATGTTATAGTTCAGACTTTAGTATTCAATATTCAGCTTCTCCATTCAAGCAGCTTTCCAGCGTCAGTGTCTATGCCTTAAGACACTGGTCACTAACAAGTACCAGGACATTTTGTGAACAATCAGTAAAATAAACTATTTACTGACTGTTAATAAAATCACACCTCATTTGAGGTTCCCTGGTAATTAGTTGGAATTGGCATTGGCTTACTCAATACAGTTGGACTAACAAAAGGGAAAACACCAAATTGATTTCACCTTATTTATGAGCACAAACAGTGAAAAGCATTTTTCTTTTAAGCTTAAAGTTAGGGGGCAACAGATCAAGTTAAGGCAGGGACTGCTCTGGTTATCACTTGGCCCTAGCTGGTTGGTTATACCATGTGGCTAATGACCTCTTCATATAATTATATCATTCCTTATCTCTCTTAAAAGTTGTTAGTTCTAGGTCTCCTTTTAAAACATAACATTTATTGATCACTTTCAGTGTGCCTGTAAGCCCTTAGCATGCATGAACCCATCTGTTCTTCACAGAAACCCTAGGAGTTAGGTCCTTTTATAACACCATTTTGCAGATGAGAAAACCGAAAAATAAAGGGATTAACTAATTGCAACCTGGGTACTTATCAAGTGAATGGTAATGGGATTCAAGCCCAGAGCCAGCAGTCTTAACAACTACTCCCAGGAGCACCTTGGTGGCTCAGTTGGATAAGGGACCGACTCTTGATTTTGCTCGTCACGATTTCACGGTTCATGAGATTGAGCCCTGCATGAGGCTCTGTGCTGGCAGCATGCAGTCTGCTTGGGATTCTCTCTCTCCCTCTCTCTCTGCCCCTCCCCCACTCACACGGGTGCATTCTTGAACTCTTTCTCTCAAAGTAACTAAATAAACTTAAAAAAAAAAAAAAAAAAGGCAATTACTCCAAAGCTTTACTTGTGCCTTCCACCTTAACTTCAAAAACTTTGTGAAAAAAGAGTACTTCTTTATGTACACAAAAGTAACATTGCCCTGAGTTTGTCTACATAGCTATAAATTTGAAGATAATTCTGAAAGTCATATACTGCATCTTCTTACTGTACTTGGTTCTGTCAGCCAAATTTCTTTTTCTTTCTTTCTTTCTTTCTTTCTTTCTTTCTTTCTTTCTTTCTTTCTTTCTTTCTTTCTTTTTTTTTTTGCATAGCAGAGGATTCTATTCTGTTTCTCTTCATTCCTTTTTCTCTGAAGAAATGATTCTCACAGGAAATAATTTTGAATTGCATGGTGCCAGTATGGGAGAGAGGGAGCAGGTGGGAGAAGGTAGAGAGTGGGGACAGTCAGCAAGACCTTTTAAAATCTGTGCTTGGAAACCCTCCTTTCGATAATGTTACTAAGTCTCTAGTGAAGTTACTGAAGGTTTCTTTGTTCCATGAAATGCTTGGTGTGAGTGAACTTTTGTGAAGACCAGTGAAGAGCCCTGGCTTCCTATCTAGTCATTATAGGGTAAAGCAGAGACAGCAGGAGAGGATGAAGGGACATGGAGGCAGGCCGACTAAGGTTGCTCAGGAACCTAGCAGGAATCTGAGGGAGAGCTCTGGACAATCACAATCTGGGACCTGTAGCTGGACCCACTTTAATCAGATCTGGAAGTAAGCAGACAGCCCTAGTTGAGAGTGGGGTTATATATATGTATTCATATATATATGTATATTCATATATATATATATATATTATATATATATATATATATATATAATATATATATATATTCACGTAATCAAATTCAAATCATCCTTACTAAAACAGCTTAAGTTTTAAAAACTGATAATACCACATGTTGCCAAGGAGGTGAAGCAGCTAGAACTCTTATGTTGTTGGTAAGAACACATGTGGTACAGCCACTTTGGGAAAGAGTCTGGAAGTTTCTTATAAAATTAAACATACACCTACCATATGACCTAGCAAGTCCCCTCCCATATATTTACCAAAGAGAAATGAAAGCATTATGTCCACACAAAGACCTGTATGCAAACACTCACAGTGGCTTCTTTCATAATAGTGGCTTTTTTCATAAAACTGGAAACAATTCAAGTGTCTATCAACCAATGAATGAATAATCAAACTAGTATATTCACGCCATGGAATAAATCACTCATCAATAAAAAGGAATTGGGATGCCTTGATGGCTCAGTCAGTTGAGCACAGGACTCTTGACTTTGGCTCAGGTCATGATCTCACAGTCAGCCTTTGTGCTGACAGAGCACAAAGCCTGCTGGGGATTCCCTCTCCCTCTCTCCCAGCCCCTCCCCGACTCACACTCTGTCTCAAAACACATGAATAAACATTAAAAAAATAAAATAAAATAAAATAAAATGGAACAAATTACTGATACTTGCAACAACAAGTATCGTGGATGAATCTCACGAACATTATACTAAGTGAAAGAAGCCAGGCACACAAGACTATATACTGTAGGAATCCATTTATATGACATTCTAAGAAAAGGCAAAGACAATAGTGACAAGAAACAGACTAGTGATTGTTAGGGGTTAGCGGTTGAGGGAGGGAAGGGGATGGGATCAACTGCAAGGAGTACAGGGAAATATCTGAGGTGACAGAAATGTTCTGTATCTGGATCGCAGTGATGATTACATGTCTGTATACACATTTGCCAAAATTCATCAAGCCATACACTTAAAATGGACGAATTTTATTGTGTTAAATTATACCTCAATACAGCCTTTTGCTTGTTTTAATTTAAGTCATCTTCACAGGTAGTCATAAAGAGAGAAACACATGTGTCCTGTGGTCCCACTCACTCTGCCCTGGTGGTTTTGTTGCACATTCTCATGGGTTCCCCCAACCCCCAATGTTGGTGAGATTGTTCACACTATTTAGAAAGAGAAGTTAATCAGAGAATGATTCAGGCTGAGTCTTTGGCCAGTACAAAGTTGTTTTCTGGATCACAATTTTCCCATATATTTATCTAACTGGAAGCTGAATACAGTCTTCTCAAGTGCACAGAATCCTAGCTCTTGGTTTATAACTACGGCTATCAGATAAAATATAGGAAAGCTAGTCAAATTTAATTTCAGATGAGCGACAAGTAATTTTTAGTTTAACTACGTCACAAATATTGCAAGGGACATACTTCTTAGCTGCTATATCTGGCAACCCATCATTAGCCCATGCATTTTCCATTTTATTTATTCACCCACATAATTAACCAATTAATTAACTAACTAATTAATTAATCAACTGAGTAGTTAATTAATTAATTTTATTCATGGTTTAACTGCAAGTACTTTTAGTGACTTTGGCTCTAACTATCCCCTTTAAAAAACCAGGTAGCAACTCTAAGACACTGAGAACTTATTTTAGACTACTAGAAAATAACTTCTTTAGGATCCTGTTAGTCAAATTGTGATCTGCAGACTTGGGGTGTCTGCATCAACTTGGTGCTTGTTAGAAAAGAACCTCAGGTCCCACCTAGGCCTACAGAATTCAGAAACTGCATTTTAACAAAATCCCTATGTGATTCATATGCACATTCATGTCTTAGAAGCACTGGTTTAGAATGCTGTGTTTTAGGAAAATTCCCAGGGCATATAGCAGGGAGGACTGAAGGGAAACTGAATGCAAGTACAGAAGCCTCTTATGAGAATATTTTCAAAGTTCAAGCACTGCTTCAATATCTGAATTATGGCAATAGGTGTGAAAGGAAAGGAACTGAAGTGAGAAAAATTCCAACAGTGAAAATCAATGGAACTAGGTAAAGGACCGGATGGAGGAGAGAAAGGAAAGATGTCATAATTTGAATATATATCAAGCAGCAGCATCGAAGTGTTTTTAGTATCCTTGGTAGTGGTTCTCAAACCTAGCAGCATATTGTAATCACCTGGGAATGTCAAAATACTGATGCTTGGGCCCCAACTCCAGAGACTGATTTCTGGTGAAGCCTGGGCATTAAAGTTTCTCAATATTTCCCAAGTGATTCTAATGTGCAGCCAAGGTTAAGATGCCCCAGTGTGGGTGCTTCCAATCTATTTGTTTTCACTTCCAGTAGTGATTTTCAACCCTGGCTACACTTTAGAATTATCTGGAGAGCTTTAAAAACATATCAGTGTCTACACACTGCCCTCAGAGAGTCAGATTTAGTTGGTAGTATTTTAGAGTTCCTCAGTTGATTGTGATGTGCAGTCAGGACTGAAAACGTTTAACTGAAACATACAATTTGACTGTTAATTTATTAACTTTTTTTTTTTCAAATAAGTATGGGTGAAGAGGGAATTTAGTGCTAACAGAATCCTAACCTTCTAGTCAGATGAAATATAAACCAAAACATTTCATTTGCTTGTTATAATTTCACAATGAAATGTACTTGGAATTAGCTACAATTTTCATGTTTTCAAAACCTCATTTTGAATGCCTCCCCACAAAATCAGCTGATGACCATTACAATTGGATAACCATTTATGAAATGAACATTATTCAGATGCTTCCAATATAATATGAAATAAATTGATTCTAACCACAATCACAATTATGTATCGTAAAAGAGAATAAGGTCCTAGGGTGGTGGTGGGGTAGTGAGGTAAGGAAATAAAAAGTCTGAAATCTATTTCTAAGTCAAGGTAAAGTCTCTGTCAAGATTCAGCCCTATCTAAAGTCTAAATAAAAAAAATCTAGAATATTTAAGCTCTTCGTAATTAACTTGTCACTACAGTATTATTTCATAAACATGCAAAGTAAAAGTTTTTTTCAAAAAGAAAAGTGTTTCCAAATGACCTTTTACAAAATGGAAAATTGGCTTACCTCTTCCCTATGATTCTTAATCGGCATACAAAGAATACTTTGTGTCCTGTAGCCTGTAATTTGGTCAACTTCTGCATTGAACCGAGGATCCTAGTAAAAAAAAAGAAATTCAATTTAATGACTGACCTGTTCAAGGACAGATTTGATTTTTCTGATTTATAAGATTAGAAAAATCTAACCTTCAACTTACCTTGTTGCTCTGAATGACAATTTTATCATTGGGAAAGACATCAAATCATCTAAGTACATATCATCTTTGACAAAGATAAATTTATATTTTTTAGTAGCTAGTGTTTATGAGAACCAAAAAAATACAGACTCAAACAAATGTTCAGAAATAATGGAAATTCAAAATATTAACTGATTTAGATAGCATTCCTTAGACTCACAAAAAAGCGGCAACTCTCCACCTCTGTAATACAATTTGCCTGTTCCCATCTCGCTATCTGATTCTTCTGTGCCATCCTAAAGAAAAGCATCTCTGCTCTGAAATTTTTCCTATAAAACCTACCAACTCCAAAGTGACCAGCTTAATATTGACTTTACTTCCCATATAATGGTTGTTTATATATTACCTTAGTATTCTGTCTTCTATCTCAGGTGTTCATAGGAATTTTAAATATTTTCATGTGTATGTGTACGTAAAACAAGCTGTATGGCCTCAATCAGACTGTAAACAACTCCTTAATCTTTGTATTTTTTTTCTTCTTACAAGTTATATCATACACATCCAATAACCACAAAGGACTTCTGAGAGGCGTAAAAGTTCTAAATGTGGGTCAATTAAAGAAGGGTAAGGCTATTTTTGTTGAACTTTAGATTGGGAAGATTAAAGTTAGGCTATAAACTCTATGAGGGGATTTTTTTTTTTTTTTTTGGGTTTGTCACTGTATTTCCAACACTAGCAAAAGAAGTCCAAAGCATTTGGTAAATAAATGAAGGAATTAATTAACAAATAATATCACCGTTATCAAATGTGATCATTTTTAGGTTATTATAGTTTAAAACAAACCTTGTAAGTGAGGGGGAAAATACACTAGGTGAAATGGACAGATACTACTATATGAGATAAGATTAGAATGGAAACAAACATACCAGAATGAGCGTTGTTCCCCTCAAAGCAATAGTCTTGGGAAGTTACATGCTCAACCTAATTATAGCAACATTGCTCTAAAAGCTCTGTTTTTGGAATTCCCTTCAGAGAACATGGAATAGCCACAATGGAAAATCCTCATCTTTGAAAGTCATTTATTTATTTTTTTTAATTAGTCAAGTCATGTAAAGCCAAAGCTGTGAATGAAGTAAATGATTACACTAGATTCCATCAACTGGGGTCAGAAATGAGGCCAAATTTCCCAAGAAAGTTGAACTTGGCATTAAAGACAATTTCAAGACAGAAGTTATAAAATAGTGGAAAATCAGCATAAATATTTTAGATTATAAATAAACAGTACTGCATTTTTGCCTTTTTTTTTTGCAAACATGCTCAAAGTTATACTGAGACACAGGGAAAACTTTGGCTGAATATTTTTAAAAAATCTTTCTTAAATAACATACTATATTGGAATATATCTAAAAAGGCAGACAGGATACTGATATTGATGAATTAAAGAGGTAAAAAATTATTAACTTAAGTAGTGGGTTATTCTACAAGCTAATAATCAAAATATGAATAAAATGCATCCTCAGCAATTTTTGTTAATGAATATTTAAATTACAAGACCAATTGATAAAGAAGAGAACCAAACTCAACTATCTAATCAAAGCAATAGAGTTTGACAGACTGACAATAGGACTTTCACAGCTTTGGGGGCATACTAAGAGCTTAAAATCAACAGCAGCCTAAATTTCATTTCAGTGAAGGAGGTGGGAATAATGTATGCTTCAAATTCACCTTAGGTGAATTTGGTCATCTCAAAGAATTTCCTAACAATGCACTCAGGGCAAAGGCAATACACATAGAGAACTTTTACCTGCTCTAGCTCCGGCCAACACCAAAGAAAAAATGGAGCGGTACTATTATCATGATTATTCCTTTGACTGTTTATGAGAACAGTGTAAAAAAAAAATAGGCCTTCGATATCCACTTGCTAAAATAAAGCAACTGGTACCAGACATGCCCTCCTACTGAAAAATATAAGACTAGACAAATATATGAGACAGCTAAACTACAGACCATGAAAATGGGGAATACACATGACAACCAGGCAATACTCTGGCTTTCTTCTGGGGGCATTTTCCTGCTGGCAAGAAGGTAGGTGGTACACCAGTGCAGTAACAGTTCCAAATGGAACTGAAAGGAATTCAGGGCTTCTAAAGTGGCTAAAATTTGCAAGGCAAAGTACCTAATAAGAGAGCTATGTTGGGGAATCAGGGGAAGGGGTAAAAGGAGGGTAAAGAAGGATGATATGATCCAAATGCCCTGCAAGAAAACATCCACAATATCCAGCATACAATAAAAAATTGCAACACATGTGAAGAAAACTTGCAATTGCAACCCATAGTGAGGAGGAGAAAAAGTAGTCAATAGAAAATGACTCAAAAATGATTCAGATGTTAGAATTAACAGACAAGGACTTAAAAGCTTCTATTATAAATGAGGTAATAATGAACAGATGGGAAACTATAAAAAAAACACTTAAAAAAACAACAAATGGAAACTCTAGAGCTGAAAACTACAATGTCTAAAATGAAAAGTTCATCAATGCATTTAATAGCAGATGAAGAACAAAATAAGAAAGGGTCAGCGAACCTGAAGACAAATCAACAGAAAGTACTCAATCAGAAGGACTGAGAGGGGAAAAAACCTATAGAAAGTTAACAGAGCCTTGGTGTTTTCTGGGACATCATCAAGTGGTCCAGCATATATATCATTGGAGTCCCAAAGAGAAGAAAGAGGATGGAGTGGAAAAATACTTAAAGACATAGACCAAAATTTCTCCAAAGTTAGTGAAAATCTTAAACTTACACACATATTATGAAAATGATACATATGAAACATAAGATGAAAATACAAAGGACAGCTGACTTCTCATGAGAAAAGTGAAGACCAAAAATATGGGAAAACTCTGTTAAAATGTTGAAAGAAAAATAATTATTAACTGAGTATTGTCTATCCAGTGAAAATATCTTTCAAGAATACAGGCAAAATAAAGGCATTTTCAGATAAACTAAAACTGAGACAATTTGTCACCACCAGACCTTTACTATAAGAAGTGCTAATGGAAATTGTTCAGCCTAAAGGGAGAGACACCAGATTCTACAGAAAGGAGTAAAGAGCTTGGGACTTGGTTTGAACATGCATAAATATGTAAAGATAAGGAAGCCTGGGTCTTCATTTTTTGAGAAGGAAACACCCAATAGAAAAAGGAGGAAGAGAAACAAAATGCACCTTGAGGTGTTGAAGGTATCACTAAGAATTCTTTGATATAAAAATAAATAAAATATAGGCATGTGTTGTATATCTACATATTTTTTTCCTAGCTCTGTCTACTGACATACTGGTAGCAACAAACACATACCAGAAGTAATGAACACATCTAGTGCTCACATCTTGGTTTCTATCTTGGTTATTTCCTCCAATGAAAGGAACCAGAGTTCCTTGGGAAATGAATGATTCTAGGGCTAGGACAGGGAAAGTGTAAGATAAGCCTGGAACATATTGTTAAGTCAATTAGAACTTTCAGCCCACAAGAAAGCAAGAAAACCCAGAGTGATGGCAACATAACAAAAAGACACAGAGCCTGGCGAATTGGATATAATTTGAGAATTTGAATAAATAAAGATAATAACAGATCATAACTCATTAAACAAAACAAAAATCTGTGAGTCCATAGTGAGATAAATAAAGGAATGTATGAATAAAGAAGGCAAACTCTTCGTTACATGAGAAGTAAAAAATATAGAAGTTATGATGGAGTTAGCGAATCAATGGATACTAAAATTACCAAATGTAGGTTCATGAAGAATAGAATATTTACACAATCTCAAGGTACCTCATCATAAGATTTATTAATTACAATAGAAAAACTGTTCCTGTATAGTGGAGAAACCTAGTAGACACCACTAACCAAGTTTTCAAAATTAACATCAACACTGGGATAAATCAAAATCACATGCTTCCTGGTAACATATGTTGAGAAGACTGTGGGTATTTAATAAAATATATATTTAGTCTTTGTCCCAGGTTCCGGCACAGAGCTCCTAAAATCCCTGTAATTCCCTGAGTAACAGGAAAGTCTTTTGATAGTCAACACAAGCCCCTTTCAACTGTACCTGTGTTCATGCTAATGAGATGAGTCATAAGTGAGTGGGCCCCAGAGAGCTTCCAGACGGGGACTGGCTACAGAAAAATCAATCAACTTATTATAGGGTTAGAACTCTGAGCCCCACCCCTGACCTCCAGAGAAGGGAGAGGGAGCTGGAGATCTAATTCAATCTAATGGCCAATGGATTTAATCAGTCATGCCTACATAATGAAACTTTGATTTAAAAAAACCTCAAAACAATGAGGTTTGGAGGAGTGTCCAAGTTGGTGAAGATATCTACGTGCTAGGATTGTGGTGCACCTCCTGGTAAAGGAATGGAATTTCTGTTCCCCCACCTCCTATTCTTTGCCCTAATGCATCTCTTCCATTTAGTTGTTCCTGAATTGTATACATTAAAATAAAACTATAATTGTAAATATAGTGCTTCCTTGAGTTATGTGAATCATTCCAGCAAATTATTGAACCTGAAAGAGGAATCACCTAATTTGTAGGTTGGCATAAATGTGGGTAGCTTGGGGGCCCTGTTTGTGGCTGGTATCTGAACTGGGAACTGTGGACAATCTAGTGGGATTGAGTCTTTAGACTGTGGGGTCTGTGCTAACTAGTAGTAGTATAGTGTCAGCAGTTAGTTACAAGTGGTAGTTAGTGCTAACTATTAGCAGTTAGCATCAGAATTGAATTGGGTTGTAGGATATCCACCTGGTGTAGGAAAAGTGAAGAACTGACTGTTGTTTGGAAGCCCAAACAAGGTCTCATCATTGATATCTGTTGTTCTGTCCAAAATGCCTACTTTGAGTCTCCTCAAAAATTTGACAAAATAATTAGCCTGTACTCTCAAAATACATGTACAGATAGATAAAGAAACAGAGAAACTATTCCAGATTTAAAGAAGACTAAAGACACATGACAAGCATATTCATTATATAATTCTGGATCACACCCTTGATCAGAGGAAAAAATAGCTATGAAGAACATTAATGAGACAATAGACTAAATTGAACTATGGACTATTAGGTAATAGCATTGTATCATAATCCTGGACAAATGTATTCAAATTATATAAAAGAATATCCCAGTTAGAAAACATTCACTGAAAAATTTAGTAAAAATATTTCCAACTTATTAAGTGGTTCAGAAAAATAGTATACACATATTACTTACATGTATTATATATGGAAGAAAAAAATGATAAAGTAAATGTGGCAAAACATAAGCAGCTGGAGAATTTGGGTAGAATGTATATGGAAGTTTTTTCTACTAGACTTACAACTTTCCCTTAAGTTTGAAATTACATAAAAGTAAAAATAACAGAAAACAACATAGTAGACTTGCCAATTTATAAGCTATTTTTCTCTTACAGAGTGGCATTTTTAAGACAATGTCTAAAACTTATTAGAACATTAAACAAAGACAGATATAGTGGTTCCCACACTATGTTCCTTGGGGTGCAATTAGATCATGACAGATTGGTAGATTTATCAAGATTAAAACAGTTGATATTGTTACTTCTTTCTTCTAAAATTCATTTTGGAAATCATTTTACTCATTAGAAATTCTTTGAGAGAGCTCATAGTTCTTTTTTTTAATTTTTTTTAACATTTATTCATTTTTTGATAGAGAGAGACAGAGCGTGAGTGGGGGAGGGGCAGAGAGGGAGACACAGAATCCTAAGCAGGCTCCAGGCTCTGAACTGACAGCACAGGGCTCGATGCGGGGCTCAAACTCACAGACTGTGAGATCATGACCTGAGCCGAAGTCGGATGCCCAACCGACTACGCCACCCAGGCTCCCCAGAGGGCTCACAGTTTTTCAGGAAAACTTCTTGATAAAGTGAGACGTGCAAAGTGAGAGACGGTAAAGACTTACTTATCTTGATAAGGAATGCAAAAGGAGGAATGAAGTCATCAGGGTGGGGAAGAACAGCAGCTACATGGTAAAGGCCATATGAATGGCAGAGACCCTCCCCTAAAACCCTCCAAGTCTTCTTCCTAGAAATCATAGCATACCTGGAGTGGCTGTCCTATGGAAACAGGAGAAGAGTCTAAGTTTTGCATTCTGGTTGACTTAAGAGAAAAAGGAGTGTTTTGACAATACAAATCCTTTGACAGGAAATCTTGGGGAATCTTGAGTGTTCTGTAGGGCATGACACTAGGTGTTCAATGCAATCTGTGATGGTCAATTTTAAGTGTCAGCTTGACTAAGCTAAGGAATGCTCGAATAGCTGGTAAAACATTATTCTTGGATATGTCTGTAAGGATGTCTCTAGAAGAGATTAGCATTTGAATCAATAAACTGAACAAAGAAGATCTTCACCAATGCAGGTTGGCATCATTTAAATTATTGAGGGCCTGAATAGAACAAAGAGGCAGAGGAAGGACAAATTCATCCTTTCTACTTAAGTTGAAACATCTACCTTCTTCTGCCCACCTGCTCTCCATTGAAGTTCTTGGTTCCCAGGCTTTTGGATTCGAACCCACAACAGACTTAGACTACGGGTTGCCCAATTCTCAGGCCTTCAGACTCTGAATTACACCACCGGCTTTCCTACTTGTCCAGCTTTCAGGCAGTGGGCAGACTGTGGAAATTCTATGCCTCCATAATCCAGTAAGCTAATTTCTGTAATAAACTTCTTCTCATATATATGTGTATCCTATTGAGTCAATTTCTCTGAAAAACCTTCACTATACACAATCCAATATAGATACTAGAGGATACCTAGTTTTCATATAGAAGAAGAATACCAAACACATTTATACAGTTGTCCTGAGTTGTTCTGATGATTACGTTTTAATATCTTATTATCAATAAATGCTGTGCCACATTCAGGAAAGTTACACAAATGATGGGCTGATGCAGAAGGAGATGATGTGTGATTGAACATCTATCTACAGACAGCAAATACCCTCTCATTAGTATTTGCGGTCTGATTGAGAATCACTGGTTTAAGTTATGGATCTTGTTTTATATTTTAAATAAATGAATGTGTTATTTTATTAGTAATAAAATAGATGACTTCTCACATTTATATCATTCTGTCACAAAGTTTTAAAAAACGAATCAAATGTTGACTACTTCTTACAACTGACTTATCTATGAGACTATTTTTTTTATTTTTAGCTTCAATCTGAGTATGATTATGTTTCATGGCCACCTCAGGGTTTTGCACAACTTTTCAAGGGTTCTATGGTCAAATAAGCTTTAAGAAATACTGCTTTTAGGGTGTAATTTTCACAGATGCATGTTTAAAGAGGTAGGATTCAGAAAGCAGAATGCATTCTGACTACTTTCACAAAAGGCTATGAGACACTATTTTGATATGAATCATGGGTGGGGCTGAATTATGAATTATCCATTAGCCAATTGACTTCTACTGTCAACAACAATGTAAACTGTATGGCAAAGATCAACCCCACAACTTCTAAATGAAATCCTTGGGACACAAATAACTTCTGCAGGGCCACTATAAACACGGATCAAGGGTGCCAAGGGTGATGCAGCAACATGAAGAATCCACAGGCTAAGACGCTTCACCCTGGAAGCACTGCAAATCAAGGACATGGACCCCTTTGAGACAGCAGTACAAGAATTAAATCATTACTAACTGCAAAATAAAACTGACACTGTCAAAAATGGTAAGCGTATTAAACAAAATGCATATAAGTGAAGAAATTCTCAGGGCTGCAGAAACTCAGAACCACGCAGACAAATGAAGGCTTTCTCAGCGAAGCTGAAGCATATTTATGGTCCTACTGTACTTGGGACTATAGTGCCATTGAAAAGTGGAAACCCAGCTGTCACCTAAGACAGGAAGGGAATTCTGCAAATTTGGCAGCAATCCTTCAGCTGTGTCCTTAATACCCCGCTTGTAGTCTGCGACGGTGTGACGTTGCTCCAGAGCTCATAGAAGTTGCAGAGAGAGCTCCAAGAAGAATCAAAATTGAATAAACTCCTTGTATAGAATGGATTCTGGAAAATACCTCAGGATTTCACATCTTTCCCTAAATCCCTGCTCTCAATATTCCTCACTGGCTACCATATTTACTCACCCATCTTCAAACCCTCAGTCATCCTACCTCTTCCTTTCCCCTCACTTTCAACTCCTATTAGCGACCAACTCCAACAGATTCCACTTCTTTATCGGAAATCCACTCCTTTCTTTGCTCATAAGGCTAGTGTCCTGGTTCAGGTACTCACTGCCTCACACTATTCAATAATCTGTCCTCCCAGTTTCTAGAATTTTTCTAATTCATTTTATGACCACTGTAAAATTCATCCTGCTAAAGCACAGTATGAATCATAGCAATCCCCCTTTCAAACCACCTTTAATTATCCCTCGTGGTTCTAGTCCATATACACACCCCTCAGCCTGGCATTCAAGACCCCAGTAATCTCCAGGCTCTGCTCCCATAGCTCCTCAATGTCTACACTATTACCTACACATGTCTATACGATGACATGTGGTGCACCTGCCCTGTTGCTTCTTTCAACTTCTCTTTACATCTGGATTTCACCATGTATACAAACCAATCTATTCAAATCTTACCTGTTTTCTAGGGTCCATATCAAGCGGTGCTTCCTCAAAGAAACATTTCTTCATCTCCCCAACTAATGATATCTCCTGCTTCCCTGAACTTACCACATTTTCCTGGGCATCTATTATGACCTCCTTTCTATTCTACTTACCTATCCTATCTACTATATAATTTTAATTTAGTAAATATTTATTAAGACTTGACTGGGAGGATGCCTGGGTGGCTCAGTAGGTTAAGTGTCCGACTTTGGCTCAGGTCATGATCTCACGGTTTGTGGGTTTGAGCCCCGCATCGGGCTCTGTGCTGACAGCTCAGAGCCTGCAGCCTGCTTCAGATTCTGTCTCTGGCTCTCTCTCTGCCCCTCCCCCACTTGTGCTCTGTCTCTCTGTCTCTAAAATAAATAAACATTAAAAATTTTTGGAAAAAAAAAAAGACTTTACTGGGGCACCTGAGTGGCTCAGTCAGTTAAGCGTCTGACTTCAGCTCAGGTCATGATCTCGCGGGTGGTGGATTCAAGCCCCCCACCCAGCTCTGTGCTGACAGCTCAGAGATTACAGCTTACTTCTGATTCTGGGTCTCCCTTTCTCTCTGCCCCTCCCCTACTCATACTCTGTCTCTGTCTGTCAAAAATAAATAAATGTTAAAAAAAAAAAAAAAAGACTTGACTATGTGCCAGGCATTGCATTAGCTATCATGAATACAGGGATGAATAAAAAAAGCAATGACCCTTCAAATTACAGAGAGGAATTGCAAACCGGGATTGCCACGGAATATTTACTGTACCACATGGTAGGTAGCTAGAACAATTGTTCTATTACGGTGCTTGAAAATACCTGATAAACAAAGTGCCATTCAATTAAGATGTTTTATTTATTTATATTTTTTATTTACGTTTCTTTATTTTGAGAGAAAGAGAGAGAGAGAGAGAGAGAGCGTGCGCACACATAATTGGAGGAGGGGCAGAGAAGGAGAGAGAATCCTAAGCAGGCTCTGCACTGTCAGCACAGAGTCCCACATGGGGCTGGATCTCACAAACTGTGAGATTATGACCTAAGCCAAGATCAAGAGTCAGACACTTAACCGACTGAGCCACCCGGGTGTCCCTAAGATGCTTTATTTAAAAACCATAATTCTGGGGCACCTGGGTAGCTCAGTTGATTGAGAGTCCAACTTTGGCTCAGGTCACAATCTCATGGTTGGTAAGTTCAAGCCCCACATCGGGCTCACTGCTGTCAGCGCGGAGCCTGCTTCAGATCGTCTGTTGCCTTCTCTCTCTGCCCCTTTCCTGCTTGTGCTCTCTCTCTCAAAAATAAATAAATCTTTAAAAAAAATATTTCTATTAATAAAAAAGATAATTTTAAATGAAAAATTTGAAGAATCATATAGTGTAATCTTTAAGACCATAATTAAAGACCTGTATATAATTGAAGCAAAGTAGAAGAAATACCAAATCTTTCTGCTGAACTATTTTAGAGCAACAATTTCTATTTTTTTGAAGACATAAATTTATTTGTTTAATAAAATAAATGAAAGAAAATATGGAAAGAAAGAAAATCAGATTTTGGTGTCAACGGGACTTCAAATGAATGAATATAATTAATTTGAATAAATAGATAAATGAATGAACAAATGAATGAAAAAAGACTACTGGTTTCATTTTTTGACAGGTTTTGGACCTAGCATTTTAGATTGTCAGTAAAATCCTTGGGAGATAAAATAGATAAGGATAATTATAGTCAAAAAGAGAATACAACTATGAGATGAGCTATGTTAAATTATCACCAAGAAGAAAACAAGACAAGCTTTCTCTAGGGCCCATATCCTTGACTCAACCACAAGTAAAGAAACCCTGGAATTTAAAAAGATGGGAAAGTTCTTACCATACGTACCAATTTTAAGTAAGTGTGCAAATTACTACATTCAGTAATCCTGTTACATCTCAGCTTGAAATATCCCTACCATTCCCAGCAGTTGTCCAATGTTCCATCCATGTTCCTCTCCTCATCCTGCTACCCCATCTCAATGATTCCCCACTTACCTCGTAAGCATCTTTGATGTTTAAGGGCTCACCCAATGCTGCCACATGTCCCACAATGCCTTTGTTCCATTCTAAGCGGATACAGTTATTTGAAGCTTCTTCCAGTGTTGAACCTTCTGCAACATCAAACAGGCGGCTGATAAGAAACTTGTCGTTGGAGCTGTCCTCACAGACAAGGAACAGGGAATAGCGATCGGCAGAGATAAGTCCATGAATATGCAAGAAAATTTTGTGACATAAGGCTGTGACATCCAAATGACTAGAGATATCTTTCACTAATTCCAAGAGTCTTGAGCACTGGTCCCCTTCATCATTATCAAACCTTGGGGGGGTTAGAGGCATCTGTTCCTTCTTTTCTGAGTCAGAGAGGAAGCTCACGGTTCCCTCAGAATCCTTGACAACAATGGGTCTAAGAGGCCGGTCAAATTCGGAGGCAGAGATTTTCCTGGTTGGTGTTCCAGGTGCACTGCTATCTGCACGGGGACTCTGCTGCGAGGGGCAAGAGCAAGATTCTGTGTGGCTTCTGATACCTTCTTTGCACACAGGGATGGTGTGGACTCTCTCAGCAAACCAGGCATTGACCATTTCTCTGCAGAACAGAATGCAGACATATTAAATATTTAAGAAAGAAAGGTGCTATCCCTGAAAACTGCTAAAAATTCTCTCACAGCAAACTGATCAGATAGTAATTCAATTTTTCACAGAAAATAAAAATAAGGTGGTTTAAGACAGTTTCATTTTGAAAAACTGTAGAGAACAATTGGCACAATGAACATTTTAATAAAGTCTGATGCCTATATACATAGATTTTCAGATATCTGATTTATAACGCATCAAGCTTCAAGTCTGCTTCTCTCAAAAGCAGTTTGTGTTAGAGTAAAAGACACTAAATTTGACAAAGTCTGAGGAAAACATAAGTACAAAAATCAGTTCGCTGTTTAAAACATAACTTGTTCTGAAGTGAAACATTTTAAAATTTAAAACAAATATTTAACTAAATTTGGCTAGCTAATATGTCTAATTTTAGATAATTTTATCCATATTGCTATATACAGATTAGATTTAGAAGGGAAAAATATAAATAATTTGACCTGCTTTGTAGAAAAATTATAGACTTCTGTAAATATTATCCAAATAATGCTTGTTCATCAATGGTAAAAATGATCTCTTCTAGATTATCTATCTACTTTTGGTATAAAGGAAGAAAATTAAAAAGTATGCAATACCTAATTTTAAAAATCCTGCCCATGAAAATTTAAATTATTTGTTTTTAATGTACCTTTCTGTGAAAGAAACCTATTTGAGCTAAAGGCTTCACAGTGTGTGATTTGTTTTTAAACAAACTTCAGATCACACTATACATCCAAATGATTGTTCAATTCAAATGATTCCCCTTGGCAAAACGTAATCTTATACCAATTGATAGTGCCATTACTTTAGACATTTTTGGAGCTTTTCTTTTGAAACTTAGCTTCTAAGAAAATTTATAAGATAAATAAAAATATTAATTTTCTCTAAAAGTTAGATCTTGCTTTCCACTAAGCCCTCTTCTCAAAACTAACAAATAGAAGAAAAACCAACAAAATAAAACCAAACCAAACAAAACCTTAAAGTAACAACTAACTTAATATCTCTTATGCATAAGACTTTCTTTTCCCAAACTCAAATTCCCTGTCAAAAGACAAAAACTTACTACCTCTGAGGATATTTAAAAGAATTTTCCATAATAAAAACAATGCAATCACTACTCTACAATGACGTATTATTTTCACTAAAAGGCCAGGACAAAAAAAAAGTTTGACAATGCACGATTTTGGAGAGTGTTGATATATACCCTTCATTCTTCTTGGCAGTCGAAAGATTGTTACCACCACCTCCTTGGAAGGTAGATAGGCACTATCTAACAAATTTTAAAATGCATTTATCCTTTGTTCCAGAGATTTTACACAAAAGAAGTACCAGCATATTCACTATGGCACTGTTTGTTACAGCAAAGATAATAAGCTACCTATATCACCACTGGAAGGCTGTTTAAATACATAATGGTACATTTATATAATGGATTACTAGGCAGACATTGAAAAATGGTCATATGTACTGCTGTGAATAATCTCCACAATTTATTAAGTGAAAAAAGAAGGATACGGAGGGAAAAAGAAAAAGTTGCCTTATTTCTGAATCTGTGTTGTTTTCCATTTATCAGATATTGCCTTAATTACTTTATTTTGAACAACAATGTATTATTTGGTAAATATACATTATTGTAAAATATGCCAGTCTAGAATGCAATGGGTAAGAGAAATAATAACACAGATATTACTAGGATGACCTCAGAATTTCAAGTGTTGGATACTATTATAAAAGCCTTTCAAAGATCCCTTTAAGAAGAAACACTTACATAACCCCCCAGAATTGCAGTAGTTGTGCCAAAGAAACTGATGTCAAAAATGCATGTGAAGCTGTCATAAATGTACAGGAAGCTTTTGAATAAAATTGTTTTGTAAAATGTAGATAAAAAAAAGCACTATGTCTAATTTAACATATTTCATGTGATTTAAAAATATGCACAGGTAACTTAAATTGTTAAATCAATATAAAAATAGGCATTTGAATTATTTCAGCTACCAACTTAAAATTTAGTACAATTTATTTCTTATGTTCTCATTGGAAAATGGTGATCAACTTTTTTTTTAATTCAAAATACCGACTTGACAACTCGAGGTGGATATCTAAACAGACAACTTACAATGGGTGAAAACAGAATTCCTAATGCCTTACCTGTTGTGTTGCTCCAATCTCACTCCCTGCCAGTTTTCCTCATATTAATAAAGAACACCATCACCTCCCTAGTTACTCAAACCAACATCTAGGAATTTCTCGAAATTTCTGTTTCCTTCAAATCCCACATCCAGGCCACGTCCTGTCAATGTGACTCCCAAATCTTGTATCCCAATCTGTTCATTTCTATCTCCTGCATTACACCCTGGTCCAAGTTCCACCACCTCTCACTATGGACTATGATCACCTGCACCTAACTGGTCTTTCTATATTATACTTGCCCCCTTTCAAATCCATTCTCCCCATAGCAGCCTGAGCAATCTTTGAACAAAGTATATCTTAACATCTTAATTATCCTACTTGGCTTCTCAGTGAATAGAGAATAAAAGCCAAGCTCCTTTAATCCCCTACCTGGCCTCTCTGGGGCTCCTCAAGCAACCAAGCTCTAACTGCCCCCAGTCTGGAATGCTCTCCCGGCACCTACATCTGGCTGATCACTCAGACAGGTCTTCACTGATCTGCCACCTAAAGTGGCATCTGATACATGATGTTCTCACCTCACAGCACCTGAATTCTTATTATCGGCTATTTTTCTTGTTTATTAATCTGTTGTTTTGTTGTCTGTCTCCTCTGACCAGATGTAAATTTCATGAGAACTACTTGTCCAACTTGTTCCTGTACTCGGAAAATGCCTGTTACATACTCTGTCCTCAATAAATCCCCTATACTTGGAAAATGCCCGTCTCATAGCGTGTCTACAATAAATAATTCTTGAGTGCAGTGAATGAATCAATAAATAAGGCTCCTAAATTAACTACATCAAGAGAGACAACAGTCTTTTGAATATCTGAATGCTTGTATATTCGTTACAGAAAATCAACATTGTGGTTTAACTATCAATATTTATTATCTCTTGGATATAAGCCTCATAACTGATCATGGTTAAGTTATCCTCATATACCCTGCAGGGCTTATGATATGTCTCATATAGAGTCAGCGCTTAAAAATTCTTTATTCATATGCTTTTTAATACTACATTTGTCACACGTGTTTTATTTCTAGTTATTTTCTTGGAGAGATGAACGCAATATTAAATTATACAGGAAAAGCAGATCCAGTATATTCACTCATTCAATCAACAATTTTTATTAACCACGAGTGATGGGGAAGGGGTTTCTCATGACCACATTATTGATTATCTGAGTCCCTGTAGTTATATGCTTAGGTAGGAAAACATATCATATCATATCATAACATCAAAACACTCACTTAAGAACCAACCACAAAGAAAATTAAATCATTCCTCACACCTCTCTCTCTTCAGACATCCCTTAAAGTTCTGCAGTGCATGACCAATGTGGCTATATGAAGTGGGCCTTTCCTCTTAAAATCATCTATCCTCTCCCAATGATTTTTTAATATTTCAGTTTATACAAATACAAATCACCTGCAAATCAAAATGATAATTCTTTAAATTTTTTTTAAATGTTTATTTTTGAGAGAGAGAGACAGAGCACGAGGGGCGGGGGCAGAGAGAGAGGGAGACATAGAATCCGAAGCAGGCTCCAGGCTCTGAGCTGTCAGCACACAGCCCAACGCAGGGCGCATACTCACAAACCGAACCATGAGATGATGACCTGAGCCGGAGTCGGATGCTTAACCGACAGAGCCACCAAGTGCCCCCCAAATTAAAATTCTTACATAAGATACAGAATTTCTACAAGTAAATCAAAGTAATGTTGGAGAACCATTACAATATTATACAAAGCCACTGACAGTTAAGGGCTATGCCCAATTAAAGACCAACTAACAAATAAAGAATCAACAAGGGGAATGATATAACAGATACTTGAAAAGAGAAATTTATTTAAATAATTATATTCAAGATTAAGAAAGGTCCTTGGAGGGTGCCTGAGTGGCTCAGTCAGTTAAGCGTCCAACTTTGGCTCAGGTCATCATCTCACAGTCTGTTAGTTCAAGCCCCATGTCAGGCTCTGTGCTGACAGCTCAGAGCCTGGAACTTGCTTCTGATTCTGATTCTGTTTCTCCCTCTCTCTCTCTCTCTCTCTCTGCCCTTCTCCCCACCTCTCTCTCTCTCACTCTCCTTCTCTCTCCCCGCCCAAAAAATAAACATTAAAAAAAAAGAAATGTCCTTGGAAAAAATGATGAAACCTTCACAGTTTCAAAAAGTGTTTTTTTGAAAAAAAAGTCTGTATTCCTGTTGTAAAAGTCAAACATGAAAAAGTGAAGTTAATTGGCTATAAAATAGTTTTGTCAAAAATTGTCCATTCTAAAATTTAGCATGGAATTTTCATTATAATCTACATTTTATTAAATCTAAGATTAATTTACTTTTATAATCTGTGGTTCCATATTCAAGATAAAGTTCCAATCAAAACCTTTTCACTGATTTATCTCCCCATTTTAATTGGATCCATGTTTACATGTCCTTTTTTTTTATAGAATGAATTATTCTCATAAGGTAAAGATCTGAGTGTGTCAGGCACTATTCCAGCTAGGCCGGGCACCAGAGATATAGTAATGAACAACCCTAGACATATCATTCAGTGACCACTCCTCCAAAATTGAAGTTTATATGGTGTTCAGGAGTTTATTTCTGTACATACTGGATTTTGCTGTTCTATAAAGTTAAATGCAAATGCATAAAATGAATAAAGATGGAAAAGATGCCTGTAAATATGTCAGATATAAGGGTAAAAAGTACAAGATGGAATTCAAGAAACCTAGATGGTACTTCTGACTGGGCAAATCACTTCTGTGCCCTATGATAGGATCTCTGTGTTCATGTCTCTTCTTTGATTTTGTAAGATTTTGAAAGTATTTATATGAAACATAATGAAAAGAAAAGGGCAACAATTTAAACCTGGTGAGACAGGCATTAACAATCCTACTTTCTAAATTATGAAGCTAAATTAAATGGCTGAACCAAAGACATTCTATTTGGTGGCAAAATCTAGAGTCAAATCCAGGTCTCCTTTTCCAAGTCTTATGGCCAGTAAGAAGAAAAAAGTTCCCAGAACATCAATGCTTATCATGAAGGAAACACTCCCTAACTTCTAGCTGCATTTGAAAGTCAAACTCAAATTCACACATACAGGCACAGAGGGAATAAGACTGGAGTGCCTGGGTGGCTCAGTCGGTTAGGTTTCCAACTCTCGATTTTGACTCAGGTCATGATCTCATGGTTCGTGAGTTTGCATCCCTAATCAGGCTCTGTGCTTACAGTGTGGAACCTGTTTAGAATTCTCTCTCTCCCTCTTTCTCTGTCCTTCCCTGGCTTGTGCACACATGCACACTCTCTCTCTCAAAACAAATAAACTTAAAAAAAATCACTTACGATAACACATTCTTTAACTTAATTTTTTATACTCAGATCATAAAAGGATGGCATATTAAGCCACTGAGGCAAAAACTGTCTCAAATGACTCAGAGAATAAAGATTCTTAAGGATAGTGTCCTGAAAAATATCTGCCTGAATCCCATGTCTGTTTCTCTGAAACCAGGTCATGTTTTATAAATCTAAAACAGTGCACTGAAAAACCGTATAATGAATGTGTTCAAGGGAAGAGTCATTCTTACGGTTGCTAGATTTAGCAAGTAAAAATACAGAACACCCAGTTAAAATTGAGTTTCAGATAAACAATGAATAATTTTTTAGTGTAAGTAGTATCTGAAATTCAAATTTAATTGAGTATCCTGTAGTTTATGTGGTCACGCCAGTCCTCTATATTCTTTTTCCCCAACTGAAATTGTTGGCAGATAGACAACAAAGAAAAGGTGGGTTCTATACAGCATACTGATGAGCTCCAGACTATCAAATTACTAACACTAATTTTATCATCAAAAGAACACAGAGGACGACCGCACTGTGATCTTGCGTATAATAACTGAACCTTTTGAAAGCTTAGAGATAAATAATTAGTAGTATAAAATTCCTCTTTAAACTAAGTTCCTTCAGTTTACTTTCAAAACCACACCATGTATTTTTCATAGAGAAAAAACAAATTATAATTGACTCATAAAACAGAGACTGACTAGTTGCTAAAAATTCTTGGGACTATGAAGCATAAAGGGGCTATGTTTTTAGGAGACTTGAGTTCTAACCTAAGCACTTGTTACTAATGAGTTTTATGACCAGTGACAAACAATTTTCTTCCTCTGAGTTTCAATTTTATCTTCTATAAACCAGGGGAAACACCACCTGTTCTGATTACTTTATGTGAAGTGCAAGGTGCTGTCTTCAGCAAGGTATGAAGTCAAGAATAGCAAACAAGCAATCAGAAGGTAATGCTAGTTCCAGCTATAAGACTACACAGATATGATGCCAAACCAGTCAAAACTTCTCTGGAGTTCAAGTTTTTCAGGTGTAAACATGGGCAGCTGTATTAACAAGCCACTAAGACCCCCTACAAAGTCTGACTTTATCAACAGGTCAACAGGTTATCATTAGGTCAGTCAACTCACTTAATGTCTTTTTGCCCCTCAGCTTCCTCTTCTTTTAAACAGGAGAACGACCTCATGACTCCTTCACTCACCACACAAGGCTGATACATAAGTCAAATTAGAAAATGCTTGTAGGAGCATTCCAAAATCTCTTCCATATATTTAAGATTTTGCTATCTCCTGAACCCTTCATACTCATTCCAATGGAGACACAGGGTTTGGGCTAAGGAGCAGTAGCTGTTCATTTCTTCATAAAGTTCCCCCAAGAGAATCAGAAAAAGGATGGGGAGAGAAAGGTGTTTCTGGTGTACAACACCACAGGCTAAGTAAGTGGGCTAAATGGGGTCTGGAAACAGGCTGGCTACTGGCATCCTGACGACTGCTTGAAGTCCTCAAGTCCTTGGCCAAAGCAGATACTGCAGAATTCCATTCTTTATAGAATCCCATGAAGTTCCTCCTCTTCCCCAAGAATAAGAGTTACATCATAATTCTATGCAAGTTGCATCCTAACCATCTGAGCAAAAAGGAAAGAGACACAAGTTCCACAGGTATTTTTACCCCGTGCTACAAGCACTAATAACTTAGAGACTTTGCTGTCATGGATAAGCATGTCCTTGCCAACTGCCTGGCAAACCTGGGAGCACTTAAAAGCAGGACAGCCCTCTTAGAGTCTTTTGGTTGATTTCACTTTACAAGGCTGTTAATGAAAGCTAACAGGGCCCAGAAACTTGAAGTAAAGCCATAGCCCAGGGAAGTGCAGTGAAAATTGGTGCCAAGAATTTATAGTTGATGATAAGATCCTGATGTTTAACATCCCATCCAAATCATCCCCTCTCTCCTTACCAAAATCTGTTATCCTCCAGTCACTTATATCCTTCCTTATTTTGACACAAAAAATTTCTTACTTCATAAATGAATTGTATTATATACCATTTTTAAATGGGTAGATTAAATTTAGTTTTGTGTTTGTTTTTAATTTTTACAATATGTCTTAAAATAAGTAGATCCTGGAGGGTACCAAAATCAACACTGGGAGCTATTCCTCTCAGGTAACACAATGTGAACACCATCTGTGGTTTCAAACTTGTATACATCATAGATGCTGCTGAGGCGCACAGAGGGACCCTTTCCCCCACTGTGCACGTAAAGAGCCCAAATGACTGATATTAATTAGATAATAGGAAATAAAGCCAAATGGCAGCTGCCAAAAACTTGCCAAGAGTTGTCATACATGTGCCCTGAATTTTAAATTTCAAACCTTTTTAAATAATGAATTCAATCAGAAGTTTACGGTCTCCATATCCTACTTTAGGGAAGACTCTTACAGCCCAAACTGCTCATGCAATGGCAATTTGATATAAAAAATCAGTGTCATGAAGAATATTGTTTAATGCATTCTGATTTCACTGGGGTTCTTTACAATACTGCCAGCACCACACCCTTCAAAATGGTGTTACAAAGTAGGTGGAGCACCCTACAAAATTAAATAAGTTCATGCACTCAAAAGGCCAGGAAGCCAGGTTCCAGCAGCTGCAGCAGGAAAAGGCTGAGCTGCATATTTCCAGTGTTGAACATTTTGCATTTTTAGTAATACACAGAGGGATGACCAAATTAATTTGTGAATGATAAAAAAAAAAGATAAAAAAATTCAGGGTGGGGGGGGAAGCATAGAAGATGAATGGTCATTTTTTTATGATAGTTGTAACAGAGTTTATTTCCTCAAAATTATACACATGGCAGAACCCTGTGTACTTCTATTTTTTTAAGTAGATAAAAGTATACTTCTTAAAATGATAGACTCAACTAAGTTAATGATTTAACTTAATGTTTCAAATCTAGTAATACCTTTTTTATAGATATTTAAATAGGTTTAAGTTTATATATTAGGCACACCTCATCTTCTTTATAAAAATATTACAAGTTGATTAGCAATCCTCATTGAAAAAATGAAAGGTAACTTAAGGCATATACTCTGTTAGGAATCAAAACTTTCCTCCTTTTTCAATTTCTCATTTTCACACAAGATTATTATAGACCTATGACAGAAAAGAAAACTACAATTTATAGCTTATGTTCTAGAAATTTTCCACTCATCTAGACATGCCACAGCTTCTTCCAAATACCTTCTATCTAAAAGTATTAAATAGGAAATGCAAAACCTACTCACAGGACAGACAGATGTAAACTCTTGTAGAGATTTCAAATATGGTTAGCAAAAGACACACACACACACACACACACACACACACACACACACACACACAGATGCCTATGTCCATAAGGGCTCCATGCAGCAATATATTTACTTTCCACCAAAGTTGAAGTGCTCACTCATCTTACAAAATGAATCTTGAAAAAGACAGAAATGCTTTAAAGTGCACATTTAATATTCCAGATGTCTTGAAAGGGAAAATGATTAAAATAAAAAATGATTAAAATATTCTGTCTGGGTTTTATAGAATATTTCTTGGCATCTAGAAACCTAAGGGGAAAAAAAAGGAAAATTTACGAGGCAAAGTAAAATTGTGATATAAACACAGTAATTCTCATGAGTTAAAAATACAATTAGATGAAACCTAATTGTAGAGCAACTAGTTCAATGCATTTTGTACTCTTGCCTAAAAAAATGTACCAAAGGATGAAAATTATTTGAAAATATATTGTATTTAGGGTATTTGTGTTCTAATACTAAAAATATAATTGTGATGGCCTAGTACCTAAATATTCAGCCACTCTATTTTAAAATGTCATTGGAGAGTTCCCACTTTTTAATACTCTAAAATTATAGATGGAAACTAAACCCACTTGGGCAAAGTCTCTAAGCAAATCATTTAGTAATGCGTATGCACATTAAGGGGCCCTAGGAGAAACTTTAACCTCTTCCTGAGTTAGATTCCACATGATATTAAATCTATGAGCCTTTGCCTTGCTTCCTTTAACACTGACACTAAACTTCAGTAAAGCCTGGTGGGGAAGGGCCCTAAGTGGGACAGACTTGAGCTTCAAACCCACAGCTATTTCTTTCTAAGGGTGAAACCTTAGGTATATTATTCACTCCCTCAATAAAATGAATGAAGATAATGACATAACCTTTCTCAGGTTGTTAAGAAAATTAAAGGAAATAATGCATATAAAGTGACAGCATAGAGTCTGGGACATACAAATGTTATGTTTAATACAGTGTTTAATACACAATAATTATTATTTTTAAGTTAATCAAACATTATTAAATAATGGAGTACATCTTCAAAAGTTTTTTTTTTTTTTTTTTTGGAAAAACAATTTATTCAGTGGGCTTGTACAGAGTAACTAGATGTTAGCCATTGCTTCTTCTGAAGCTCCTAGTTTTAAAACACTAATATCTCTACAGAAACACATGAAAAAAAATTAAGTTGCTTTAATGTTAGTATTTTCTCAAATTATAACTGAAAAAACATAAGACTTCCTAGACAAATAACTACACTTACATATGATGTAATTTTTTTAATAACATATAAAAATAAAGAACTTAACAGTTGAGAAAAATAATTGCAAGAACATAGTTTGTTTCTCCATTACTACTTAAAAAAATTTTTTTTTGCAAAAATAAGTTAGAGATTTGGGGACGATTCTTTTTGAAAAAATTGAAAGATAAAATAAAACTGACAACACATGTGAGAAAACATAACTAATTACCTATAATGAAAATTATAGCAATATTTCATAGTAACCATAATTCTAAACTGGAGAAGGGTTTTAATACTAGACCAAAAAAATGCTTTAACACTCTGCTAGAGATTTGGGGACTAAAGTTGGTCTGTTTTAGCTCCTACCCAAGGGGCTCGCTTGAGGAAAGTCTGGAAGGCTGAAGCCTGGGCCTCAAGCACAGCTACGCAGCAAGTCCTTGAGCAGTGTAGCATTTGGGGAGATTTGCAGGGTGCCTCAAAACAAAACAGGGTAAAAAACTGCAGGCCCCGAATGATCCAGAAAAAACAATGCATTCCCATGCTTTTAAGTTTACTATTAAAACATCATCCCTTTTTCTTTCTCTCCAGTGCTTTTTTTATTTCGTAGGTCATGTGAATTAATCACTTTAAAACCAGAATTACAAAGAGTGTACTAATTTCCTGTCTGGAAAGCGATGGTTGATAACTTATATGGAAATCTGCTAAAATTATCCGTAGGAAAAACACAAAAGTAACTCACATAAAGTATAATGTTAGATATTTTTCCTGCTCTTTGATCCTGATTTTATACAGTTTTAGTTACACTGTTTGCATAATTTGACCTGGATCCACTACTCATTTCTGGAAAGTACTTAAAGAAGGAAACTATTCAATCTGAGAATCTGATAATCTGCTCTCCTTGTGAAAATAAAGAATGCTTAGGGTTGAAAGAGCTTTTTCAGCTCATTAATGAATTTTTCTGCCTTGATTCCTCCCCACCCCACCTCCACTCCCACTTTAAAACCCAGGGTTATTAACCTGAGCCAGTCCCAAAGCTGGGGACAACCCACCCCGGGAGGTCTGGACTCCCGGTCCAATTACCTTTCCAGTAGCACAACAATCCACAAATGGCTCTGTTCAAATCATTAATATTCATGTAAAATATAAGGACTTTTTTTAAGATTTTATTTATTCTTCAGCGAGAGAGACAGAGCATGGGCAGGGGAAGAGCAGAGCGAGAGAGGGACACAGAATCCAAAGCAGGCTCCAGGCTCTGAGCTGTCAGCACAGAGCCCGATATAGGGCTCAAACTCAAGCTGTGAGATCATGACCTGAGCTGAAGTCGGACTCGGACACTCAACCATCTGAGGCACCCAGGCACCCCAAGGACTCTTAAAGTCTATAAAAATCGCTGTTTTATTGTTCTAATTCCCACTTACCAGAATAAAGAAATGACTATCAAAGTTTGTGATTATATGATTCTCAAGGTAAACTACTGAAATTCACTCTCCAAAAGGGAAGGAAATATGCATTATTTCCTTTAAATTTCTATGAAGTAAATGCTGCTTCCATTTTACAGAAAAGGCAAATAAAGCACCTAAGTTCATACTGTTTGAAAGAAAAAGTTCTAGGGTTGAAGCTTAGACTGCTCCTACCTAGGGCCCTTAACCAACATCAGTAAAAATCAATAGTAAACAATTCAGAACAGTGGCTCCTAACCAAGTAACAGCACCAATCCTTGGGGGCATTTGGAACTGTGGGTCACAATGATGGGAGTGCTCCTGGCATTTAGTTTCTGGGGTCCAGGGATGTTAAATAACCTGCAATTTGTTGAACAGTCTCTCGCAACAACAAAAAAAGGTCACCACTGAATAACAATAGCATCCCTTTTGAGAAGCACTGGCTCGGATGAAGAAAAGATGAATATACCATAATAATAGGCTGTTAAATGAAACTGGGGAGATTTGGAGCACCTCCAAGTGACATCCTCACATAATGTCTACTGTGATGTTACCGTGATCAGTTCTCTTGGATCTGGTATGAAAAGGAAATGAACGCTCTGCCTGAAGTTACTTAGTATTTCCAAGTTTTCTCCAGCTATGAAAACATCTGAGAAGTTGACTGGGACCAAATATAAATAAAATGCAGAATCGCTTCATATGGTTTCACATTCACTTTTGATGGAGAGTTAAAAGAAACAGGTTTTGTAATTTTCCATGCATTTGCAATCACGTGTATGAAAAACGTTCCTTAAAGGAAAACCTACTTACATCTGAAAGAACACATCATAACTGACATCTATGCTGTAAATATGTAAATTGATTTGTTTTGCATATGGGAAAGACTGCACTAGATTGCCATTTTTCAATCTGAGGTATGAGAAGGCCTGAGAATCCAAAACAAGTACGTTTTAAAGATCTGTAATTTTTCTATGAAAGTGTTCTAATTTTGTGTTTTCACACTGATGACAATTAAAACCCCTAAAAAAGGTGAAAGAAGTACACTTTAAAATACTGGGATGACCACCTTCAAACCAAGTACTAGCGTACAATTTTAACACTCAGATTTATATCTGTGTTTACAACCATACAAACAGCTCAATGGTTCTAGGATAAAGAAAAAAATAAAAAACAGACAAATTTAATCCGCAAGTGTGCTTTCAAACCAAGCCAAAAAAAAAAAAAAAAAAAACACAAAAGCTATGCTATAGCAATAAAAGCTTCATGACTGTTCGGACCCAGTGGGAGAAGTGAATCATCATTAGGGCAACTGTAGCAAAGGTGAACTGACCTCACCAAACTCTTTATTGAGCAGTCAGGGCCATATGCAGTCTGCAAGGGTGATGTAATAAATACTGTCAATCTGCATCTGGCTGGAGTTTTACCATTCTTATTCATAGTTAGCTTATAAATTTATTTTGGTATTACAATTGGAAAAATGCTGAAATTATGATTAAATTATACCTACTCTTAGGAATCCCATATTTAACCAACATTAAATACAAGGAAGTCCAACACTAGGTATGGTAGATACCTAGAATTTCTGGCTATGCCTATATCACTTTCTTTTAGGAATTCCCTCTCCTTCAATGGCATATCACATTATGGGTAACCTGCCCCAAGAAAGTAGTCGGACGACCCTATTCTTCTGGATACCTGACTGGACCAGAGCAGGCACATGACTCAAGCAAGGCCAGAGAAAGTTTGAGAGGACTGACACAGATGACTCGGTAGTTCTCTAACATCAGGATTTTAAGACCCACAGAAAGTTGCCATGAAAACGCTTCCAGCACATGAAGAAAGCATACAGAATAAAGCCAACACAGCACAGGGCCAAAAAATGGATGGAAGGATGGGATGGATAGATGGTTGGATGGATGGGCTGAAGGAAGGACAAACAGATTAAATAGATTTACATACAAACAAAATCCCGACAATATTTGATCAGATGAATTTCACAGACAAATCTATTTCCAGGCACTTAATTATGTAAGACAATTTTGTATAAATTCAAGTAGGGTTACTTATGACCAAAAGTTTTCTAACTAACATACCACAGATCAATAAGAATGTCTTTCTTATCAGGAGAACATTACTTAAGTTTGAGAAACACTGGATTAAAGATCTTTTCTAAATCTAAAGTTCAAAAATCCTGCATGTGTGTATGTGTGTGTGTTTTAATTATTTCATCAGCTTAAAGGGTCAGGATTTTTTTCTCTTCTTTCAACCTCAGCATAGGTATTCAACAGAGAGTAGAAATAATGATTGCTATTTTTTTTATAATTATCACTAAGGATATATTCGATGGAGATCTTTTTTTCTCCCAAGTTTAGATTTAATAAAATTATTCACAGAAGATAATTTGCTGATTTTAGAATTCAGAATCAAGGGGAAAGTCTTGAAGGATACAGAAGCTAACAATGGCACATAACACTTTAAAAAGCATGCTTAGTACAAACTATAAACCAGAGAAATAAATAAATATCTTTAAAAGCTTTTTAATTATTTTATCTTTTTAATGTTTTTATTTATTTATTTTTGAGAGAGAGGGGAACGGGGGCAGACAGAGAGGGAGAGACAGAGAATCCCAGGCAGGCTCCACACTGTCAGTGCAGAGCCTGATATGGGGCTAGATCTCACAAATTGTGAGATCATGACCTGAGTCAAAATCAAGAATTGGATGCTTAACCAGCTGAGTGTCCCAAGTGTCTCAAAAAGCTTTTTAGAATACTTATCAAAATGATTCTTAAAAACCTAACACTCAGTTAACTTTACCTGCCTGAAACATTTGGTTGGCCATAAGTATAAATTCCCACCAGTTAGAGAAAATGAATACAACATTTACATCATGAAAAAACATATATAATTCCAAACAAAATGAGAATACCAAGTCAGTAAATAAGATTACAGAGCTAAATATCAGATGAATGACTCATGTGGAAAGACTTTCTTCAATTTTTATGCCTAGGTATATAGCTCCCAGGCACTTTTTGCTGAGAACCTGATATAACAGATATTTCCAAGACCACATCAATCAGCCGTAAACACTGGTCAATGGAATCTACATCTGTCCAGCTAAACGAATTTCATAGGAAGTCCTGCAAAGTCAGTAGCTAGTCTGCATCCTAAATTCAGAAATTAGTCATTTTTCAACCCTCCACTATCAATCAACTCAGTGATTTATTCAATTGCCCTTAAGTCTTTACCAAAGGCTTTCATCCTAGGAAGAGGTTTTTATCCTACAATCAACTCTGAGAACAAAGAGCAAATCTAACTGAACCTAACGGTTATAGGTTTAATAAATTATTAATGTGAAAAATGTTTTGGGAATAAACTAATAAACATCAACCAGTTCTGCGTAACCTTTTCAACGACGGAATAAATCTTTCCTGAGCATTATTAAAATGCACTGGGAAGTTCAAAGTTCTAAGTTAATTTGTGTTTTCAAATTTATTATTTTTTTTAAATTTTTTTTTTTCAACGTTTATTTATTTTTTTGGGACAGAGAGAGACAGAGCATGAATGGGGGAGGGGCAGAGAGAGAGGGAGACACAGAATCGGAAACAGGCTCCAGGCTCTGAGCCATCAGCCCAGAGCCCGACGCGGGGCTCGAACTCACGGACCGCGAGATCTGACCTGGCTGAAGTCGGAGGCTTAACCGACTGCGCCACCCAGGCGCCCCTTTTTTTTTTTTTTTTTAATTTTTTTTTTCAACGTTTATTTATTTTTGGGACAGAGAGAGACAGAGCATGAACGGAGGAGGAGCAGAGAGAGAGGGAGACACAGAATCGGAAACAGGCTCCAGGCTCTGAGCCATCAGCCCAGAGCCTGATGCGGGGCTCGAACTCACGGACCGCGAGATCGTGACCTGGCTGAAGTCGGACGCTTAACCGACTGCGCCACCCAGGCGCCCGTTTTCAAATTTAAAGGAAAGGAAGCATATTACTAAGACACATTCCCTGTAATCAGATAAGGATGAAACTTTACCTGTACAACTTGAAAGCCAGTTTCAGATATTTTAAATGTTTAAATACTTAGGTGGAATTACTTAAAAAGAAAATTTTGTTGCACAACATATTCAAAATGTTAAATATTGCACGTCTTGAGATGTTGAAAACATGATCCTAGGAAAATACAGATCTGAAAAAAAGCTACTGAATTGTACTATATGCCTATTTCAGATTTTGTTAGCTAAGCAGATAGATTTATTTTGAGATACCATCTGTGACTAGTTGCGACTGCATTAATTCTACCACATTCTTAGGAACCATGACCTTGTACTGCAGGCTCTAAAATGGGTCTGATTTTGAAACCTTGAGAACACTAGAGATAGAAGGGGCCATGAGAAACATCATTTCAGGGGCTCCTACAGCTTCTTCTAGGAGAAAGGAATTCCATACATATGAGTACTCTTAGGGCACTAAAAAGCAGTTTAGAGCTGGCTATATGAACCCTGGTTATAAACAATACAAAAAGAAAAGGCCATTATTGCATCAGATTTACCATCATAAAAATATTATAAATAATATTAAAGTCAGACTGAGTCAACAATCACAGGGTTTTATTATATTCAACACTAGCGACAGCTTAATCAAATACGCTTAACAAATCAGTTGTCTGAAAATTGAAAATTATATTCCTATATAATTACAGACACAATAATTTTTAAAAGTAGGTAGCAATATTTATTTTATATCCATCATCTGATTTTAAAATAAATATCTTGCAAATAAAAATGGTAAGCTTTTAGAGATGAGAAAAAATTATGAAGAAAAAAATGTCAAGTAATTCAGCACAGCTTTGCAGTGTCAAATAAAAGGTCTATCGCAGAAAGCTACTTGGGAGTGTAAAACTTCTGTTTCTGGACTTTGATCCAGGCGATCATAAAAACTTGTCCTCACTTAGTAACTCCTATTTTCATTATATGCCAAATATTCTCAAGCTTTAGCCTAGTACAAAACAAAGCAGTAAAGTCAATCATGTTACCCCTACCATGATAAATAAACTATAACATCACCCACAATGGCAGAGATGATTAGTAACTAATGAAAGGTAACATTATTTTAATATGCTGTCAAGAATAACAACAGCTGTTTAAGTGGCATTAGCACCCAGAAGACTTCATTTGCAAATACATGAAGATTAGAGCCCTTGATTAACACAGTATCTCAGGCGGGTAGGACTGAGGAAGTTGTCTAGAATAGTGAGGGTGGAAATTTTCCATATGTTGTACTTTTACTAGTCTCAAATTATTTTTTTATGCCAAAAGATTATGTTATGGATTGTTCAACCAACACTCTCAAATTCACATCAACAGTCTGTGATTACTAAAAAGCATCTGTGCTCCAAGCTTTTAGCTTTTAACTGGGTGCTTAGCTTTGTATTTGAAGATACAGGAAACAATCTAATACAGCGGCAGAATTGCTTTCGAGGTCAACCAAACCCATGGGTATTTAAATGAGAATTTAGGAATGCCAGAACCTTCATTCTGTTCGATGACTACTATTGAGTACAGATCATTCAGTCTGGAGATAGGATAAAGAGGCATGCATGAATGTCAAATGACAACAATCAAATCAAATAATGTAGAAACAGTTCCATTCACATGCCTGTCTACACTCACAGATGGCCAATCTAAGTGTATCCAAATTTCTTTTAAATTTTAAAACATGTTAAATGTTTCTACAGAACTGTTTCATGGGTTTTCTGAATCACTGACAGTATTCACATTACACTTACAAAATGTAACAAAAGGAAAAAAGCGAAGTAATGTGAGCTTCTAGTTAAAAAAAAAAATCTTAGCTGTAAAGTTAAAATGTCTGCAAATAAATTTTTACTACAACCATAAGACTCACACTGGGTTTAGAAGTTTGGCATTTTTATAATCAACTACTGTCTAATCTCACAATCTTAAATCTCCAGTTAATGCCACCAAATATAAGACCAAACGGGAACCTCTGACTACACACAAGCTCTTAGATTATATTCTTTAAACTGACAACTTTCAGCACTTCATAACTCTTAAAACTGAGGGCCTGTACTACTCTTAAACATTTTATACTTTCGTTTTCCAACTCCTATTCAACATAAGCTCTTATAAATACATAAGAATATATACACACAACACACACATATCAGAGAAAGTGGTCAGCCTATGTCAATATAAACTATAATACAAAAACTAACTTAAAAAATCTTCATATAGAGTCTCAGATGATCTAAATTTTACACAGAGCAGTGTAATTTTGAGAAATTGGGATTTTAATCTTTTGCTACTTGGGAGAAGAAGTAATGTGAAAAGAAAAGTAAATTTAATTCTTTCCATTTATTTTCCAGTGAAATGTTTTTCAAAGTTTTGGCAGGCTCGGAGTGAGGTGTTCTTACCTATGACTACTTAAAAAGAACCACTAAACAATCCCAAATTTCTGACTTTAAAGGGAGAGATGGGAAAAAAAGAAAAGGACAATTTATGTTGATTTATAAGACAAATCACTTTTTTCTTTCAACTATTAATAATATGCCACCTCCCAAAAACACCTTGACACACTTAAAAAAAAATCAGCCCAGTTCTCCTGCTCACTCCCCGTTCAACTAGGGCAGAAAGGTGGATGAGTGCAAGGGGGAAAGGAAACGAGGGGCAGATGGCCTCGGAGTAGCAGGTGACCGCTGAAAACTGTCGGCCACAGCAATCAGCAATTCCAGATCTAGATGGCCTTAGTGCCTTACCCTACACTCGCAGAAAAGTGTGTTTTGAAAAGAAACCACTTTCTTTCCAGGGTTTATCCTCCGCTTGCTTCAGATTTAAGATTCTGAAGGAAAAAGGCCAAAATGGGAAAGCCAACTTTAAAAGGAGGGCGGAGTAATTAAACAGAAGAGGTAAGATTTGCCCTAAGCAGTAGCCTCTATCAAAAAAACCCCGAAAGTAATGAAATCGATACAAATTCGTTAGGAAAAACAGCCTTAAAAAAAGAGTCCCTTCTAAGATACCAAAGTAATACACCGCAAGAGAATAAAGGAAAACAAAAATGTCAGACAGTCCATTTTCAATGAAGATTCCTCCGCTGCTGTGACCCAGGCGCCACCACCCCAGCACCCGGCCCCGCGCCCCCAGGGAAAGTGGGAAGGGAGGGGATGCTGAAGGAACTACCTGGTTTTGTCTCCAAAGGGCAACATATCAAACATGGGAAGTTCAAAGTGCAGACCATGCGGGCTCCGCAGACCCTGGGTTCCAGAGGCGCCGGGGGGCGACGACGTGCCCAGGTGAGGCGGTGACTCCAAGCCCGCTCCCCTACCGACCCCGCCACCGCGCCGCTGCCAGCCGCCGCCCGCTCGTCCCGCGCTGCGCCGCCCCCTGGCGGGGAGCGCCCGGCACAGCGGAGACGGAGCGCGGGCGGGTGGGACCCCAGCGCCGTGCCCCGGCTGGCCGCTCCACCATCACCGCCTCGAGTGCGTCTCCCTAGCGGCCGAGGCGGCCAGCGCCGGCTACCCGACGGCCGCTGCCTGGATGTGGCGGCGGAGGACACGGGACCCTTCTCCGAAGAGGTGCGTCCTGGAATCAGCCCGAGTCGGCTTCCCACCAACTCCTCAGGCTTTGAGGGATCCGCCCGCCACACACTCCCCTCTCCACCTCCTCCTTCCTCGGCTTCAGCCCCAATGCCTTCCCAACTCAAGGCGAGCGTTTCCCACGCGCGCCCAACTGCCCCCCGGGCGGCCGCCTCCCAAAGGACAGGCGCCCTCCTCCCAGCCCTCCGCAGCGGCCGCCCGGCGCTTGGCTCTGGACCAGAAAGAGCTGGCCTCTGGGGTCGGCTGGGGCCGCGCGGGACCCGCCAGCCCCCAGCTGTCCGCTCGCGCAGCGCCTCCCCCGCGCCCTTTGTGTGCGCGCCGCGAACCCCTCTGCGGAGCGGTTTCAGCGGCGCCGCCTTGGGAGCAGGAGAGAGTGAAAGGAAACGCGCGGGCCAAACTAAGGACTGGAAGGGGGCAAAAGGCGACAGCACTTACTCTGGGAAGATTCCGGCATGTTGCAGCCTTTGGGCTCCTCGTGGTCTCGCCCCTACCCCGGCTTCCCCGCCCCGCCAAGGGCCGGGGCAAGGGGGGACGGGGGAGGAGCGGAGCCGCTAGGACCGAGTTGGAAATGGTGCTTCCGGAGCTGCAGGGAAGGGGCTCAAAAACTGTTTTGGTTTCGCTAAGGAGATTTAGGGGGACCAGGAGGCTAGAGAAGGGCTGGAGGAAGGCCCATGAGCGCGGGTGTATGTAAATAATCTTGCTCTCAGGGAATACCAGGGCAGCCGAGGTGTATGTCTGTGGGGGGGGGGGGGGGGGGTCCGCATGTACATTTTTGTATTTGAACTTTGTGAGCAAGTTGGATCGAATCCCATGTTTGGGCTTTTCGACTGTACTTGCCATAAAGTCGAGGTCTCTATACCCTAACAGGACCAAGGACCTACTTAAAAAGCCAAGGGCCTGGGAACGGAGGTTGTTTAACGGTGAAGGCAGGGGAAAATTCAACAGGGGAGAGAGATGAGCCCCCAGGTCACTCTCAGCGACCCGGCTGAGTCTTCCAGGGGGTCCTCTTCTTACCTGGTGGCTTTCCTAACAAAGTAAGAGAAGGTAAAGTCCCAGTGATCATCCAGCCACGCTTCCACCGAATCCTGGTCCCGCTGCAACTGCGACCCCCCGGGGCCCGGGCTGGCCCGCTCCATGATCCGCGCCCCGAGTCTCTGCAGCTGGTTTGTGCTGTTTTCCACCCCAGCTGGGGTCCCTCCCTCGGAGGAGCAGGACTCTGCCCCGAGACCCTCCCCCTCCGCCTTGCTCCAGTCCGGCTGGCTTTCGGCGAAGCTGCTCGGGCTCCTGGCCAGCCTCTTGCCGCGCCCCTCCTCTCCCGGTCCTCACCGCTCCCAGGTGTGGCGGGTGGGGCAGGCGCTGCAGCCGCGCGTCCTCCCTGGGGTCTGGTGGAAACCGGGTCTCGCAGTGTCTCAGGTCCCCAGATTCCAAGGCGGCGGCGGAGGCAACTGGCGAGCTCTCCGGAAGCTAAGTGGCCACGGCTGGAAGGAGGCCACGCCACCGCTGGGGTGCGCTGTGTGCTGAGCGGGATCCGGGGGAGCGCGCAAAGGTGACTGTGGGTGTGTTCGCAGATGCCCCGCTGTCAGAAAGGGAGAGTCGCGATGTGTGCGCCCATCCTAAATCCCGAAAGCTGGAGCTAGGGGAAGTTTCCACGCAAAGTAAGAGGTGCTGCTACCCTGGGCACTTTTTCCTCTGGGCTGACTGAACAATGACTGTCTGGCCTCGCTTTCCTCCAACCCAGGGCTTGGGTCTGGGAGAAACCGGGATCATCGACCTTCCTCGGAGCCCAGTCAGCCCCGGGGGTTCGAAGCACCCCAGCAACCGTGCGGGTTAAGGAGAGCTGGGGCGTGCGCCACAGATTTGCGGGTCCTGGTGGGTAACTTCCAACAAAGCCATTCCCGTGTTTAAAATGTTAATATTAACGACAATAATAGTTACAAATTAGGTGTCTGCATCAAACATTCCCTTTTCATGGCTGGAACAAGATTTCCTAGGAAAAGGAAAAGGTAAACTGAAATAATTATGATGGTTTGTGTATGAAGTCAGAGAACAAGGGCACCTCTGTACAATGAGGTTAACTTGAGAGCACAGGCACTACGCGGGTACAGTGCACAGCAGCCCATTAGCCCAAGTTTAAGTTCATTCGTCATATTTAAATGGAATTAACACGGGCGCGCGTGCACACACACACACACACACACACACACACACACACTACAAAAAAGTATCCGTTTAAAAGGGCTCAGCCTTCCTACTCTGTTTTGCCCTGTCCCAATCATGCTTTACAAGAATGAAGTTGGTGTCTTCCTTTTGCTTTGTTCTCATCTCCATCTTCTTGTCCCGCAATTTGCAGTTTTAATATGGTATTTTGCAGTGACCTAATTTGGGGGTAGAATTAAATCAGGAGTTGTATGTTTCACTACGTGTGAAGGACACTATTATCAGTGATATACCCTAAGTAATCGAGCTGACATACTTTTAACAAAGTCCTTTCAAAATACTCTTGGCAAGAATGTAAGACATTACTCACTACATAGAAACGCATGATTAAATTGATAATGTAAGAACTTTAGAAAATGCCTTCCAATCCCCCCAATGCAATGGTTTATCCTTCCTGCATTAAATAGTTGTCTTTCTGTAACTTCAGTTTCTGACACTTCACTGTTGTATATAAGTAACCACAAGACAATAAAAAGTAAGCAAAGCAGTAGAATGTGACATAATGCATGATAAATTATATCAGGTTTTAAAATGTGAGCTCTAATTTGTTACTATGATCCTGATGTGTGATTACAGTGCTCATGAGCTGGAGACTGCCCTCGGTGCTCAGTTTTTCCCTGTGGAAATCCACGCATTTCTCCTAACAGGAGGTCAATTATGATTTAAAATTCTGCTTACCTACAAAAGATGTAGTGAATTTTTGGCTTGAATTATTTGCTTCTGTTGGTTGTCTTGATTAAATAAACTATCTAAATGTCCATTTTTTTCTTTTAACCTGAAAGGGTCAAATTATTAGAAACCAGGAAGTTTTCTGAAAAGTTACTTGAAAACAAAACAAAATAAAACAGTTTATGGATTCTCCCATCAGTGGGTCTGAATTCTCTGTGATGTACATGGTAGATTGGAGGTTACTTGGAAGGCCTGTTATATGAAGTGAGCATATCACAAGGGATTGGGAGATGAGGTATTTCAGACTGTTCTACTCTCCAGAGATCTCAGATAAAATTTGTAACAAAACCTCTGTAATTGTAAAGTTCTTAAAGGGGAGCATATTTTGCATTGACCTCACCCTGACCTCTTGTTCCCCAGCTCCATTTTATTCTTTATCCCTATTTGCTAGATTATTTAATGTGTTAACTTACTGGTACAGATTGCACTAAGCATCTCCAATCTTGTTGTAGAATGAGTTGAAGATTGAGTAAATAACAAACATTACCAGGAAATAACTTCAAAAATGCTGTTACTGCTATTCACAACAGATAAATGTGCAATGATTTAACGGAAAGCCCTCCAGTTCCCAATATACTGGAATAAAGCCCAAACTCTCTAATGTGGCTTACAAAGTTCAACATGATTTGGCTTTTACCTACCTCTACTGTTGAAGGTTTTGATCATACAACCAGAAAAAAATAAATCTATGATCAAGTTCCTTTCAACAAAAAAAAAAGAATATGAATTATAAAAGTCATGAAAAACTTTCCTGCTTTGCTTTTTTCCCCCCAAATGCCACACAGTATATTCTGTCCCCTTGCAGCAATCCTGTATATTCCAGGCTTGAGAAAATTAATATATTTGCACTTATAATGATATCCAAGTTTCTAACTATTGAAGGGGGAAGACTAGAACATACATTGTAGTGTTGAAATAGAATTGGAGGTTAAAAATTAAATATGGGGGGGGTGTAGTTGTGTATCATGCAGGGAAATCCCACATGATGAAGAAGTACAGGCAGTTTCTGAGAACTGTGGGTATCCTCTAGCTGACAGCCTAGAAGGAGCTCTAGTCAGCAAAAAAAAAAAAAAAATGAATCCCTCAGTCTTCACAATACAACAAAGAAAATTCTGCTACCAAACTTTTTGAGCACAAAAGCAGATATTTCCCCAGTCAAGCCTCAGATGTGACCACAATCCCAGCCAATATATAGACTTGCAACCTTATAATATGCTAAGAAGACATCTTCATAATTGATATCTTAATAATGAGTCCTACAATCCATGAATATAGTATATTTATCCATTTATTCTGGTCTTTTAAAAGTTTTCCTGGTAATATCTTCTAGTTTTTAGTGCATTGGTCTTACACATATTTTGTTAAATATATCTCTGTATCTACTTCAGCTTTCTCACTGGGAGGTACTAGCAGCAATAACATTTCAATAGCAATGAGTACACTAAGCACCCAGACTTTGGCTTCTAAATGCCATTCTCCACTTTAAAAGGAACCAAGAGTCTTTGGAGAAAAAGTTCCAGGTCTAGGATAGGAAACGTATAAGATATGCCTGGAAAATCTTGTGCTAGAAAATTAGAAAGGCTTAAAATGATGGCAACATATCAGAAGGACAGAGGATGTAGCTGAAGGGAGCTTCCAATGAACAAATCTGGATCAATTTGAATATCAAAATATAAAGTAATAGCAAATTGTAACCACTGACTAAAATAAGAAACTGTGATTTCACTCTGATATAAATAAATCGCTAGAGAAGTAAGTCAATAGAAAGAAGAGAATGCCAGCTAATAAATACAAAAGGAACTATGTAGTTAGAAAATCATCAGTGGTTGCTAAAACTAATAAGTGAGAGTTTGATGATGAATGGGATGTTTACATAGTCTTAAAGTATCTCCTCACAAGTTTTTTTTTTTTTTTTTTTTTTTATCAGTTATGGGAAAATCGTATCTTTACAATGAAAAAACTTGTGGATCTAACTACATGATCAATTTAATATCACTTATGTATACAATAATACACTTATATGTATAAAGCATATACACCTTTTGATAGGATATGCTGAGAAGGATACAAGATCACTTCTGTTACTCCTGAATCTGAATCTAATCATGAGGATCAGATTGAGGGATTTCCAAACAAACTTACCCAGATTGAGGGACTTTACAAAATAACTGGCCTGCATGCTCCCAAGTTTTCAAGGTCAAGAAAGACAGAGAAAGACAGAGGACCTGGTTACTTGTTACTTTGTAACAATATTACCACAACATTAGTGGCTTGAAGCAACACACATTTGTTATCTCCCAGTTTTTGTGAATAAGGAGTGTAGGCTCCGCCAAACCACGTCTTCTGCTCAGGGGATGTCTCACAGGCAATCAGGTGTCAGCCAGAGCTGCGTTCTCATCTGAGGGTCCACAGGAGAAGGATCTGCTTCCAAGTACATTCAGGCCTTTGGCAGAATTCAGTTCATTGTGATTGTAGAACTGAGAGATTCTTTTTCTTGCTGAGTTCTGGCTGGAGACCCTTTAGGCTCTTGGCTGGAGGCCCCTCTCTGCCTCTAGAAGCCACCTTCATTTCCTTGCTTTCATTATCCAACATGCCTGCCTGCTTCCTAGAGCCAGCAAGGGAGAGAGACTCTAGCAAGATGAGCACTATAATCTTATGTACGTGATCACACAATCACATACACATAATCACATACACCCCATTACTTTTGCCATCTTCTGTTTGTTGGGACCAAGTCAAGGTTCTGCCTTTGTACAAGGGGAGGGGAATCACAACAGGGTATGAACACCAGGAGGGAGATCCATGGAGGCTACTGCAGGAATCCTTCTAGAATAATACTGTGTAATAAAGCATAGTGACTGTGACATAGCATGTATTCAGTAGATATTTGTGGGGGCAATTTGAAAAAAAAAAAGTTTTGTTAGAATGCTTTGGCTGCACTTTTTTGTGCATTGTATGTAAATATGTTAGCAACTGATCTTTGAATAAGGATTATTTCTTTTAGTGGTCTTTGGAAGTCTTTTCATACTGAGTAAAATCACCATTTACTCTTAGTGCTAGGCTCATGTGAAATAGCAGTTTTCTGAGGACAGTTTTGGAGTACATGTTTCAAGTTGTTGCACAGCCTCCAACAGGGATCAGCCTATTCCCTTAAATGGGTGAATTTAAATTAGATCATTATTCTCCAATTCAAAGACAGAGCCAACCTATGAAGAATAAAGCTGTGTAATAGTGCAATCACTCCAATCAGTACATAGCATTTTCTTTCCCAAATCAAACATACAGTTTCTACCCAAGGCTCTTGTAGCAGCCAAGAAGTTAGCTTGATATACGAAGGCTGATCCATGTGGAAAGATTATTACATACAAGATGGTGAGCAGCTGTTTTTTGTTTTTTGTTTTTTGTTTTTTTTTTTGTTTTTGTTTTTGTATCAGTGAAGGTCACACATAGAGCAAATGGACTTACATCAAAACCGGAGGGATTTTGGACAGATACTAGACACACTTTCCTGACAGAGGGATGCAATACAGATGGATTTATGATGAAAAACAACTGTGGAATTTTTCCCTGGAGACTTTTACAAAAGGAGTGGACAACCACCTGTTGATAATGCTTTGAAGTCCTATATCAGAGACAGATCGACCTCAGGAGGTCTTTCGGTTCCTCACCACCCTTTCACCTGCATATGGACAGTGCGTTAAACAGAGCAATTATGTGGTGCTCATTGGTAAATAATATTAACTGCTCACAGATGCAGAACATATAACATAAAACACTCGTGCCCAGAACAAATCTATGCTCTTCCCATCCACTTTCCTATTGAAAGAGACTCCATTCTCTAGAGAAAATATCCCACACTAGTCAGAATGACTAAAAATAAAATAATTAGTTTAGAAAGAAATAGCAAGGAGTGAAACACTTTTAAGTCAACTACATCCAGGTATGACACACTTAACTAAAAAACCAGTTTAAAAGTAGGTCATTTAAAATAGACTTTTTAAAGGTTGAGGGAACAAAAATGTGTATTTTTAAAAGAAAATCTAGAGAAACAGGTTTATTGATCTTGAATTTCTAGAGAATCACTTGTCATTTTCTAAAATAAATTATAGGTAAAAAATTTTTCTGTCGATGCTGAGAGTCTCATTTTAAGAATCTCAGACATCTTTGTAGACACCATTGTGGAGCCCATCTCCTCCCAAGTATTAAGGAAAAGTGTGATTTAATTATCAAGCCAGAGAAAAAGAAGGAGCCTCATTACTGGTGATAATTTTCATCTTTTAGGAGTAGCCTTTGGGTAAACGTCTTTGAGCTAATTCTTTTTTTTTTTTTAATCAACATTTTCAATTTAATAAAATCAATTTAACAAAACTCATGCACGACTCCAAAACTAGGTATAGTATAAGTTGTGCAAAATTTTTCACTCAACTTCGATCCATGCCTTGAAAATGCTACATTTTTTTTAATGAACAAAGGTTGTATAGAGATCTAGACTAAACTAGGAGTTCATTCTGTACAGATACAGTCACAGTGATTCCATTTTCCCATTCCTTTCTTATAGGGAAATTAACAACATATTGAAAGGGAATTAACTTGCAGCCATTCAAATTTAGAAGCTCCAGAATAAAATTTTCCAGCTATGCTCATAGAAAATGCTGTCTTTAAATGATAGCAGTCCTAAGACGTGTAATCAATAAATCAATAGAAAGAAGGAACTACATCCATAGCACAGGCCCCAATGTCTTCAAGTTCATTTGTTTTCATTCTTCTCTGCCGATTAAATCACTGAGTGCATCAATTAGAATTACTAAATCTATAATTGTGCACTGCACAAGCTATTCCAGCCTGAGAGTAAGGCCTGCATAATCTTTCTTATGTTAGGGCTATGAATCTGAAAAAACATTTCGATAATGTTTTAAAATTCAAGAATTTATCAATGCCAGTGATTTTCTCTTTGCAATAGTTTCCTTGGAAGGCTATATATTTTTATAAACTGTGTTGCCATTGCTGAAAACATTTTGGTGAATTTCTCTTTGGAATGCTTTCAGAGCCAGCATTAGTCATTTTGTGTCTCTTCACTAGTGACAATATTTTGGTTTGTTTATTTTATGATGAGAGGAAGTTTGTTTCTTTGTATATTTTAAACAGCCAAACGTCTGGGCGCCTGGGTGGCTCATTTGGTTAAACCTCTGACTTCAACTCAGGTCATGATCTCACAGTGTATGGGTTCGAGCCCCACGTGTTGGGCTCTGTGCTGACAGCTCAGAGCCTGGAGCCTGCAGCCTGCTTCGGATTCCATGTCTCCCTCTTTCTCTGCCCCTCCCCCACTCACATTGTGTCCCTCTCTGTCTCTCAAAAATGAACAAATGTTAAATAAAAAAATCAAATGGCCAAAAGTCACTCCTCCTATGGTCTTGTGAGAAATACATTTTTTTCTTTTTTGGTAAAATGAGAAATGATTATAAAGTAATGGGACTGATATTTGTTCTTTAGATTGGAAGTTTGTATTATCTTTACATTTGCTAGCTATGTGACCAAAGACAATTTACTTAATTACTCGATACCTCCGTTTCCTTATCTGTAACAGGAATGACAATAGCCCACATAGATTTGTTGTGACTATTAAGTGATATAATAAATGTACAGTAGTAATTAGAGTGCCCGGTACAGAGAGTTCAATAATTCTTACTGAAGGAATAGCTATATGAAGGGACTCTTAGCCTCAACTCTGCATCAAACTCCTTTCTTCAAATCTAATACATTATCCAAAACTTACTGCAAATCTATCCTTTGAAGTCAGCTCTCCCTCTTTAGTGTTACTAATTTGTAATTCTCTCTTTTCAAACAGTCATGGAGTCCTGAAGATTGACCTTACATCATGACTCTTAAATCCATCTCCTTTCCTTCACCCTACTTCTTGTCTTCAGTCCATGAACCCGTGAATCCTTCATGTTGCAGGCAGAGTGATCTCTCTAAAGTATAAGGCTGAGGGGAACCACTTCTTCCATTGTTGTCTGGGTATGGGTGATCTTGGTAAAACCTGTAAGGCCATTTGCAATCTGAAACTGGTTTATTGCAAAGGCATCAATTCCACATTTCTTTAACTTAGCATGCTCTTGCTTTTCCAGGACTTTGCATGTGGCTGAAATTTGCTATGTTACTCTGGCTTTTGGGTAACTCCCACTGTTTCCTCTGGATTTAATTTAGAGATCAGGTGCTCCCGAGTGCTCACATTCTCAGGCACCCGTGTGGACCCCACCTGCCACCCACAGCTTATTTATGTATCCCTCTTAAGTAAATTTACAGTGTCTGACCCTCATTGCACTGTATTGTAATCCCCTTTGTTTGAAATTTATTTCCACATCAGAATATGTCTCCTTGGAGGGCATACACTGTGTCATTCCTGCTAATCTTAGTTGTGCCCTCCTAGGACCTCATGTTCATAGATTCCTCAGACCGTAACAGGGCTCAGTAATTATTCATTGAATAAATGAATGAATGATATTTCTGATGCCTTATTTAGAGTTCTTGTGACTCATTAACAACTTTTATTGTTATTAAGAGTTAGTGTTGTAATTCCCAAATTTAGGTGTTCATGCCTACCCTCTCTGCTTGGAAAAACCTGTATCTTTCCCCATATAGTTACATAGCTCATCCTTTCACCTAATGTGTCTCCAATTACATATTCCAGAGAGATTTTCTCAGACCGCCTGAGTAAATGGGACACACTCATCTCACTGGCAAACACATCTTTGTTTTTCTTCATAGCACTTGTCAATTCTGGACATTATATGCTATGTTTATTATTTACTTATTTATTTACTTGATCTCCATAAGCTCTATCAGGTTGAATTTGTGTTTTTTATTACTGAGTCTCAGCTTCCACCATCCCATCTGGCACATAGTGGGTACTTAATGTTAGGTAAAGTATTGAATTCCAACTTATAAGGTCCTTGAGAACAGTAAGTTGTGTATGCTCCCTATCATCTAACCTAAAACATTACAATCAATCAATCAATCAATCAATCAATCAAAAAATCAAGCTTGTACTCACTTAAAAAAGCTTATACCTACTTTTTGGATCTTTTCAAAGGGGTTAACTTTATGCTTGAGTAACAGGGTACTTCTTGAAGCAGAGGATACTTACAGGTACCCACTAAAGGGGGTGGGGTTAAAAATTAAGTGAGCCTCTCCAACCTCTGGGAAAGGAGGCAGAAAGTTTCTTTGAAGCAGATCTTTGTTCTGCTAAGAATCAGGGGAAGTTCTGCCCTTATTTATGTAAATGTAGGATAAGAAGGTTTTTCCCGTTTGAAGCAGGAGATGATAGTTGAAACAAAAGACTGCCATTCCCCTGGATCCCCTGTGAGCAAACAAAGGTCTCCAGGATGAAATTAAGTGAATTTGCAGAGGGAGTCTGGAACTTCTGGAAGAGAACAATTTAAGTGTGTGTCATTATTCCCTGTGATTTAGCATGTGGTGGGGGGTGGAGGCACGAGTCTGTCAGGGTGAATTGCTTGTCCCTGATCTAGTCACAGAGACAGACAAGAGCAACAGCTCCCTCACCTCAAGGTAAAATCATCTGCCAAAAGGCAAGTGAATTTACCCCAAAGTTACATAGCTCCAGCATCCTTCATTTAAAGGGCCCTTTCTGAGTCTCTGAGTGGGTTCCTATCAATGTGTCCTCATGGTCATACATATTAACTGATGATTGTGACAACTGACTCTTTCCACCTCAACACCTCCTCCTTGGCCTTCTTCAGTAAAATCACTGGAGTGGCTGAAGACATTTTTGGGATCCAACTAAGAGAAGTTGAGTTAGGGAAACATTTAGTTTGGTTTAAGGGGGATAGGTCAAAGTCAATTCTGTGTATCATTAAGTTTTTGCTAGCTGCCTTGTTATAGAAGTGACTTACACTCACTCTTCAGAATCACCTGGTCTCAGGACAGGAAGGGTCAGAAGTCTTATGATATGAATGTGCCCTAAATTACCTGTCATCAGAAGTATGTAGCTAGTTCAGGAGAAACAAGCTTTTTTCTGATTTCTGATCACCAGAAAAGTGTGATAAGACTTAGTTTAAAATGAGACTACAAAATGTTTGAAAATCATTGGACAGATATTCACTGGTTAGCAGAAGATTCTGGAAGAAATATAAGACAAATCCTACTTTACTAGTATTTGGTGAGGAAGGTATTAACTATTTAATTTCTAAGATAAACTAAAGAGGACGTTGGGGTAAGATTTTTAAAGCCTTCACCTGAGACTCCACCATTCTCTGCCCTCTACACCCCCCACCTTCAAATTTTTTTGAAAAGCAAACCTCAAAGCTTTGTCCTGGAAGAGGACAAACACAGCATGTAGTGTTGCTAGATTTTTGGAGTACAAGCATACAGCACCCCAAACCTCAGTATACTAGCACATACAGACTGGCTCGTTGCTAGCTGCCTTAGTGTAAGAATCACTTGCAAGAATATTTCAATGGGGAGATTCCAACCAGAGGTAAGGCTATTTTATCCACAGGCTTTGAAAAATTGATGTACCAGAAATGGAGGGTGTATTCTGGAAATGAAATTTTGGTCCAAGCAAAAACTTTCTGTGAACACTCATTAAAACTACAATTGTAAAAGGTACCAGAGTTGGAGGTACAAATGTAGGTAATAGATAATTATACAGTTCTGTCTCCTTATAGTCATTCCTATGTTCTCAAAAACATACCCCTGCATAACTCTGGCACAGTGCTTAAGAGCCCTAACATGAACAGTGAAGATTAGGAGAGTCATTGAACGTGCTGACTATCTTCTCTTTGTCCCTCCAGGGACTCTGTTCTCCAGCAGGCTGACCTATAAAGACTACATCAACAAGCATCTTTGCCCTCTGGCTAGTGGTTGCATCAGTAAGAAATGATGGGGCAGGAGGAGAATGAGCTCAGAATTTTTTACTAACCTGAAACAGTGGGCTAAACATGGTGGCAAAATCTTTGTGACTTCTCCCATTGAAAGGTAGAGTCTAATTCCCCTCTCCCTTTTCATCAGGACTGGCCTAAGCGATTTGCTTAAAGAACTGAATGCAGTAGAATTGACATTTTGGGACTTCTGAGGCTGGGTCATTACAAGAAATCTTGCAGCTCCCATCTGCCCAGGTCTCTTGGAGCACTCACTCTTGGAGCTCTGAGATGTATAAGAAATCTGATTACCCTGAGGTTGCCCTGCTGGAGTGGCTGTCAGGAGAGATCCCATGGAAAGAGAGCAATGCCCACCATTGCTCAGCTGTTCCAGCTTTTCCAGGCAGATATGTGAGTGAAGAGTTGGAGTACATTGGAACCCCAGCAGATACATTGTGAAGAATCAGGAAACCCAGCCAATAGCAGAACTGAGACATTTCCAGCTGTTCAAACTACCCCAGCTGAGACTCCAGGCTTTGTGAAGTAAAAATAATCTGTTTCTGGGGTGCCTGGGTATCTCAGTTGGTTAAGCCTCTGACTTTGGCTCAGCTCATGATCTCATGGTTCGTGGGTTCGAGCCCCACATTGGGCTCTGTGCTGACATCTGAGTCTGGAGCCTGCTTCAAATTCTGTGTCTCCCTCTCTCTCTCTGCCCCTCTCCCATGCATGCTCTGCCTCTCTTTCTCTCAAAAATACATTAAAAATATTTTCTCTCAAAAATAAACATTAAACATAATGTTTATTCTCTCAAAAATAAACATTAAAAATAATCTATCTCTGCTATGCCCTGCCATGATTCCTGACCCACAAAATTGTGAGCATAATACACACTTATTGTTTTACAGAATAATTGTTTGTGTACGTTTGGGTGTACGTTTGTGTACGTTTGTGTACACTGTTGTGTACGTTACACAGCAGTAAATAATCAAACACCTGGTAATCTCCCAGCTGTGTCATCTCTGGTTGGCTGGGTTCTGCTGCCGGAGTCTCTTCATCACAGCCCTCTCCATATAGCTACTCATGCCTTCTAGCCTATAGGAGGTAATGGCACCCAGCCCTCGCTAGCTGTACTAGTCATTGTTATGGGCTTTCTTGAATCCTGTCCACCTTTTAAAAACAGTCCCTTGATTAACCTCTCCTGAATTACCCAGTTTAAGAGTGTCATCTGGGATTCCTTGGGGTCTTGGCTCATATGCCAGACTTGATATACATGTCTCAAGACATATTGAAGAACAGAGGAGGAAGCTACAGTGTGTAAAGAGGTTCAGAATTATGCTTCAGATAGATGCAGAAAAATTTGCCTAGCAAAATGGTATGTTTATATACTTATATCAAGTACTTATATCAAGTAATTAGTGTGTTGCCGTTAATGAAATACTTTAGGAAACAGTAGACTTTTTTTTTTTTTCAAACGTTTTTTATTTATTTTTGGGACAGAGAGAGACAGAGCATGAACGGGGGAGGGGCAGAGAGAGAGGGAGACACAGAATCGGAAACAGGCTCCAGGCTCTGAGCCATCAGCCCAGAGCCCGACGCGGGGCTCGAACTCACGGACCGCGAGATCGTGACCTGGCTGAAGTCGGACGCTTAACCGACTGCGCCACCCAGGCGCCCCAGGAAACAGTAGACTTTTAAGGCCATCCTTGAAGTTTTCTGGACTCAGTAAGTCTTACTCATCCTTTTAATTTGTTTGTGAGAGAAATGGCCATTCTCTAGCATACTGCATTACTTTATTTAACAGTCATTATATATTATACTTTCTATATTCCAGCACTCGTCTAAGACCTTTACACAGAATGACTCATTTAATCCTCCTAATAACCCTATCAGCCCTGTGTTATTATCGTCGTTTTACAGACAAAGAAATCAGGGTATGTAGAAGTTACATAACTGGCCTAAGGGCTCACAGCTAGGAAGCGGAAGTACTAGCACTAGAAGCCACAATGTTCAGCTACAGAGTGCTGTCTTTACCAGTGTGTTTCGCTGTTAAGTCTTGCCAGGAATGATTTAGGAAACAGGAGAAATGAGTTGACTGGGTGGTCTACCGTGTGATTCAGTCAGTGATTGCGGGGGCCTTCTCTTCTTGAAGGCATCTGAGATGACGGAGCATGAGAAAGAGAAACAGGTTGGAAGCTCCTGAGAGCATAAACACCAGAGAGGACAAGTGTAATGGTTATGCATTGCTGTGTAACAAATTACCTCAAAATGTAGTAGCTTAGAGCAACGATAAGTTTTTATGTCTCATGGCTAGTGTAAGTCAGGGATTCAGAGAGGGTCCAACAGCATGTATAATCCACTGTATCTGGAGTCTCAGGTAGAAGACATGGAGTCTCATCTGAAGACTTATTCAGTCCTGTATGGGCCTAGCTGAGTATTCAGTCTGGAATACTATTCATCTTCCATCTGGTCCCAGGGGTGCTTAGAGGAAAAGCCACCCACAAATGAAATATGGTTTCATGTGTGGGAGTTACTATTTTGGAAAACTTAGCTTAAATGATTTTTTGTTTCAGTCAGGCTTTCTGAAGAAAGCAGAGGGCAAGCTGGATCTGGGTAAAAGGATTATTATAAAAGTGTGAGGAGTGTTTAAAGAAATAAAAAATAAGGGATTATGTAGAAACCCAGGACTAGAAACAGCAGAGAGCTATTATCTCTCCCAGGACTGAAGGAAGGGGAGAAGTTACCAGAACTCTGAGGGTAGCTATTTGTAGAGTGTCTGACAAGAGCTGTGGCCTTCAAGGAGGAATGCAGATAACCAAGGATGAGTTGGTAGAGTAGGAAGAGGGTGAATAAATACTTTTGTATCATTGTCCTTCTGCCCTCTGATCTCCTGCTTATCTAACCCACTGGATGACATATGGCCAGACCAGTTCATATAGGTCAGCCCCTCAGGACCACAGAGTAGAGTGACAGTAAGAAAGGTAGAGAATGGGCCTGGAAGGGCAAACAGGAGATACCCAACACACCAAAATATTTCTCCTGGTATGTGGGGAGTGATGCATGTGTTTTGGAAGGTCAACAGTTGTCCCTTATAGAGCCTGAGGTGAATTCTGCTGGAATTTGTAATGTCACCATTAACAGACTTTATAATATGTTGTATTGTTTGAAATGACCATTTTGTAGGTTAAAAAAACTGGAAAATTTGACAATTTCATATAGTTCAACCCAATATTCTGGGTACTTTCCAGTTAAAGTTGCTAATGGAAAAATGCTTGTATTAGATAACTGAAAATGTTGCTTCTCATTGTTTTATTGTTGGCTATTTTCTGAGTTAGGACTACCTAAAAACTTAAGTGGAATAGGTGTTCTAATTGGATGGCATCAAACATTTTTTAGTTGTTCATGGGTAAGACAAGATAAAAATATAAAGTCAGCAAAACTTTTGAGGTAGGCATGTTGCTTACTATAGGTCATGGCAGTCTCAACCTCAGTGCCCAACTGAAGTAGTTTAACCTACCTTGCGGTTTGTCCTTCAGTAGCAGACAGCCTTGAACCCAAGCAGAGAACTATGAAGGGTATTCTGATGCCTGAATTTCAGGGAGGCCCAGCAGTAAATAGAAGAAACTCATGATAGACCATGGGAATGGCAAGTTTTGAGTTTCATTTTCAAATCATGCTTTTGACCATACTGATCTCTAATCACATATTATTTAGTAATTTATTGGATAAAGGAACTCTGGTGTTTTGATATGTTTTCTCACTGCCATGTAACTAAAAAGATGTGGGTCAGATGCTGGTTAATGTGGATCTTGAAAGGAATATCTATTGAGGCCTCCTGGGTGGCTCAGTCAGTTGAGCATCTAACTTCAGCTTAGGTCATGATCTCACAGTTTGTGAGTTTGAGCCCTGTGTCAGCTCTGCACTGACAGCTCCAAGCCTGCTTTAGATTCTCTGTCTCCCTTTCTCTCTCTGTTCCTCCCTGGCTTGTGCTCTCTTTCTAAAAAAAAAAAAAAACAAAACAAAAAACAAAACAAAAAAAAAACCAGGAATGTCTACTGAAACATATATATTTAAAAATCTTGCTACTTCTGTTAAACATAGAGGAAACAGAAAAAGCCCCTAAAGGAGATCTCTGTTGTCTAAGCAATTACTGCGTGGTATGGCAGACAGAGTAATGAGTCCCCAAAGGTGCCCATCCCTAAGACCTGTGAAAATGTTGCCTTACATGATAAAGGGGACTTACCAGATGTGATTAACTTAAGCATTTAGGATAAGGAGATTATCCTGTATTATCCAGGTGGACCCAATGTAAACACAAGAACCCTTATAAGAGAAAGGCTAGAGACTTACAGTTAAGAGAAGGCAATGTAACAATGGAAGTAGAGATTGGAGGGATATGGCCATGAACCAAGAAATGCTGGCAGCCTCTGGAAGTTGGAAGAGGCAAGGAATAGATTCTCTTCCAAAAGGAACCAGCCCTGCAGACACATTTATTTTAGTCCCATAAGACTTGATTTAGACCTCTGAACCCCAAAATTGTAAAAGAATAAAATTGTGTTGCTTTAAGCCACTAAATTTGTCATATTTTTTTTGCAGCAGCAGCCATAGGAAACTAATAAAAGTGGTTTCCTTAGTTATGTGAATACAGGGTGAGGAGGCATCCAGCACTCCATATTGTTACTCCTTAAAAACCCAGATATGAAATTTGCATGAAGAGTCTAGAAGCCTCAGGGAGATTGGGACCAAGACGTACACCCAGAAATTTGGAGTTTGAGTGATGTGTCAAGGTAGAGTAGGGTGGTATTGGGCAAGACATAATCACATAAAAGAGCAATGGGATGCCTGGAAACAAAGTTTCTTTAGGAAAGTGGGAAGGTCTTGGCTGACCCAGACTTAACATAAAATCCTAAGTATTGCAGAGAGGATGGGTTTGGCATGGTTTAGTCTACAAGACCCGTAGGACCCAGCTCCCCTGACATGATGCCACATTTTTAGGGAATAATGGCTGAGTAAGGACAAACAGTGAGGACAAACAACGTCATTGTGGACAAACAATGAGAACTCTACTCTAGGAACCCAAGTAAGAGGCATCCCTAAAGCCAGGACATGGGCTTGGACCAGCTCATAGGCTTAAAAAGTATCTGAGGAACTCTTGGGACCAAGTTTCAACAGTGACATTGTGTGGCAGTGAGAAACATTGGTAGGCTGACTGGACTTCTGTTCTGTCTCTATCTGGCCTCTCTACAAGGATTGTCCAAGGGCACCTGGCTCAGTCAGTTAACTGTCTGACTTCAGCTAAGGTCCTGATCTCATAGTTTGTGGGTTCAAGCCCCACATCAGGCTCTGTGCTGACAGATCATAGCCTGGAGCCTGGTTCAGATTCTGTGTCTCCCTCTCTCTCTGCCCCTCCCCTGCTCACTCTCTCTCTCATTCTCTCTCTCTCTCTCTCAAAAGTAAACAAACATTACAAAAAAAAAGAAAGAAAAGAAAGAACGAGAGAAGAAAGAATACAAGGGTTGACCAGATAGGGACTGAGTAATCACTATTATGTTCTTGGTAAATATGGTGGGGGAGAAGGGGATGGAATTTAAAGGAATATACTGGGCTCTCTGCTAATAAGTTTTATTTTGACTGATTGGATTAATTGGGACAAAATAAGAGATATGCATACATTTTTATTCTCTAGGTTTGTGGAGCAGGTCACACTGGATATACATGTTTGTGTTCTGTTAGAAAACTAAAAGCATTTCTAGCTTCCTCCTTATGTATTTTTGGGAATCTGAAACTAAACTACATGAGTTTTTATATTCTTTCTTCCCCCAGTTTCTATATTCTGTACTCTTGCTCTTCATTTAAAAAAATGGAATAACCTTACGATTCTATAAAATTATAGGAGTTGCATTTATATGCCTCATCTTATAATCAGCTTCTATAATTGGGTGCCTTCCTCACAAGTATTTTCCAGAAGTTGCTTAACCTTTAGGGGAAGGTCTACTTTATATCACACATTATGATTTTATATAGCTCATCTCATTTAAATCTTCCCACAGTTCAGTGAGGTAGATTTTCTTTCTATTTTATAAATGAAGAAATGTGTTCATAGGGTTTAGGAATTTCTTCTAGCTGGTTATAAAAGATGGATGTCTAACCATATTATTATGGTTCTATAAGCATTAATTAAGATCATACCTAAACCAAGTGGCAAGTGAGGCATGAATATTACTAAGCTGCTTAAATACATTTAGTGTAGCAACAAAATCAAGATATAAATTATAAACTGTGATATAACAAAGTTTACATATCTTGCATTTTGTTTCAATTAATCACTCCAAACAAATCCCATCAGCAACTAGCCCAGTATATCCCCCTTAAACTTCATCTCTTTCACCAATTACCTGAAATATACATATGCTAATAACCTATAAAAGATGGATAAAGAGAACCTAGCACTGTACTTTAAATCAGGAAGTGCTCATCAAAGTTTAGTTGAGTAGAAGGTTAACAAAAGCATCATCTGAAATGCACAGTAAAAATAAGAGAGGCAAAGAAAATTTCCAAAGTTACAGACTGATTTTTAAAATAATGGCTACAGAATGACCAACCTGGTATATAACTCCTTTTGGCAAAATGGTTGAAAATATACCGTAAATTTGAAAGACAGGATTATAAAAAAATCTCCCAACTGAATAATCCTAAAGCTACAAAACAAAAGTCCTCTCCATATGAAAGAGTATTGCCCTCTGAATGTTTTTATTTGGTTTTGATTTTTGGAAGGCTGTGTTTCACCAATCACCCTTGGAAATGGACATTTCTGCTGCTGACAAGCATTCATTTCTCTTTTTTCCAGTAGTACTCAGATCTTACTCAAATGTCTTCCCCTTCCTCACATCTCACATGGGCCTCAGGAAAATCTGATCTCACTACTCACTCCAGAGGTGGCTCTTTTACATCTAAGGCTAATTCCGTCCCTAGAGCAAGGGATGGGTGCAGGAGACGACATGTGGTCCAATTAACATGAGGAAAGTCTCTCCAGGGGCATCTGAGAAAGACCCACCATCACAAAGAGAGAGATGCTCAGAGTGGCTCTCCTCCAGAAATTATCATTATTCTTCTGTGGCGATTTTGCTGCTGTGCTAGTATTCTGAAGATGAAACTTCTATTTAGAGCCAGGAAAAGAACTCTAGTGCTACAGGACTGTCACCTCGAAGGCCTCACCTCTTTGTCTTCTAGTTGGTTGAGCCAATAAGTATCTAATTGTTTAAGCTAGTCTGAGTTTTCTGTCATTTATAGTTGAAAGTATTAGAACCTATAAACCATCACCATTGTATTCTAATCCACAGTTGTGCTATAAATAAAATTCTGGTTTTGAGTCAATAGAAGAAGTACAAAAGACAGTCTTTGCTCAGGGGATCAAACTGACGAGACTCTCGCAAACCCAGAGGTCTATACTTAGGGGTCTGCCATGCCATACACACACTCTCTAAACACTACATTAGTTAAAAAACTTGCAGTTCAAGTATTCCCGTTCATCTAAAGTCATCAAGTTTCAGTTCTCTGACATTGTACATTGCATGTTTTGTGAAATTACATGTTTCCTGTGATAGCAAGAAACCCAAATAATAATTTACCTGGCCAAGAAAAATGAAGAGTAAAGATGGGTACATAATGTGGTTGTGGATTGCTGTAGAAACTTGGCATATTTTTATTTTTATTATTTATTTTTAATTTTTTAATGTTTATTTACTGTTGAGAGAGAGAGAGAGACAGAGTGAGAATGGGGGAGGGGCAGAGAGAGAAGGAGACACAGAATCTGAAGCAGGCTCCAGGCTCTCAGCTGTCAGCACAGGGCCTGATGCAGGGCTCGAACCCACAAACCATGAGATCATGACCTGAGCTGAAGTTGGATGCTTAACTGACTGAGCCACCCAGGTGCCCCTAAACTTAGCATATTTTTAACACCACATGAACTGATTAGAATAAAAAAAAGAAACTTAACAGCTTTTAAAACTCCAAAAAATTAAGAAAAGGCCATAAATAATTTTTAGGCACATTTAAAGAGAAGCACTAAAATCAAGAGCCACTACAATTTGTTTCAAGTTTGTAATGGTACTTTACACCTTAAAAAGAATATTTGACACTTGAGTAGATGATAGCAGTATACTTAAGTTCAATTTTCTTTAATGTTTATTTATTTTTGAGAGAGAGAAGGAGAGAGACACACACACACACACACACACACACACACACACACACACACACAGAATCCAAAGCAGGCTCCAGGCTCTGAGCTGTCAGCACACAGCCCAACATGGGGCTCAAACTCACCAACTGGGAGATCATGAGCTGAGCTGAAGCCAGACACTTAACCAACTGAGCCACCCCGGCGTCCCAATAAGTTTTAAGAACCATTGTGAATTTAAATTATCACACAACTATCAATGTAGGGTTTCAAATTGATACTATCTCAAAAAATTAACCTAAAATAATGTGTCCATTTGGCTTAAAGACCTAGAAGGAAAAGTAGAAGGAAAGAGTAATTAGCAACGTAAAAATGATCATTTTAGTCACACTCGGATTTCAAAAGTATGTTTGTGACTTGAATAAGTAAGCTCTTGAGTATAAAATAAAGTCCAAATTTACTTTGAAATTTTATTTTATTTTATTTATTTTAATTTTTTTAACTTTTATTCAGTTTTGAGAGACACAGCATAAGTGTGGAGGAGCAGAGAGAGAGAGAGAGAGAGACAGGTTCCATATTCCTAGCAGTCAGGTGCCCCTAGTTTGAAATTTTAAATGATTGGGGTGCCTGGGTGTCTCATTTGGTTGAGTGCCTGGCTCTTGATTTCAGCTCAATCATGATCCCAGGGTAATGGGACCCAGCCCTGAGTCAGGCTCCATCCTGAGACTACTTAAGATTCTCTCTCTCTCTCTCTCTCTCTCTCTCTCTCTCCCTCTTCCTTGTACCCCGCTCATGCTCTCTCTCTCTCTCTCTCTCTCTCTCAAATAAAAAAAATTAAAATAAATAAATAAAACAAATTTAAATGGTTTTATTTGTTAAGTGATTGTTTATGGCCTAAGATCAAATTATAAACTTTAAAAAATTTACTCTTTATGTAATGAAAGAATTATTTTTTAAATTTGCTTGTTTTACACCTTCCCAAGTAGTATATATGGCACATTTATTTGGAGTAAAGTGGTAAAAACAAATCCAGCTCTTATGTAAGCTAGAGGATTGACTTTTGGAGTCTCAGATAGATTTCTTCTTTGTATTTTGCATTTGCTTTATCTTTATGTATTTTTCAAAAAAACAGTGATTCTATTGTTTTTTAAAAATTGAATAAGTAGCAGGATATCTGCTTTGTTGTTCAGAATTTGTCTGTATATAAACACAGTATTGTCCCCAATTAATCTTATGGTTACAATTTTCTGACTGGTTCTTGGATCGATAGCTTATTATGTTGAATTTTTATTATTTCATATAAAATAGTTACAATCTTTAAGCCAAATTAGTATTTATTGACTATGGATGACCATTGTGTACAAAGTGCTATATTTAAATGTTATTATTTTCCCTGTTGCACATAAAAATCCAGTCGCATCATCACCTCATGAGGTGGACACAAGTATCCCAACTGCTTATATTTACAGTAAAGAAAATCTAATCACTAACTATAAAAAAATCTGGTTGCAAAACAAGTTAAAAAACAGGGATAGTGATAATGATTATCATCTCAAACATTCATTCAGTGTTAAATTTAGAAAAGACTATTTCCTAATGCCTTTTGAAATCTCTCTAACCTTGCCTGCTCAAGCCTTTCTACAATATCTAATTAAACCTGACTCTATTCAGATAAATGTATCCCTTATATTGTTTTTGTGTGTGTGTGCAAAAGCTAATTGATTTATAGCTTATAAAACTTTTTTTGTTTTGTTTTGTTGTTGCTTTAGGACCCACACTGGCAATATTCTAGCAAGGGGATGTTAAGTCGTGTACAGAAGAATAATTCAACTATTCATGGGATCCAGAAAGCTCTTCACTGTTTCTTCAAGGTTTGTGCATCCATTTGTGTGTTCAACGACAAAAGATTTTTGAATGCCTCCTATGTAAAATAAATTGTAATTATTCAAAAGTGTTTTGTCAAAAGTATACCATTACCAGGAGGACAGCTACTAAGCCATTCATTTTCTGTTTATTTTGCAAGGAAATGTACCCCTTTGAGCTTGTTTGATTTGGACATGTATTCCTAAAGTAAATATTGCTATTGATGGCTTCCTGTTTAATGTTAAGCTAGTCAAGTGACCCTAGAAACCTTCCGGTTGTGTTAGAGTTTCCTTTACATAGATTCCAATGCAATTGCTTTCATATTATTTAGGATATAAAAACAAACTACCTCCTATATTCAAACATTTATACCATTTGATTCTTACACTTCCTAAGAGACAAATAGCATCCTAAGAGACAATAGCTACTTAAAAATAGCATTATTTTTAAGTAATGATGCTATATCCCACTTAGGCCAACCTTTAACATGTCACATTAACTTTTAGACAGAAATTAAATTAACTATGCTGGCTTCCTGGTTCTTGGGAAGTTATTTATTACTCTTTTTCTCTTATCTGCAAAATTAAATTAAATTAAATTCCACCTAATCTATCAATGTTCCTACATCTGGACCCACATCGTCTGCTCTTCCTGCAGGAAGATGGCTCCAACCCCTTCACTTATGTGGCAGATCTTATTCCTCTTTAACTTCTACGAGGCCCTGTGGATCCTTTCTCTCTTCTGCATCATCTTTCCGTCTGCAAGAAATTATTCCCATCAGCATAAAAGCATGCTGTAATATCTTCCATCTTACTTTTATTTAAAAAGCCCTCTCTTGACTCCACATCCCACTGTAGTTCTGTCCATTTCTCTACTCCCTTTTGTGGAGCTCCATCCCTGCTTTTGTTTTCTTCATTTCCTCACTCTCTACTTGGATCTTTCACCCAAATCCGCTTCTTTTACTCTTCCAAGGCACTGTCTCTTGAACTCATTTCAGTTATGCTTTCTTCCATTTCGATTCAAGAAAAGAGTGCTTGTTGGGGTCACCAATGACCTCTATGCTATATCCAGTATAAAATTCTCAATCTTCATCCGACCTGACTTACCAGCAGCATTTGGCTCAGGTGACCTTCCCTTCTCCATTTTCTTCATTGAGTTTTCAACACAGCTGTCTGATCTCCCCTTACCCCTTCTTACTGGCTGCTTGCTTGTCTGTCTTAGCTGCAGGATCTGCCTCCTCTTCCTAACTAGAATCAGTCTTCAGCCCCCATTTTATTCACACTCTTGTCTTCAGCCATCTCATTTCTGAGCTGAAAACTTCCAAAATTATATGCCCATCACTGCAGAAAAAGACTGCCTTTATTTCTAGTTGTGATATACAACTGGAAAAGAAGATTCTGTGGCATTCCTCTTTCTTCATTCTGTATTTGTCCCCTCATTCCTCCTTCTACCCTTTGGGATCAAATATGATGTTCATTTGTCCATTCATGTGATAAATACTATTGAGCAACATGTGCCAGACTCTGTGCTGACTTATCCATAACCTAGGCTTCTAATGGTTTCTGGTCCTTGCCTTCTTTTTCCCTTCTTACTCTATTTTATCCATTTCCCATCCTTCAGATATGTTCTAAGTCCCCTCCATACTCATGTCCCCAGGCCCCCAAATACTTTCTCCCTAAAGCTGCAAACTCAAAATTCTAGAATCTAGATTTCTATATCTGGAACAAACACTTCAAATTCAACAATACAGTTTAAATGCAATTGTGTTAGAAATGCAAACAAACAACAGGGGGGCCTCGGTGGCTCAGTTGCTTAATTGGGCTCAGGTCATCATCTCACAGTTGGTGGGATCGAACACTTCATCGGTCTCTGCACTGACAGTGTGGACCCTGCTTGGGATTCTCTCTCCCTTTCTCTCTGCCCCGCCCCCCGCCTCAAAATAAGTAAAACCCATTTTTAAAAAATCTTTAAAGAAAATGCAAACAACACACATGTTGATGTTCTTTCTTCCTACCTAAGTCAGACATGACTCATTCTCAATTTTTCTTCTTCCTTTAGCTCACAGTAACTTTCTAAGTATCTCTGTAACTGGTCCCCTTATCTCTATTCCTACTAATAGTGCTTTGTGCCATTAGCATTTTTCTTTAAGGATCCCTATGCCTCCGTTCTTATATTTCTCCAATTCTTGCCCCACATTGCTGCCAGCATGGTCTACCTAAATTTAAATATGAATATTTCACTGCTCTGAATAATATCTTTGATGGCTTTCCATCTCCCACAGAACAGAGCTCAAAGTATTATTCCTTGTAAGAACAAAACATATGAACCTCCTCAGCTCTTCTGCAAAAATTCAAAAGTTCTGGCCCCAAAAAATGACTTGCAGATCTATGAACTGAACATGCTCTTTTAGACCTTTGGTCTCTGCATACATTTTCACACCCTGTGTGTCTGGTGAATACACATCTTCCATCAAGACTCAGATCAACTTATACTGTCTTTGAAGCTCCTTAAGCCCCGACACCACATAATTAGGCCTTCTTCCTCCGTGTTATGATACTTTATGTAGATATCTTTATTTTTTCCATGTATTTCATATAGTGTAATTATTTGTTTATATGTCTGTATACTTCAATGGACAGGGAAATCTATGCAGGCAGAGACCATGTATCATTAATCCTATAATTTCAATTTTTAAATTTTTGTTTCATCGTTTGCAAAAAACAGGAAAGAGCTGATATTCATTCTCATATTTTTAAACTGCAGAAGTTTACATTATAAGACAGACTTTTTTTTCTAAAACATAATAACTGTTTTCCTAATATGAGTTACTCATATAGGGTTTTTTAAAAATATTGAAATATAACCCACACACCATAAAATTCACCCTTTTAGAGTTTACAATTCAGTGGCTTTTAATATATTCACAAAGTTGTAAAATTATCATCACTATCTGATTCCAGAAAATTCCCAATTCTAGAACATTTTCATTCTCCCCAAAAGAAACTCTGTCCCTCATTAGCAGTTATTCCCCATCCCTACTCCCTCTCTAGGCCAACTAATCTGCTTTCCACCTCTATAGGTTTGCCTATTCTGTGCATTTAATATAAATGGAATGATTTAATATGTGGTTTTGTATGCCTGGCTTCTTTCATGCAACATAATGTTTTTAAGGTTCATCTACATTATAGCATGTTTTTTTCCTTTTCATGACTGAATAATATTCCATCGTATAGATATGCCATATTTTATCTATTCTTTGATCGATGGATATTTGGATTTTCTACTTTTTGGCTATTACGAATAATGCTTCTATGAACATTAATGTACAAATTTTTGTGTGGGTGGACATATGTTTTCAATTCTCTTGGGTACATGTTAGAGATGGAATAACTGGGTCATATAATTCTATGTTCTTTGAGGAACTCCCAAAATGTCTTCCAAAGTGACTGTACTATTTCACATTCCCATTAGCTATGTATAAGAGCTCTAATTTCTCTACAGCCTTGCCAACACTTGTCATTGTTCATCTTTTTTGATTATAGTCCTCTTGGTAGGTATGAAGTGGTATCTCATTGTAGTTATACAGGGTTTGATATCAGCCTCCTGTAAAAGGGTTATCTAGATTTCCATTCTATTTAAAACCAATAAACAAATATTTTATTTTATATTACTCTGAAATAAATGGGAGGTGATCCTCTCAAAAGATGGAACTATTCATTTTTCTTAAATGTCCTAAAATGTTTCATAGGACTCAGCATATTTTAAATTCTTTCTTATTATTCCTAAGATACTTCCATGACTGAATAATATTCCATTGTGTAGATATGCCATTTTTTGGCAATATAATACCCCCAAATGTTGTTAATTAAGATTTCACCCATGTTAATTTTGAGGGGAAACACTTTCTAGCTCCAATCTATCCTATGTGTAAGCATTATATGACAATTAGGGATATTGAAAATTTAGCCCAGTTAATTTGTCTCCCTTGTGACTCTTTAGACTTTTTTTTCCCTTATTTTTCTCTTAACGATCATTTTCTGATAACTATTACTTTGTTTTTGTCTGCATTTAACCCATTCAAATTAGTATTGTTTGAAATTTTTCATAAATGTACTATAAATTTCCTTTCTGCCACACAACATGATATTCAGCATAGATAGTGGGTTTCAGAAGTCAGGTAATTTGTTTGAACATGTGGTGTGGTGGAATGACATTTGTTAGAGTGGCTGTTTGTACCTTTACACACACATTCTTTTGGTTGAGGCTTACAAATGAGGTGACTGTGATTATGGCCAGCACTCCAGTCTCTAGTTGAAGAGAGACTATACAAAAAATAGTGACAATGATTTGCTCAGATAGATTCCCAAGCTCATAAGATGTGGCCAGATGCTTCAGGCCATTTTCTGCAGTGTTAGGGCTTTTGAGAGACTTCTGTTGACATGTCCCAAACATATTCTCATGGGGTTGTTGCTTTGTTTTTTTCAATGCTTATAAAAATATTCATCCAATGATCTTGGTTCATGGACTTTAAGCATTTCTCAATTTTGTTTGGAGGCCTTTAGCTTAGTCATTGAGTAAACGCTTTCTTCATTCATTCACAATTCATTCACCCTGGATCCTTAGTGTGTGATTTTCATTATTATTATCACTAAAACATTACCTCCGCAAAGACTTCTCTGACTTTTTCTTGATCTACCATGTGTTTATATGGTTGTGAATAACCTCATCTACCCATTTCTTATAACGTTACCTTAAATATCCAGATCAAATATTTTAACTTCACTCTCATGTGAGTGCATAGCAGAATATTTAACTTAAATAGTATCACTTCACACTCACAAATAGGCACAAGTAAACATCAATCACCATATAATTTATCTTACCAATTGTATAAATCCTTTATTTTATTTTAAACTAGAAGTCAAAAGTAACAAGCATTCATATTTCTGTTAATATCATTGATTTTAAAAAGGAAGTAAAGCAAATTATGTAGAATAATTCTCACCTGATAAATGCTTGAAAGTTACATTACCTTAAATATGTCTCATCAATAATGGGTGGTCATGTCTCATTTCTACCTACTAATGCATTTTGAATATCAAATGCTTTATTTTGTGTCTTTCAATTTCTTTGTTATGCTGACTTTTCCTAAGAAGAGGGTTAACATTTTTCGATTCTTTTTTTTTTTTTAATGTCTGCACTGTCAGCGCAGGCTTTGACATGGGGCTCGATCCCACAAACTGTGAAATCATGACTTTAGCTGAAATCAAGAGTCAAACATTTAACTGACTGGGTCACTCAGGTGCCCCATCATTTTTCATTGATTCTTAAGATAAGATTGATATTGGCAAGCGACTCACTTCCCCTATTCAAGTACATCTTTCTCACTGGAAAAATTTCTTGTTTTTATTGTTTGTGCCTATAACAAAATTACATTTAATCTGTGCCACTGGGAACTCAGAAGATGGGCCATAAAAAATTGTTCTCTCTTCCTCCTCCCCCAAGGATATAATGCTTATATAACTAAAAATTGGAAGCAGATTCATGAGCAGGGATGGACAAAGCCATGTTTTTAGCAACTGTAATTAAAAGAAGTTGAAGCTCAGAACATACCCCATTTATCTTGAAGTTTGTATCATGAGGGAATTATCACTGCTATAATGAGCTTGTGCACCTGCAAAGTCTAGGACTTACAGGTATGTCTGTAAATGGAGGGTGTATCTGGAGTTCCCACAGGTACCACATCATTTGTTCCCATTTGAATGTGCAATCAGTCATATTCACAGTGCATAAATATGAGCAACGTGTAGCATTGAGCTTAGATGACATGATTTTATGGTTCCAGATGTTTTCAAATCTTTCAAATTTGCTTTGAACTAAACGATCCATCCATCTTTTTTAGAATTTTTTCTTTCGTTGCCAGTTGCCTCCATTTTCTCTAAGGAAGAAGAGACATCTTGATCCCCAAATAATAAATTCTTATTGAATTCTAGTGGGTCCTATTCTATATTATCATCACATTACTTTCAACAATCTTAAAAGTCAAGGATTTAAAATTTCTCTCTTCCATTTTGTTAACTTCGTTGGTCATATTCTTCTTACTGGAATGATTTTAGAAAGCTAATTTTAGTACCAACACTTTGTAGGACTGACACTGGATGTTGCACATTAGATGCTTGGGTGCATTACTGGTCAAGTTACAGAGTTATGTAAAGCCTCAGTTTTCCTATATATAAAATGGATTATAAAAAAATAGGAGAGCTTCCTTACCCAAGCAGAATTCATACTGGAAGAAAAACGTACTTAAAATGAATACACTTCAAATACCATAAATTTTATAGCAAATTATAAGAAGTTTGCAAATTCATCTTTAAAAATTCAAACTAAACTATCTGATAATGAATTCATTTTAATTCATAGTTAACATTGCAAAGATATGATATTTTTAGCATAAATAAAAAATGAATCAGGTATTATTTTTTGACACAATTTTGGAGGGATAAAATGTTGATAGCATGATAGACAATCTTCACTTCAGACTTGGCTTTTAAAACAGAATCATGTTTTGATATTTAAATCATTCTGTTTTGAAAAACATAACCTGGGAGTGCCTGGGAAGATGGCAGTGTAGGAGGACACTGGGCTCACTGCGCCCTGCTGATCGCTTAGATTCCACCCACATCTGCCTAATTTACCCAGAAAACCACCAGAAGATGAGCAGAACGGAGTCTCCGGAGCCAAGCATTAGACAAGAGGCCCACGGAAGAGGGTAGGAAGGGCAGAGAGGCAGTGCGCACTGCACGGACTGGCGGGAGGGAGCCGGCCAAGCAGAGCCCCCCCAGTCTGGCTTGCAAAAGCGGAGGGGCTGGACTGTGTGAGTTCTGACAGCAAGCAGGACTTAACATCTGGCATGTTATAAGTCAACAGCTCTGCTCCCAGAGCGGGAAGGCTAGAGGACAACAGGAGGGAGAGGTGTTGAGCCCCAGAGGACAGAGCTCAGCTTGGCAGGGAACAAAGGCACTGGGAAGCGCTGTCTCCCTTGCCCATCCCCCTCGCCCATCCCCCAGCCAAAATCCCAAAGGAAACCAGTTCCCATCACCGAAATTGCTTGCACAGAGCAAACACCCAATGCTGTGCTTCTGCAAATCCATCCCTCTGACGGGTCTGCCTCCCTCCCAGTGCTGCAGGGCCCCTTCCGAAATGGACCACCGAAGGCAAAGTGAGCTGAGCCTGCCCCTCCCACCCCTGTGCACCTTGCGGGTCCACCCCGGCTAATACGCCAGATTCCATCCAAGCTGTACCACAAGACTGGCAGTGTGCAAGTAGCCCAGACAGAGGCCACTCCACTCCACAGTGAGTCCTGCCCCTGGGAGAGGGGAAGATAAGGTACACACCAGTCTGACTGTGGCCCTAGCGGTGGGCTGGGGGCAGACGTCAGGTCTGACTGCGGCCCCGCCTACCAATGCAAGTTACTCCAGACAGCACAGAGAAAGAGCCCTGCAGTTCCCCACCACTCCAGGGACTATCCAAAATAACAAAATGGAAGAATTCTCCTCAAAAGAAACTCCAGGAAGTAGCAACAGCTAATGAACTGATCAAAAACGATTTAAGCAATATAGCAGAAAATGAATTTAAAATAATAGTCATAAAACTAATCACTGGGCTTGAAAAAAGTATAGAGGACAGTAGAGAATCTATTACTACAAAGATCAAGGGACAAAGAAACATTCAGGAGGAGCTAAAAAATGCTATAAATCAGCTGCAAAATAAAATGGAGGCAACCACAGCTCGGATTGAAGAGGCAGAGGAAAGAATAGTGAATTAGAAGATAAAATTATGGAAAAAAAAAAAGAAGCTGAGGAAAAGAGAGATAAAAAAAAATCCAGGAGTATGAGGGGAGACTTAGAGAACTAAGTGACATAATTAAATGAAATAATATATGCATAATTGGGATTCCAGAGGAGGAAGAGAGAGGGAAAGGTGTTGAAGGTGTACTTGAAGAAATCATAGCTGAGAACTTCCCTGAACTGGAGAAGGAAGAAGGCATTGAAATCCAAGAGGCACAGAGAACTCCCTTCAGACGTAACTTGAATTGATCTTCTGCACGACGTATCATAGTGAAACTGGCAAGATACAAGGATAAAGAGAGAATTCTGAAAGCAGCTAGGGTTAAACATGCTCTAACATGTAAAGGGAGACTGATCACGGATCTGTCTACTGAAACTTGGCAGGCCAGAAAGGAATGGCAGCAAATCTTCGGTGTGATGAACAGAAAAAAAAAATGCAGCCGAGAATCCTTTATCCACCAGATCTATCATTTTGATTAGAAGGAGAGATAAAGGTCTTCCCAAACAAACAAAAACTGAAGGACTTTGTCACCACTAAACCAGCCCTACAAGAGATCCTAAGGGGGATCCTGTGAGATAAAGTACCAGAGTCATCACTGCAAGCATGAAACCTACAGACATCACAATGACTCTAAACCCATATCTTTCAATAATAACACTGAATGAAATGGACTAAATGCTCCAACCAAAAGACATATGGTATCAGAATGGATAAAAAAAAAACAAGACCCATCTATTTGCTGTCTACAAGAGACTCATTTTAGACCTGAGGACACCTTCAGATTGAAAGTGAGGGGATGGAGAACTATCATGCTACGGGAAGTCAAAAGAAAGCTGGAGTAGCCATACTTATATCAGACAAACTAGACTTTAAATTAAAGGCTGTAACAAGAGATGAAGAAGGGAATTATATCATAATTACAGGGTCTATCCATCAGGAAGAGCTAACAATTATAAATGTCTATGCGCCGAATATGGGAGCCCCCAAATATATAAAACAATTAATCACAAACATAAGCAACCTTATTGATAAGCATGTGGTAATTGAAGGCCTTTATATAGGGGGACTTTAATAATCCACTTACAACATTGGATAGATTATCTAGACACAGGATCAATAAAGAAACAAGGGCCCTGAATGATACACTGGATCAGATGGACTTGACAGATATATTTAGAATTCTGCATCCCAAAGCAACAGAATATACTTTCTTCTCGATTGCACATGGAACATTCTCCAAGATAGATCACATACTGGGTCACAAAACAGCCCTTCATAAGTATACAAGAATTGAGATCATACCATGCATATTTTCAGGCCACAATGCTATGAAGCTTGAAATCAACCACAGGAAAAAGTCTGGAAAACCTCCAAAAGCATGGAGGTTAAAGAACACCCTACTAAAGAATGAATGGGCCAACCAGGCAATTAGAGAAGAAATTAAAAAATATATGGAAACAAATGAAAATGAAAATACAACAATCCAAACACTTTGGGACGCAGCAAAGGCAGTGCTGAGAGGAAAATACATTGCAATCCAGGCCTATTTCAAGAAACATGAAAAATCCCAAACACAAAATCTAATAGCACACCTAAAGGAAATAGAAGCAGAACAGCAAAGACACCCCAAACCCAGCAGAAGAAGAGAAATAATAAAGATCACGGCAGAAATAAACAATACAGAATCTAAAAAAACTGTAGAGCAGATCAATGAAACCAAGTGTTGGTTTTTTGAAAAAATAAACAAAATTGATAAACCTCTAGTCAGGCTTCTCAAAAAGAAAAGGGAGATGACCAAATAGATAAAATCATGAATGAAAATGGAATTATTACAACCAATCCCTCAGAAATACAAGCAATTATCAGGGAATACTATAAAAAATTAGATGCCAACAAACTGGACAACCCGGAAGAAATGGACAAATTCCTAAACACCCACACACTCCCAAAACTCAAACAGGAAGAAATAGAAAGCTTGAACAGACCCATAACAAGTGAAGAAATTGAATCAGTTATCAAAAATCTCCCAACAAATTAGAGTCCAGGACCAGATGGCTTCCCAGGGGAATTCTACCAGACATTTAAAACAGAGATAATACCCATCCTTCTCAAGCTATTCCAAAAAATAGAAAGGGAAGGAAAACTTTCAGACTCATTCTATGAAGCCAGCATTACTTTGATTCCTAAACCAGGCAAAGACCCAGTAAAAAAAGAGAACTACAGGCCAATATCCCTGATGAATATGGATGCAAAAATTCTCAATAAGATACTAGCAAATCGAATTCAACAGCATATAAAAAGAATTATTCACCATGATCAAGTGGGATTCATTCCTGGGATGCAGGGCTGGTTCAACATTCACAAATCAATCAATGTGATGCATCACATTGATAAAAGAAAAGATAAGAACCATATGATCCTGTCAATCAATGCAGAAAAAGCATTTGACAAAATTCAGCATCCTTTCTTAATAAAAACCCTTGAGAAAGTCGGGATAGAAGGAACACACTTAAACATCATAAAAGCCATTTATGAAAAGCCCACAGCTAACATCATCCTCAACGGGGAAAAACTGAGAGCTTTTTCCCTGAGATCAGGAACATGACAGGGATGTCCACTCTCACCACTGTTGTTTAACATAGTGTTGGAAGTTCTAGCATCAGCAATCAGACAACAAAAGGAAACCAAAGGCATCAAAATTGGCAAAGATGAAGTCAAGCTTTCACTTTTTGCAGATGACATGATATTATACATGGAAAACACTGTAGACTCCACGAAAAGTCTGCTAGAACTGACACATGAATTCAGCAAAGTCACTGAGTACAAAATCAATGTACAGAAATCAGTTGCATTCTTATACACTAATAATGAAGCAACAGAAAGACAAATAAAGAAACTGATCCCATTCACAATTGCACCAAGAAGCATAAAATACCTAGGAATAAACCAAAGATGTAAAAGATCTGTATGCTGAAAACTATAGAAAGCTTATGAAGGAAATTGAAGAAGATATAAAGAAATGGAAAAACATTCCGTGCTCATGGATTGGAAGAATATTGTTAAAATGTCAACACTACCCAAAGCTATCTACACATTCAATGCAATCCCAATCAAAATTACACCAGCATTCTTCTCGAAGCTAGAACACGCAATCCTAAAATTCGTATGGAACCACAAAAGGCCCCGAATAGCCAAAGTAATTTTGAAGAAGAAGACCAAAGCAGGAGGCATCACAATCCCAGACTTTAGCCTCTACTACAAAGCTGTAATCATCAAGACAGCATGGTATTGGCAGAGAAACAGACATGTAGAACAATGGAATAGAATAGAAACCCCAGAACTAGACCCACAAAACTATGGCCAACTAATTTTTGACAAAGCAGGAAAGAATATCCAATGGAAAAAAGACAGTCTCTTTAACAAATGGTGCTGGGAGAACTGGACAGCAACATGCAGAAGAATGAAACTAGACCACTTTCTTACACCATTCACAAAAACAAACTCAAAATGGATAAAGGACCTGAATGTGAGACAGGAAACCATCAAAACCCTAGAGGAGAAAGCAGGGAAAAACTTCTCTGACCTCAGCTGCAGCAATTTCTTACTTGACACATCCCGAAAGGCAAGGGAATTAAAAGCAAAAATGAACTATTGGGACCTCACGAAGATAAAAAGCTTCTGCACAGCAAAGGAAACAATCAACAAAACTAAAAGGCAACCAATGGAATGGGAAAAGATATTTGCAAATGACATATCGGACAAAGGGCTAGTATCCAAAATCTATAAAGAGCTCACCAAACTCCACACCCGAAAAACAAATAATCCAGTGAAGAAATGGGTAGAAAACATGAATAGACACTTCTCTAAAGAAGACATCCAGATGGCCAACAGGCACATGAAAAGATGTTCAACATCACTCCTCATCAGGGAAATACAAATCAAAACCACACTCAGATATCACCTCATGCCAGTCAGAGTGGCTAAAATGAACAAATCAAGAGACTGTAGATGCTGGAGAGGATGTGGAGAAACGGGAACCCTCTTGCACTGTTGGTGGGAATGCAAACTGGTGCAGCCAGTCTGGAAAACAGTGTGGAGGTTCCTCAAAAAATTAGAAATAGACTTACCCTATGACCCAGCGGTAGCACTGCTAGGAATTTACCCAAGGGATACAGGAGTACTGATGCATAGGGGCACTTGTACCCCAATGTTTATAGCAGCACTTTCAACAATAGCTAAATTATGGAAAGAGCCTAAATGTCCATCAACTGACGAATGGATAAGGAAGTTGTGGTTTATATATACAATGGAAAACCACTTGGCAATGAGAAAGAATGAAATCTGGCCTTTTGTAGCAACATGGATGGAACTGGAGAGTGTTATGCTAAGTGAAATAAGTCATACAGAGAAGGACAGATTCCATATGTTTTCACTCCTATGTGGATCCTGAGAAACTTAACAGAAGACCATGGGGGAGGGGAAGGAAAAAAATGGTTAGAGAGGGAGGAAGCCAAAACATAAGAGACTCCTAAAAACTGAGAACAAACTGAGGGTTTATGGGGGGTGGGAGGGAGGGGTGGGTGGGTGATGGGTATGGAGGAGGGCACCTGTTGGGATGAGCACTGGGTGTTGTATGGAAACAAATTTGACAATAAATTTCATAATAAAAAAAATAAAAAGATAACCTGCCAACAGTTTGTTAATTTTCTTTTTCAGTTGTTAGCTACTCTAAATTCTGCCAAGTCCTCATTTGTTAATGTCTTTTCAGTGTTCCAACATATTTTTTTATTGACTTCATGAAATCTGCATCTTTTCCAAAATTTACAATTATGCTTTGTTGTTGGCTTTCACTATGTTTCTGGATGTTTGACATAATTAACAAGAAACTGAGGAACAGAAACTTTGGCTCTTGTATAGGGATGCTGGCATTAAATAGAAATGATTTTATTTGTGTGCAATTCATTCTATAAGTAGTCAACTAATTAGTGAATATTTTGTACTATAGTGACTTTTACTTTCTCTTAATATTTGGACTCAATAAATGAACACTGATATAAGGGCCCCCTAACTCATCTAATTATATCATTAAGAAATCTAAATGTAGGGGGTGCCTGAGTGGCTCAGTTGGTTAAGCATTCCACTCTTAGTTTCAGTTCAAGTCATAATCTCATGGTTCATGGGTTTGAGCACCACATTGGTCCCTGCACTGACAGCATGGGGCCTGCTTGGGATTTGGTCTCTCTTTCCCCCTCTCTCTGTCCCTCCTCCCCTTGCCATCTCTCTCAAAAAAATAAATAAACTTAAAAAAAATGTAGGAATATATCTAAGACACTTAGCACAGTGCCTGGCATATATTAATCAAACCATACATATTAGTGATTGTTACTAATATGATTATTTTACAATCATCTTCTACTGAAGATAGTTGATCATAAATGGTAAGTCTTTGGGATACCCACTTAACAGAATAAACTTAGCCATCTAGAAATTACCAAACTGTTAGGTTAACAGATCACTTCTGTGATCAGAACCACCCACTCCATTTATTTAACTCACCAGAGTTTACCTCCACAAAACAACTGACAAATAAACAAAAAACACAGTTTTTTAGAGACTCAGCAGCCCAATCCATTCATGCTGGTTTTTCTCTTCAAAGGGAGGACACAGAAAGTATAGATAGAGAGTTTAGGTTTCTAAGTTAGAAGCTGAAAAGGAGAAAGACTTTTGGCTGAATTTGTGGCAGAGTGAGAAATCAAGACTGTATGTCAGGTGCAATTTCCTTTAAACACTTTGCCTCCTTCCTTTCCTCCCTTTCCTTCTTCCTTTGGTCTGCAGTTCTCTTTTCGCTAAGATTGAAATCAAAAGCAGAAGTGGGATCCAATCACTGTGATTTTTATTTGAGACAGTGGAGAAAATAAACAAAAACTGGGATAAATGGAATGATAAATAACCTTGGCTAAGAGCACGCAGTGCCTAGTTCCCAAGATACGCAGTCAGAATGACCTTAGCAAATAACTTTAACCTTATGTAGGATGATTGCCATTTCTTCAGTCTGACTCCCCAAACCCCAACCTTTCTCTCCTCGCTTCCATTCCTAAATTTATGTTTTAAATGTGGGTTATGAGATCAGTAAGCACTTTAACTGTCCGTATCAGTGCTTCTTAAAATTAAAATGCATAAGGATCTCCTGGAGACTTTGCTAAAATGCAGGTTGTGACTCTGTAGGTCTGGGGAAGGGCCCAAGTCTGTTTCTAATAGCTCCTGGGTGATACTGCTGCCAGTCCAGGGCCAAGAACCGCACTTTGAGGAAGAAGAATCTAGTGTATTCCCAGGAATGTTTGGTGAGATGAAATGAAAGCCCTCACTGATGATTAAAGAGATTAAATGTGGAGTTTTCTCTTTATCAATCTTGCTTTGCCATATATCAGGAAATTAAAGTGGTCTTTCTAACACTATTTGAGTTTGCAAAGGCATGCTATTTACTCTATTTCTGGCCTTTCAAGGACATTTCAAAATGATGATGTTCTACTTCTTCTTGGGTGTCAACATTAAGCTGTCTCATCTAATTTTGTCTTGACAAAATTGTAAAGTAGATAGTCTCTGGTTTTCCGAGTTACCTCATGATCTCTTGCCGTTTCCTCCTCAGCAAAGCTTCTAAATCTATTCTAATCAGAGTGTAAATAACTAATAATGATAGCATAAGACTGATGGGAAGGCAGTATTAAGTTTCTACTACATGATACAAGCTGTTGGATGTGTTGAGACACAATGATGAACAAAATACGTATGGTATCTAATTGCCTCCACCCTTTAAGCCCGTGACATGGAAGTGATTCTAATTGTGCAGCTGCGAACATACAGTGAGTTAAATACCTGGAACAGTGACAGCAGGTAATGGCAGAACCGAAATGGAAGCCCAGTCCTTTTTGACTCCAAAGCCCTGGCTAAAGCTACTGAGCTATTCTGAATAGGAAGGTGCCTACTCCCTCAGCACTATAAATGACCAGGGGTTGTGTACTCTCGAGTGTCCAAAAAAAGTCACTCTACTTCTTTTTCTTATCCTTTCAGAAGAAAGCTTTTGACTTCATAGTGACAGCTGCCAATCTGTTTTATAAATAAGGATCCCACCTTCAAATCCAACTATTCCAAATGTATATCGTATTCTGAGACTGCTTTACAACTAAATAGATTTTCTCATTTTAGTGCCATTTCCTATCTTTCTATCTCTTGTGCTAGATAATTGACAATAATTGATATTTTTTTAAAAAAGACAAAGGAAATTCCTACCATACACAGAAATCAATTTGAAGTGATATTGAGATCTAAGTGTGAATGAAAGATGTAACAATAAAATTTATATATAACCCAGGAGAATGTCCCCATGAACTTGGAGTAGGGAAAGTCTTTTTTTTTTAAATATTTTAATGATTATTTGTTTTTGGGAGAGAGAAAGAGAGAGACAGAGCATGAGTGGGAAAAGGGGCAAAGAGAGAGGGAGACACAGAATCTGAAGCAGCCTCCAGGCTCTGAGCTGTCAGCACGGAGCACAACACAGGGCTTGAACTCAGGAACCGTGAGCTGAAGTCAGGCACTTAACCAACTGAGCCATCCAAGCACTCCCTGGGAAAGTCTTTTAAAGCAGGATACAGAAAACATTAATCATAAGGGAACTTACTGATAAATAATATTGTATTAACACTTTCATTGTTAAAAGTATATTAAGGAAGTAGAAAGGCAAGCCACAAAAGAGGGCTCAGAATAAAAATATACACAAAAACATTCCAATAAATCATAAGAAACAGATGGAAAGCATATAAGAAAATGTTGCAGAAGACTTACAAGAGCACTTCTGAAAAAAGCGTATCCAAAGTGCCAGTCACATATGAAAATGTTCTCAACCTCATTTGAAATACAATTAAATTGCAATTTAAATAAATTAAAACCACAATAAGATACCTCCACACCCTCTAGAAGATCTAAAATTAAAAAAAAAAAAGTCAATACCAAACTCAAAAAAAGCGTAGAGCAACTGGAACTCTTATACACTATTAATGGGAATGTAAATTAACACGGCAACTTTAGACAACCTTTTGGCAACAAATATTAAAACTGAGCCAATGCACAGGCAATGATTAAGCAATTCTACTTCTAGGTATATATGTAACAGATATATGAGCAACAGAAAGTCATGTTTATGAATATGCATTTTCCCAGTGGTCAAAACTGGGAACAATCCAAATATTTATAAACATAAAATGGATAGACAAATTGTGTTTTATTCATTCAATGACATACTATTTAGCAATGAACATGAATAAACAATTGACGCTTGCAACAATATGGGTGAAATCTTATAAACATAATGTCCAACAAAGACACAAGGACACATTGTATGATTCTGTTTACATGAAGATCAAAAACAGTCAAAACTGATACATGGTATTAGAAGGGGGACTTTTGAGGGGAGGGAGAAGCAAGTGGCCAGGACAGGAAGATGAACTTCCAGAGTTCTGGATGTACTATTTCTTGACCTGGGTGGTGGTTACCTATGTGTGTTCCATTCATGAAAAAGCACTGAGATGTGTATTTATGTATATGTAGGCCAATGCATACATGTTGTATGCATTATGTGATTCAACAATACTTTCCTACATGTATGTTATTTTTTTGATAAGAAGTAAAGTGTATGAAGGAGTAAAATTATTTAGTCCCTGTGTTTTTAATGTCATCTCTTACTCGTTTTTCTCCCTCTATAGCAAAGAAGACAAGTTTTTCTTAATTTGATTCCTTTGCCTTGCATGACTGAAATCTCCATTTTAAACAAGTTTTTATGACTCTTGTACATTTAATACTGCTTTCTTTTTGTCTACAGGTTTTGCATTTTCTACATCAAATCCATTCCGTATTATTATTATTATTATTATTATTATTTAGTTCTGACCCAAACCTCTGATTTTTGTCACTTTTCCATTTGTCTTTTACATTTCAGCATGGTTCTGGTAATAATTCCATTTGACCTTAAGACAAATGCATTATCAAACATTAAACAAAGAGCAGCTGCCATGGGCCTGACGTGTGACCTCATTCCACCTAACATTTAAGGAAACAACAGTCCGAGAATGATGGGATACTTTCTTCCTGAGGATGTGAGGCTTATGACTAAATAGATGTTTTTTTAAAAAAGAGTACAGAAGATGAGAGTATAAAGGCACTTTATCCTGCTAGAAGTGGAAAATCGCCCTGTCACCGTACTGTGCAGGGGACTGCATCATGCACTGTGCACCACCACCACCACTGCCGCCCAAGGCAGCACATGGCAGGAATGGTTTGGAAAAGACTTGGGTTCCGAGGTCATCAGGTCGGGATTCAAACTCTAGATCTTACTAACAGTGTATTCTTGAGCACGTATTCAGCCTCTCCGACTTGACTTCTCTATAAAAATGGGAGTATAAAAAGTCTACATCACAAAACTGTTGAAAGGATTTCAATTGCATGGATGTATAAATGTCTCTGCCATAATATTTAACACCTCTAGGTGTTCAAAAGATGAATTACTTTCTCTTTTATATCCTTTTCCTTTCTTATGCAAAAATATATTGTTGGAATAGTTTGCGATTGTTGCAATTGCTGTTGTTTATTAAGTTTTTAAGTTTTAATTCCAGTATAGTTACATACAGTGTTATATTAGTTTCAGGTGTACAATATAGTGACTCAGCAATTCTATACATTACTCAGTCCTCATCATGATAAGTAAGTGTGGTCTTTAATCCTTATCATCTATCTCACTCACTCCTCCCCCCACCTCTCCTTGGGGATCTGTTCTCTATAGTTAAGAGTCTGTTTCTTTATTTGTCTTTCTCTCTTTTTTCTTTTGTTCATTTTTTTCTTAAATTCCACATGAGTGAAATCATATGGTATTTGTCTTTTTCTGATTTACTTCTCTTAGCATAATACTCTCTAGCTACATGTTGTTGCAAATGGCAAGATTTCATTCTTTTTTATGGCTGAGTAATATTCCATTATATACATTATATATATATATATATATATATGTATATATATATATATATGCATGCCACATCTTTATCCATTCATCAGTTGATAGACACTTGGGCTTGGGCTGCTTCCATAATTTAGCTATTATTGATAATGCTGCTATAAACATTGGGTTGCATGTATCCCTTTGAATTAGTATTTTTGTATCCTTTGGATAAATACCTAGTAGTGAAATTACTACAACATAGGGTAGTTCTATTTTTAAGTTTTTGAGGAATCTCCACTGCTGTTTTCCAGAGTGGCTGCACCAGTTTGCATTCCCTCCAACAGTGTATGAGGGCTCCTTTTTTTCTACATCCTTACCAACACTTGTTTCTTGTGTTGTTGATTTTAGCCATTCTGACAGGTATGAGGTGATATTTCATTGTGGTTTTGGTTTGCATTTCATTTCCCTGATAATGAGTGATGTTGAGCATCTTTTCATGTGTCTGTTGGCCATGTGGATGTCTTCTTTGGAGAAATTTGTGTTCACGTATTCTGCCTATTTTTTAACTAGATTGTTTTGTTTTTGGGTGGGGTGTACAATTATATTTGAGTTTTTTATTCACACCAATCCAGCTTTGGACATGACAGGCTGTGGGATTTTTATTTCATGAATACGTACTGGATCCACATATCTTTTCATACAGCCTTTTTTTTGAATTTTCCCTTTTGAATTTTCCAGATGAATCTGTACCTAGATGGGATAATAAAGTAATAATGATGTTGGTAAAATTCCTTTAATGGAAAGAAAATATTTGATCTACTATCTTTTTAAAATATTTTTTTCTTTTTAAGTTTATTTATTTATTTTAAGAGAGAGAGAGAGAGAGAGAGAGAGAGAGAGAGAGAGAGAACATGCACACACACATGAGTTGGGGAGGGGCACAGAAAGAAGGAGAGAGAGAGAGAATCCCAAGCAGGCTCTGTGCTTGTCAGTGTAGAACCTGATGCGGGGCTCAATCTCATGACTGTGAAATCATGAACTGAGCTGATATCAAGAGTCAGATGCTTAACTGATGTTAAACCAATTGAGTCACCCAGGAGCCCCAACCTACTATCTATCTTAAAGGAGAAGAGAGAAATAGTATAAATGAGAAGTTTATTTTTAATCTCAATTTTAAATTCTCACAAATTTGCACAATCTCTGTTGAAGACCTGGATATAATTTTAGTGTTTGGTTTTGTTTTTAAATTTTTTAATGTTTATTTATTTTTGAGAGACAGAGAGAGATAGAGAGGGAGTGGGGGCAGAGAGAGAGGGAGACATAGAATCTGAAGCAGGCTCTAGGCTCTGAGCTGTCAGCACAGAGCCTGACATGGGGCTTGAACTCACCAACCATGAGATCATGACCTGAGCCAAGTCGGACGCTTAACCGACTGAGCCACTCAGGTGCCCCATTTTTAGTGTTTGTTTTTAAAGCAATGCACATTTGACCAGTTTTGATTATAACCGGTTGAATTTGGATTTAAAAAAATGTGTTACCTAGGAAAGTTGTAAATGCAGTAGCTGGAAGCAACTCTAGTATTGAACAATCTCTCATTTTACATATGAAAATGTAGGGAGGCAAAACAGTTTGCCTAAGGTGACCATTTAAAGTTAGGAGTCAATGAATCTTCTCTGAGTTCTAAGTGGTAGAAAGTGGACACACATACTGAAAAAAAAAAAAACAAAAAACAAAACGAGGAGAGTCAGTGTATTAATAGCTGGTAAAGCTGGATTTGAAAATCCAACTGGGAGGGGCCCCTGGGTGGCTTAGTCAGTTAAGTGTCTGACTTAGGCTCAGGTCATGATCTCATGGTTTGTGGGTTCCAGTCCCTCATTGGGATCTCTTGCTGTCGGCTTGGAGCAGGGAGCCTCCTTTGGGTTCTGTGTCTCCCTGTCTTTCTGCCCCTGCCCCGCTTGTGCTCTCTCTCTCTCTCTCAAAAATGAATAAACATTAAAAAAAAAAAAAACTTAAAAAAACAGAAAAGCCAACTGGAAATGAGGTTAAAATGGAAGTGTTCTGAAACTGTGCCTCAAAATTGAGACCTTGGAGCCCTCTGCAAAGCTGACTCCATGTACACCTGCCAGCCCCAGGTCTGCCTGGCAAGCTCAGACACCACCGAGTGCAGTTTAAGGGAGAAAGCTGAGCCCTGGTGACTTCTGTGCATGACTTTTCTCAGACACACCCTTCAGTTCCCTCAAAGCAGCATCCCCTGTAGATCAGCAGCTGCTTTTAAAATGCCGGAAAATATTTATTTTAAAGAAATTTGCTCTGTAACCTTATGTGGAGTATTAATTTGTTTAGCCTGCTTTTTTGAACTACTTGTGTCATGTTGGGGAAGATGTCAGCTTACAACCTGTCCAAATTATTGTAATTCCAGATTATTATTATTCCTTTTTTTGTTATCACTTTCCATAATGTTTGGTAGATTTCCCCTTAGCATCAAGCAACTTAGTATAACATCTCACAAATGAAAATCCTTAGAAGACTATACAGAATGATGTCCTTTTTGCTTATTCAAATTCATGTGGGGTTAGTTGTCCAAATTCTTGAGGAGCAATTTTACGGTTTCAAACTGTAAAAAAGCTCCATAAAATTACAAAGCTCAAAGAGATAGAAAAAAATAAGCCACACAGGGGCTAAGGACTATATGCCATATGGCAGTCAAGATAAAAATTAGGTGAAAGAGTGAGTTTCTGTACACAAACAGCAGTTTATTCCCTAAAGTTAAGAACTTGGTAGTGAAATATAAGTAGGAACTATAACTACTACTTTATGAAGTCACTTCATTAGCAAATCAGTTTGACAGTGCAAGAATAAGCATGGGAAGGTTTTGAGGGTGTATAATATTAATTTAATTCGTTAGATCCACTTGCCACAAAGGATCTGAGGCATCTGAACCATTATTGGGAAAAGGACAACCTTTTTTTTTTTTTTTTTTTTTCAGGAACTTGGCTTTTTTTTTCAGGAACCTAACACGACTGTACCCGGCAGTGTTGATGTGAATGAGATATACAATGAGGCATCCAGTGAGCAATTCACATATGTGGTTTTTATAATTTGCTAAATCCTTTGTCCATCTGGGAAACTCCAGGAACTAAAATAATTGAAAAGGTTGAAAGGGAGGGTTGAAAGCACTGCATCATGTATGTGTCTGCATGTGAAATCAATACCTCTCAAGAAAAATACACGTTCGTTTAATTCATTATTTGGTAATACTTTACTAAGCTTCTTTCATTTAATCTTTTTCTTGCTCCTTTTTTCATGTTCTCTCTCCTCCAAATAAAGTCTCGTTTTTGAGGACACAGTAAATTAACTTTTAATCTCTGTGATCTTCTATCAAAACCTAAAGTTGTTAAAGATATTTTGCATTGTTTTGGCCACAAAGCATAGGTTACAAAGGACATTCTTTTTTATGCAGTGAAAATGGAGTAGGTGGCAGCTATACTTTTAACTGCAAGGGTGGCATTTTTACAATGGCATTTCTTCCCATCTCTGTTAATGGAAAGTGTAACCGGTATCTGCCTTCATTCATTCTGGACTTATATTTCTGCATTCTCTTGAATATAGGTAAATAACTCCCCACGGCTACAAATGTTGTCTTTTGTTGAAAGACGAGTGACAAGCTTAGGGTCTGTATGTGACTTGGTTTTTTGAAATCATGATTATTCTCATGACTGTTTTATCACTATGACACTGTGCTCTAAGTTTTAATCCTTCCTTTATTCCAAAGTTTTTGAAGAGACTGCTCAGAATACAGACTATCTCTTCAAAATTTTTGCTGCAGGGCACCTGGGTGGCTCAGTCAGTTAAGCATCCAACTTCTGATTTCAGCTCTGGTCGTGATCTCAGGGTTCCTGGTTTGAGCACTGCATTGGGCTCTGTGCTAACAGCATGGAGCCTGCTTGGGATTCTCCGTCTATATCTGCCCTTTTTCAACTCATGTTTTCTCTATCAAAGCTAAATCCATTAAATAAAAAGGTCTTTCTTGCTCTTTCGTTTATAAAGTGAAGTTGATGGTTCATCCATTTCAGTAGTTCTTAACCCAGTTTGCAAGAAGAGAATCACCTATGGGTCTTTTAGAAAATATACGTGATGAAGTTCGAGTGGGTCCCAGACATCCAAATATGTTTTTAGCCTCCCATATTCCCTCCCCGAGGCGATGCTACTGAGTTTCCAGGGTTGGTAATCACAGAGCTATTCACACAATTGTTTTCTGCTATCTTGAGAACTAATGCCACATAATGGCATAATAGACCTTACAGCTAGACTGCCTGGCTTCAAATCCTGGCTACCACTTTTTACCAATGTGAATTTAGGCAAGGCACTTAGCCACTCTGATCCTCATTTTTTCAAATGAGGACTGTGGTAACAACAGAACACACATCATACATGTGAAACAACCAGGCTAGTGTCTGGCACCTAGAATGTAGCATAAAAATGTATTAATAAATATTTAATTCTACTTTCAGCACTTTTTTATTTCAAAATCTCTCCCAAACGTTAAGGTGAGCCTTGTTTATCTGTATATGATTTATGCATTTTAAGTGGCTAACAAGTTGGTGTTCCTAAGCAATGCATTAGGATTTTGTACCGTTCCTTTGTTTCATCATCCCCATGACTAACTTGTGCGTGCTCAAGAAAATCCAACTGATTATACAATTTCAGTAAAATTGGATTAATTATACCCTCACTTTTTCTCTAAAAGGGTTTTGGGCAGGTATCTTACAAAATTATTATTATTATATATATATTATTGAAAAAACATATATGTAATTATATATAATATAATATAATATAATATAATATAATATAATATAATATAACAAGTTAAGAGAGCTAAATACTAAAATCAGAGCAAAAGATAAACAAGGGTAGGAAGATAAATTAGCCTTTTAATTTTAGCTCTCAAGAAGGCACCCTATAAGGTCCTGTACTCTTCCAGCCCAGGCCCACATCACTCATTCAGGGCTAAATTCATAACAAAGTGATATTTTACATTATCTGTGCAATAGTTTTCCTGTTAACACAGGAACAAAAGGATGACTTTTATTATTGTTGTCTTCATAAGCAGGAAAATTTAGGTTCTAAAAATGAAGCAAGTTATTCTACATGATTTTATGGGTTAGTGACAATGAAATACCAATATTCAGATGTTACTTGTTTTACCTAAGATGGCTTAATTTTATATTATAAGATAAAACATAAATCCTTTAAAAATACCTGCTAGACATTACTACCCCATAAAAGACAACCGTTTACATTCAACTGTTCAAAGAAACGAGTCTACAGGGCGTGCCAGATATGGCATTTATTTCCATTTCTATGATCCACTTTTATCAAAGCATGCAACCGCTTGTGGTTAGCTCTCAAGGCTATAAAAGGAGACTAATAGAAAGTTGAGCGGTCTGGCCTAGCATTCACCCAATCTCCTCTGGACATCCTTCCCCTGTGTTGCCAAACAGCTGTCACAAGGATACCGTACGACCTGGTGTGTAGGGCATCCATCCCAGAATGCAGGCAGATAGGTTCGTATGTATTCCCTCAGCTTGCAGTAAATGTGCCATGTTCCTGTGGACTGATCCACGAGGACAGGAGAAAGGCACAATAACTGTCAAGTCTAAATTTGTTAGAAAGACACTTAGTGCTCCACCATTATTGCCTGTGACCTTGACTGTGGCAGCATTGTATTCTCCGTGTCGGAGGAGGCAAGTTTGAGACAGTGCCCCTTAGTCACTGATGACATTAAACTCTTTAGGATTGATTTGTTTTGTGAATCTATTCCAAGACTAAAATTCTCCAAGGATCTTAAAAGTTTCAGGGCCTTTTCCAGGGAAAAGTCACGTGTATTAGTATCTATGTGAAAGTTTTTCTCCCATAGAGCTAACACTTACCTTAATCTCACTGAAAATGATAAGTTGGCAGGAAAAGGGGAACTATGAGGTGAATGTCTCCTAATTACTCTAATTTTAGTTTTGGGCTTAAGTTTGGTAGCGCCTGTCATATTTCAGACTGGTCATTTTTACTCATATTCTCATTTTACTCATATTTAACTCATATTCTTAACCAATCCATTCTAAAAGGTGAAGAATATTAGACTGTAGACACTCCATCTGTGCTTTTTGCTCAGAACATAAACAATTACAGCTTTTAATTTCCTTCTTTGGCTGCAAAATTACTGGTGGGCTGTGCTTAAAAATATAATTATCCTTCTTTATATGCCACTCACTGCCTCCCTCATAGGATAGCTATTATCACCAGAAGCATATTTATTCACTCATTGGTTACTATGGAGTGTTTATTAGGTACATGGTCCTGGGGTAGGGATTGTGGAGAACACAGACAGGAAAATCAACCAAGAAAACTTACGTGGTAGTAAGAAAAACATAGCTTTTCACGTTTGATTTGTTTTTGAATCCTAGCTCCATCGTTAATTTGTTGTGAAAATTCTCAACTATTTTCCTTAATCTATGTGTCTATCCTTAGGCTAGCTAGTTCCATACCTCTTGACTATAGCCATGTACTATTGAAATAGGGAAGTGTGTTTTCTAGCTTTGTTCCTTTTCAAGAATGTTTTTCTATTTGGGGGTCCCTTGAATCTCCATAAGATTTTAAGATCAGCTTGTCAATTTCTGAAAAAAAAAATGTCAACGGATATTTTGATAGGGATTGTGTTAAGTCTGTAGATCAATCTAGAGAGTAATTCCATCATAACAACATTGATTCTTTCCATCCATGAATATATCTTGCCGTTTATGTAAGTCTTCATTGATTTATTTTAATGATGCTTTGTAGTTTTCAGTGTACGTACACTGCACTTCTTTTGTTAGATTTATTCCTTAGTATTGTATTCTTTTTTGATGCTATTATCAATGAAATTGTTTTCTGGTTTGCTCATTTTTAAAGTACAGTAATATAACTGATTTTTGCACATTGGTTTTTATATCCAGCAGTGCTGAATTCATTTCATTAGCTCTAATAGTTTGTGTGTGTTTAACATAAAAATCACGTAGCCTATAAATAAAGATGTTTTTACTTCTTCCTTTCCAATCTGGATGCTTCTACTTCTTTTTTCTTGTCTAACTGCCTGGGCTAGTATCTCCAGTTTAATGTTCTGTAAAAATAGTGAGAATGAACATTATTTTCTGACTCCTGACCATAGGGGGGGAAACTTTCAATTTTTCACCGTTGATGATGTAAGCTGTTATTATTTTTTTCATGTTAAAGAAATTCCCTTCTACTCCTCATTTGGTTAAGTGTTTTTATCATGAAAAAAATTTGAATTCTGTCAAATGTTTGTCTGCATCTATTGAGATAATCATGTGGTTTTTATCTTTTGTCTACTTAATATACTATATTACAATGATTGATTTTCACGTGTTGAGTCAAACTGTATTTCTGGGTTAAAACACATTTGGATATTATTATTTTTAAACCACTGGTCTAGAACAATGTTTCCCCAGTGTAAGCATGGAACAAAAACTCCATAGGATGCTAATAGCTGCCCTATGGAAAAAAGAGGTACATTAGGTAAATTTAGGAAATGCTGGATTAGATCAAACAGGTTTTTGTACAGCAAAGTATCTCAGAGACTATAATATAGTAACACACTTTGCAAATCTCCAACAAGTAGGTATGGTATGCCATATTTTATAAACTTATCTGCAAAAGTATTTTGTGAGATTAATTTTCCATCAGACACACTGTAAGCAATGTTTGTCCTAAGAATTTTGATTAAACTTCTCTATCATGTAGTAGTGACCGAGAAAAGCTTAAAACTTACAGGATCATCAACTGTAAATTATATGCTAATGTCTAGAAAAATTCAATCAATGTACAATAAATATTTATAAAGTGTCTATTACGTGCCAGGTATTCTTCTAGGCACTGGAAAGACAGCAATGGGAAAACATGACAAGAGAAATCTCTGCTTTTGTGGAGCTTACATTCTGGAAGAGAGGCAAACAATGAATGTAAAACTCATGCAACTTTTAAAGTATGTTAGAAAGCATTACATATTACATAAAAAAGAAAAATCAGGTAAGCTCTTTGACATTATTAGCAATGATTTCTTAGATTTGACACCAAAAGCAAAGGAAACAAAAGCAAAAATAAACAAGTGGGACCACATCACTATGAAAGCTTCTACACAGCAAAGGAAACCACTAACAAAGTGAAAAGGCAATGTACTGAGTAGGAGAAAATATTTGCAAATCATGTATCTGATAAGGGGTTAATATGTTAAAAGTATTTTAAAAAGCCCTCCACAACTCAATAGCAGAGAGAGAGAGAGAGAGAGAGTGAAAGAGGGAGAGAGCACATGTGCAAGCAGGGGATGGGGGAGGAAAGGGAGAGAGAATTTTAAGGAAGCTTCATGCTCAGCACAGAGCTCAACACGGGGCTTGAACTTACAACCATGGATGCTCAACCGACAGAGCCACTGAGGTGCCCCAAGAAAGTAGATCTTGAAAGTCCTTAGGTGATGTATGTTAACTAGACTTACTGTAGTTTTATTTTTTATATTTTTATTTTATATCTTATTTATATTTATGTATTTTATTTGCTATATCATATTTAAAATTTTTAAATATATATGATATTTTATATATATGTTTAATGTTTATATTTTATTATATTATTTATATTTATATATTTTATATATTTTGTTTCATATCACAATGTATGCAAATATCAAATCATTACATTGTACACCTGAAACTCATATAATGTTATATGTTGATTATACATCAATTTAAAGACAAAGAAAAAGGGAAATTGGTTTAAGGAGACTTAGAAATTCCGGGTGGGAAGATAGGTAACACATTGCAATATTTAAGAGGATGCTCGGGATAAGTCTTGTTTAGAAGAGAAATGTAAGAGAATATCTACCTTGTTCAAAAACAGCAATGAGGTCATTATGGTTGAAGCAGACTGAGTGAAAGGGAGAGTAGGAGCAGCATTATTATCTCTAACTTGGATTATTGCAATAGTATCCTAATTTCACTGCTTCTACCTTTAGCTCTTCCCCCTACCCCATGGGGTGAGAGTAGATTCTGTGTGTGTATAAGTAGAGGGGTATGGGGGTGGTTGTGGTGGTGCTGTTAGGTAAAAATAGAAGCAATGAAATTAGTTAGGCTCTTTTTCTTTTTCCTTTTTTTCAAGTTTATTTATTTTGAGAGAGAGAGAGAGACAGAGAGAGATACACATTTCATCCTTAGGGCAAAAATGGGCTTTTCCAGGGCAAGTTAAAAACAACAATAACAACAACAACAAAAAAAACCTCTAGCAAGTGGAGGAGGGACAGAGAGAGAGGGAGAGACAGAATCCCAAGCAGGCTCCATGCTGTCAGTGATGCTGGGCTTCAACCCACAAACCATGAGATCATGACCTGAGGTGAAATCAAGAGTCAGACCCTTAACTGACTGAGCCACCCACGTGCCCCAGTGAGGGGTCTTTTTCAGTAATTCAGGGTCCAGAGGGTGGAAGCTTCAATACTGAGCAATGAAGACGAGAAGAAGTGTTCATATTCTGAGCATTTTGAATATCCAGTCAACAGTATTTCCTGGAAGCTTGGATAAGAGTTGTGAGAGGAGAAAAGTCAAAAATGACTCTAAAGTTTTAATTCTGTGCAAGTGTTAGGATAGAGTTGCATTAGCAGAGAAGGGAAAGTATGTGGGTGGAACAAGTTTGTGGAGGAAAGTCAACATTTTAACATTTTGGAACATGTTGCATCTGCAATTTCTATTAGATCTTTTATGCGTGCTAACTCAGTATAGGAATAAAGACACATACATCTTTTACCTAATACCGGTAGAGACACCAACCTGCCACTAGTTTACATTATGAATAACTAAAGAGATGAGGGGAAAAATCCAGAATTGAATAGATGCTATTTATACCATCTATTCTTTAATTTGTGTCCTCCCCTCCATTTTCCAGGAAGTTGACTCCTTTTTAGAATTTGCCTTATTTGTGGACTAAAGAGCTCTTGCTTATTTTTTGATCCTGTTTTACCAAACCACCCACAAAACAACAAACAACAAAACATGAAAAACAACAAAACTCCTCCCGTTGGTCTTCTACAGAGTGAATAATCATTCTCCAGGCTTCTGTTTTTAAAATGCACACCTGGGGCTGACACGTAACTGTGAATTAATTAATGAGACTACTTCCCTCCAGCAAATGAAGAGGTGATGGAGGCAACAGGGAAAGTGCTAGTGACTGTGGAGAGGAAACTATATAGCCTGCAGGCTGTAGATTATCAGGAAGGGTGTGGCACTGCTGCCTGTCATCCCTGGCGTATCTTGGGCTATGTTTCCCAGCTTCCTTTTCACATGACTGAGTTCCAGCCAGCGGACCGTGAGTAGAAGTGGTGTGTGTCTCTTTCCCAGGCCTGGCGCAAAAAACCTTTCCACCTCATGCTATTTATTCCTTCCCCTTGTCATTGGTCGTAGACCAGCATGGTCATATTAGAAACATGTTGAAAATAATGGAGCCAAAACTAGAAGGAGCCTGGGTCTCTGAATCTCTGCTCAAAGGAGACCATCTGTCAAAAAAGAACTCTCATTTTGGACTTAACACGAGTAGGGAATAGATGTCTACTGTATGTGAGCTATCATACATCTGTAAGCTTATTTGTTATAGTAGCTAACGGTCTCGAAGCTAATACAAAGAGAGAAATTGGGGTTCCCAAGCACACTTGTTTACTGCCCACATTTATCTATTTAGCTCTCCAGTTTGAAGCCAATTATTCCCTTCAAATCTAAAAGCAGTTGAGGAATCAACTGGGCAAGTGGGATCACAAGTGCATACCTTTAAAGGTAAGGTTTAAATCAAACTCATGGAGTATTTCATGTACTATACTACTAACTTCAGCATAAATTCAAAGATGTAAATCTTTGAGGCTTGAGAAATTGGCAGCATTACTGAGATATTCAGTTTTCCCAATTTGATTTGCACTGCCAGCTAAATCTGTTTACTCAGTGCATGGTGGCATTTAGAGATCTGATTCAATGCTCTACTTGAAAATTTCTGATCATACTTTTGGATCAGAGCCTTTCTCAAATATTACATCTTTTGTAGGGCAGTATTCATTACAGAAATGTTTTCTTAGAAGTTTTTTTTTTCCATTTCTAATATATCCATTCTTAGGATTTATAGGCATAGAGAGTAAAGGCCATATTTTAAAATGAAATACATGTGTCTTTCAAAGAAAAATAAATTTGTTTTCAACATGAAGGACATCTTCTGCAATAGCTCTATGTCCAAAATATATTCTTCAAAACAAAGCACACAAATTACAAAAGGGTATAGATTTTCTAATCTTATACTGGGAGGAAAAAGACAAATTAATATTCTTTAAGGAAATAAAAATATTTGAACGTTTTATGTACAAATTCAGATACTTGTAATAAAAATCTTCCAGTATGTAAACTCTGGTTTAGTTTTCTGTGAAAATGGATACTATAATAATATGTGAACATTGTCAAGCTCCTCGTTCAAATATCTCCTTTAAGTAGATGACATAAGATCCTAAATATATTTAGTTTACCTTGCAATATTCCTGATGATAATAATAATATTGATAATAATAATAATAATAATGTTTTATTGAGCACTTACTATGTGTTAGGAGCTACATAAAGTAATTATCATGAATATTTTTATGTAACTCTCACAATGACCTTATGAAGAGACAAATATTATTTTCTGCCTTCCTAGTGAGGAAATTGAAGCACAGATGAGTTTAATGACTTGTTCAAAGTTATTTCTAGTGTGTGGAGAGCTGGGAATTGAACAGTCTTTGCAGCTTGGCTCTATAGACCATGCTCAATATTCTTGGAATATTGGGCTAACATATTAATATTGGACAAACATATTAAGTCCCTTTTATTATGTGCAAATCAATTCATTATTTTTATTAATGACATTACATATCAGGCATTAAAATAATACCTAATGCAAGAAATTTAAAAAAGAAACTATTAGTACTTATCTTTATATTAGTGCATATGCTTAAAGTTATTCTTATGGTTATATAAGTATAGTTAAACTTGTAGTACTTATTATGAGAAATACAGTAGTTATTGTATTTATACATATATTAATACATTAGTGCTATCTACTATACATAAACTAAATCACAGTTTAAATACTGGGAAATTTTTTAACTTATTATTACCTAAAATGTAGCAAAAACCTTAAATATTTAATACAATACACATATATATACTATACCATATGCTAATATACTATACTAAAGAAACTTTCAATCATATAAATAATAATCACTATAAAGTACAATTAAATAAAATATTAAAAACCTCATTGTTTTGTGCTCATCTAAGGAAAATTCAGTATTATTTATGTGGAAAGTATGAAATACATTAAATAAAGTGCTGGTGACATCTTTAAAAATAAAAGTAAGATTTGGGGGTATTAAATTGTTTAATGTCCTTGCATATCTTCAAGTTGGCAAATATATTAATATTTACGTTAATATTAAATTCTGCTGAGTGAAAGATACACATTTCATCTTTAGAGCAAAAATGGACCTCTTCAGGGCAAGTTAAAAAAAAAAAAACACCATTAGTCCAGTGTCTGGCATAGTTTGAATAAATGCTAAAATACATAAATATTAAAGAGTTGTGTTAGGCAGGTTTCTCCAGAAAAACAGAACAAGTAGGATATACATGGATATATACATATAAGAGAAGATTTATTATAGGAATTGGTTCACATGTTTATGGAGGCCGAGAAGTCCCATGATCTGCAGTCTGCAACATGAAGAGACAGGAAAACTGGTGATATAATTCAGTCCGGTTCCGAAGGTCTGAGAAGTAGGAGAGCTGATGGTGTAAGTCCCAAAGTTGTAAGGTCCCAAAACCTGGAGCTCTGATATCTGAGGGCAATAGAAGACGGATATCGCAGCTTAAGAAGAGAGAGTGAGAATTTGCCCATCCTTCATCTTTTTGTTCTATTCAGGCCCTCTACTGATTGGAAAATGTCCACCTGCACTGGCGAGGGCAGGTCTCTTTACTTAATCTAATTCAAATGGTAACCTTTTTCAGAAACACTCTCAGGGACTCACCCAGAAATAGTTCTACCAGCCATGTGGGCATCTCTTAGTCTAGTCAAGTTGACACAAAAACAGACAAACAAACAAACAAAACCCCCAAATATTGACACATAGAATTAACCATCTCCAGAGTGTTTCCAAGTAAAAAGGTCCATTTAGACCTAGTTCATATCAATAATAAAAGGGATTCATCATCTAACAAATTTATTATCTGTATTAATTTATAAATAGTTTATTTATTTATTTATTTTTTTTTTTAAATTTTTTTTTCAACGTTTATTTATTTTTGGGACAGAGAGAGACAGAGCATGAACGGGCGAGGGGCAGAGAGAGAGGGAGACACAGAATCGGAAACAGGCTCCAGGCTCTGAGCCATCAGCCCAGAGCCCGATGCGGGGCTCGAACTCACAGACCGTGAGATCGTGACCTGGTTGAAGTCGGACGCTTAACCGACTGCGCCACCCAGGCGCCCCAATTTATAAATAGTTTTAATGGCGCTGAATTAGTTCTTATAATAAGTTTTTGCTCCTATGCAACTTTTGGTCTATAATGTTTTGCTTTGTTTTATTTTTTACATTTTTAATCTGATTATCAGCCATTTCTTCATAGTTCAAGAAGTCAATGATAGACTAATTCAATCCATGTCAAGTAATCATGGTTTATAAATTAGTAGTTTTGGAGTTAATGAAATGATATTGGAGTGCTTAGCCTAGATAACTAGAAAGACATGTTCAAGAGCTGCATTGACCATTACAATAGCTATTAGCTCCATGTGGCCATTTAAATTTAAAATGATTACAATGAAATACAATTAAAAATTCAGTTACTCATTTGCACTAGTGGCAACTGAATTGAACAGCACAGGTACAGAACATTTCAATCATCACAAGACATTCTACCAGACAGTTTTGTTCTAAAGAAATTGAGCACTTTTTTAAATGAATCAATTATGTTCATAGATAATTTACAAATGTCACTTTTGCTGGCAAATTTCTTATTTTCCATACACTTTTCCAAGCATACCTTTAATAACATGGCTGACCTAAGTTTGAAGTCTTACCTTCCTCTTGCTCAAGCCCTGGAGAAGTTACTCAACATGGGAAAAGCATGCCTAAAGGAAGCAAGTAGGAAAGGAAAAAGCAAGAGGCAGGAAAATGCACAAATTGAACAATCAGCTTTTATGAGATCAAGAAGATTGTCCATAACATACCATAGATGAATTATTTAGTCTTATAACTTTTGGTGAATAAAAATTTCCTTAAATGAGATATAATAGAACTCTATTATATATAGTAGTCTATATAGTAGAGTACTATATGACTCATCAGTTGGGTGATTAGCCTAACATCAAGTAGTACAAGTAAAAAAAAAAAAGAAATTAGAAACAGCTAATTTAAAAGGATATAGGTAAATTCCAAGCTACTCAATAACAGTGTCATCCAAACTGCTGCAGAGAGTAGAATTTTTCTGTGATGCTTCCACACATACAAAGTTGGGGTTCCCAGTCCTTCCTTCCTTTCAGCAGTCAGCCCCCTTCAGTGGGCTCTTGATGTCTAGGTTTCCAAACACAACCACTACGGCTTGTCTAGATACTAATCTCCTACTTTGAACTTTTCCATCTGGGATTTCTTTCTCAGACCTAACCAAAAAAAAAAAAAAAAAAAAAAAAAAAAAAAGGAAAAAAAATTCAAGTGGGGTTTCCAAGGCAATGGCATAATATCAGCTATTTAAATGTTCCAGAAAAGTTCCTAGGGGTGCCTGGGTGGCTCAGTCAGTTAAATGTCCAACTCTTGATTTTGGCTCAGGTAATGATCAGGTGAGATTGAGCCCTGTTGGGTTCATGCTGACATCATGGAGCCTGCTTGGGATTCTCTCTTTCCGTCTCTCTGCCCCTCCCTGCTCACACTTTCTCTCTTAAAATAAATAAATGAACATCAAAAAAAAAAAAAAAAAGAAAGAAAAAAGTGTTCCAGAAAAGTTCCTATTTCCATTACAAATACATTCATTCGTAGCCTCTTGCTGACCCAATTATGGTATCTCACTGTAATTAGATCTGTTACGGTTACCATCTTTTCTTTTTCAAACTGCATGCTAACTTGTCTCTTTTTTAAACACAATGTAATAAATATTAGATTTCAAAAATTCACAAAAACAAGCAAAAAGAAAAAGGTGTTTGCGCATAAGCGGAGAAATAATTCACCGCGGTATTTAATCTTTGTCTTTTTAAAACAAACTCTAGCTTTGGGAGGAATACTGCAGGAAATAGAAAAGGAAACAATGTCTCACATGATTCCAAAAGTAGTTGAGGCATTATAAATAAAATATTTAGCTGTTTAACCAAATTTTTTTTATCACCAAGCAATCCTGAGTTTTATGACTTACTATGATTGTTCATAGTAAGTCATCAATTTATGTAAGATACATCAATTTCATCTAGAGTAGAATTAACAATATTTATAGGAGTATTTCAGGAAGTCTTAAATCATTTTGGTGGCTTTTTTTTGAACTGAGAAGAAAATAAATACTAAAAATTGTAACATCTAATGGTACCTTCTTAGGCTACTGTGTGTAATCACCTGCTGGTTGTCCATTTGACATAAGACATGCACGTGCCATACTGGGCATATTCTAAAGAGCTTTGAGCCTCCTGGAGTTACAATTTCTAGCACATTTTTCTTTACTCGGAGGAGAACCACAGTATTTTCTGGAGGTAATATTTACTGTGATATTAAGCTTGGGAGTATAATAACATTTCCAGAAAGTCAAGAAGTTACAGACTTGACTCCGAGCTAGAACATATTCAATATTTTTACTGAAATGGAGGAATGGATGAGATAATAAAATGACTGCTGATTGTCTACAGTATATTTATATGAAGAATTAAGGAACTTCCTTGGAGACATCAAATTAAAGGAAAGAGGAATTTAGATATGACAAATTTATCTCTGAAACAAAACCTTCATTATTGGAGTTAAGTTTCAATTTTGAGTACTGTCATGCTGGTCTGGCTCCAATTTGATTCCTGTAGGAAATAAGAGATCTGTTCTCTTCACCTCCAGTTTGCTCTTTTTTTTTTTTTTTTTTTTTTTTTAGTAATGAAAGTTTTATAAGGTAATTTGGTGCTAGATTAAGGTACTTTGTTGCTCTTTCAATTGAGCCCCATAGGGTCAGTGTTGCACATGGTCATAGGAGCAGACAGATTGACATTTACATGTAGATAATCATCCAATTCTTTGCTTTTTTAATGCTAAGTGATTCCCCTTCAATAAAATCAGACAGCATTCAAAGCCCTTACCCTGAAGATTAGGGATACAATGGGAAGCACAACGGACACAGTCTCTTCCATGAGAACAGTAACAGTTTCATGAAGGAGGCAGATCTCAAAAATAAGCACAACACTAATCATATAATTACAAGAGTGTGAGAACTTACAACAGGAGGATCTAATCTGTTGGGAGTCAGGCAGGGAAAGCCTCTTCCAGTAAGATTTAAGTTGACATCTGCAGGATGGGTCAAGTTAATCAGGTAAATGGAGGGTAGAGAAAGCATTGCAAGCACAAAAAAGACCATGTGCAAAGACCGTGGGGGCAAGGATGAATCTACTGTGTTTGAGGAACAGAAAAGCTAGTGTGGCTGTTGCAAATAGGTTGAAGAAAACAAAGAAAGATGAAGCTATAGAAGTAGGCAAGGACCAAATCATAGAGGGCTTTGTCAACCGTGACAAGGGTTTTAATTTCATCATGAGAGTAATGGGAAGTCATAAAAGGGTTTTAAGGAGGGAGTGACATGATTAGAATTTCCTTATTGTTGGTGAATGGATTACAAAGTGGCCAGAATGGATGTGGGGAGCTTATTGCAATAACCAAAACCAAGAGACATTTGCAACTTTAGACTAGCAGGGTAGTTCTCAAAGTGTTGTCTGCGGACCCCTAGGGCACCCAGAGATCCTTTCACGGGGCCTACAAGGTTAAAAATTATTTTAATAATAACACTAAGGTATTATTTATTTGCCTTTTAAATTGTTTTGACATTTGCACTGATGGTACAAAGCAATAATGGGTAAACTGAAAATCTAGCTCCAGTGAAGGCTTAGAGTCACCGAATTTTTCATCTCAACATAGTTTCAATGAAAAACTGCAAGTTTCATTTAAAAATTTCCTTGAAGAAGTAGAAATGTTTACAAATTTTATTAAATCTCAATCTTTGATGAAGTAGAAATATTTACTAATTTTATTAAATCTCCACACAACTTTTTATAATTTTTTTTAATGTTTGTTTATTTTTGAGAGAGACAGAGCATGAGCAGGAAAAGGGCAGAAAGAGAGGGAGACACAGAATCCAAAACAGGCTCCAGGCTCTGAACTGTCAGCACAGAGCCCCACCTGGGGCTCAAACTCAGGAACCATGAGATCATGACATGAACTGCAGTTAGACGCTTAACCGACTGAGCCACCCAGGCATTCCTCAACATGACCTTTTAATACTGTGTGATAAAATGGTAAACAATATTGCTGAAGAGGCTCAAAGTTATTGCCAGCTTTCCATAGTAAATGTTGTTATTTCTCTTTGTAATAGCAGAGATCAGGTGCTCAATGTAGCAGAGGGCTAAAGAGAGACAACATATGAGAGTAGACACTCTAAAAGAGAAGACAAGAGATAAATATAGGAGCATATAAGAGATAAATATAAGACCATAGGTAAATATATCCATGTGCATTTTTGTGTCATTCTGCAAAGCTATTCAATCTCCCAGTTCTGCCTGTTTTGTAATCATAAATAGGTTCTCAGAATGAACCTGGAAAGCCATTGTTTGGTGGGTACTAAATTATGGCTACAGTGGGTTCAAGGTGAATCAGGAGAATGGATTGTGTGCATCTCTTCCCAGCTCCGCATTTGGTGATGTAGCTTGAAATCAAACATGACAGTCATATTTATATCACATTAATTAGTGAACGCTACAAATTGGACCTCCTTTTTTTGTTTGTTTTTTAAACCTGGAGAGCCAATTGTTAAACATTTAGCAACACACCTCTGGTCTTAGCCAGGTCTCTGAATTCCTTCTCCCTCTCACGTTCCCCCCAAGGCAAATCTTTGGTTATCTCCATTTACTTAATAATCTTTGTTTTTTTAAAAAAAATTGAGACAATAGTTGACATTGTTAAAATGTAACTATCTGGCATATAATACATACTCAATAAATATTTGTTGAATGTTGAATGTTAATTGAATACAATGTGGGTCCAAAAAAGGCTAAGAATATATATCTTAATTGCTATTGATATAATTTATGATCTGTTCTCCCATAGCACATATTTTGAATATAGCACTTACATCATATTAGAGTTATTTGTTTACATATAAATGCCAAAAATCTAGCCATTGAGACAAGGAATAGAATTCCTGAGCTCTCTTAATTCCAATTTACTTTCAAGAAAATGTATTCAGAGAAGGAACTAAAATCTTACTTAATTTCTTTTCTCAGTGATAATATATTACTTTAAATAATTCTAAGGTTGACATACATTAAGGGAAAAAATAGGGACTTGAGCATTTTCAGAGAGCCTCTATTCAATCATGCTTTATGATACTCTGTAAAGCCATCCTTCTCTAGTCAATAGAAACAAACAAAAAATGAACTCACTAATAATCAATTCTCAGTCATTCAAGGATTAATGATACAGTTTGTAGAGTCATTTGTTATCTCCATCTTTGCTTTTCTTTATTCTTTTTTTGGCTTCCTGCCACTGTATCTTTGCATTATTCATGAGAAACCACACTAGTGCCTGGCTGGGGAAATAAAGGGCTCTGAAATGCAAATCTTTCTTTTACTATTTTTTAGCAGTTCTCCAAAAAGTGTTGTTGCAGGAGGAGCAGGTCAGGACAATTAACTTAAATGAGGTTTGTTAATATTTATAGGTTTCAAATATCCATTTAACATACGGGTAGATCTACTTAACTTTATACTAAAGTGGGGCTAGAAACACTGCCTAAAGTTGTTTAAAATCTCTAAGAATCTTATATTTTGTCCATTCCTACAAAGAATGAAAAAAATTTAAAAATTAGATAATAGTCTCTGCTCCTCCAAAAAAGCCTTCAAGTTCCACAATTTAAAAATGTATCTCTACAGCAGGTACTTTGTCATGATGAGTGCATTTGAGTATGTTCCTTGGAAGATAAACACTGGAAGATAAACAAAATGTCGGGCTTCAGTTATAGCAGAGCCTTCCAAAAGAAATAAAGTGACTAGTTAATCCTTAGAGTACTGGAATTTGTTGGACGGATAGCCAAACGAATATTTAGGAGATTGCCTATGTGTTTCTGTATACATGTGCTCAAATCTTCACTCTCTGGTCTGAGGAAAGAGCAGAACAAAGAAAAATACGGAATACAAACTACTGACCTCAATACAGAAGGAGTTAAGGGTTGTAAAAAATACGTGTGTGTGTGTGTGTGTGTGTGTGTGTGTGTGTGGTGGCAGGTGTGTTCAACATCACTGTCCCCGTTGACACTTGGGGCTAAGCAGCCAGAATCTCTAAGAGATTTTTCCTGATTCTCTCTGTGATGAAAACTTCTGGCCTAAGTGATGTTTCAGGCAGTCTTACTCCAAAGAATTTTTTTTTAATTGATGGTGATGCCATTTGTCTAGTTTGAAGATTAAACTAGGCTTCCCTACAACTCACTTGGTCTTTTTGCCTTGCTGCTGTGTGTGAGTGTGTATGAGTGTGTGTGTGTGTGTGCGCGTGTGTGTGTGTGCGTGTGTGTGTGTTTTCAGCAGTTTCTCAGGATATTGGAAAACACCCAGGCACATACACATAAATGTCCGTTACATTTACCGTGTAGCATCTCAGAGCGCAAAACCATATTGTTCTGGGCACAGAAGAGAAATCTAACCCCCTATGCCCCGTCACAAACCAGGTCTTGATAATCAGACTTTAAGTGAATCAACATCAACTGTATCTCTCAATCGCTTGTAGCAGCCACATTGCTGGTTGCATTGAAACCAGGCAAAGAGCCCCTGTGTTTGCATTGTTTGGCAGTGTGTAGAAAAATAGGAGTTGAAAGAACAAACCTAGACACTGTAGGTGCAGTTATCAAGAGACTTATAAATGCTGTGTGGTTCCCAGAAAAACTGTTTCCTGACCTAGCCAGGTCAACCACTGGAGTGATGTCTGGTTTCTCTTCCTGTGTCAATAAATGGTGAAGGTCAGCCCCCTACTGTGGAGTAGGGGTCAGGAGAAGAGAAGAAAATGAATCTTTTATACTGATAATAGTTGTGGGAATTTTAACTTCATTTTTAAATCTATGCTTTTTCAAATAGTTAATTCAAGGCACGTGTTAGTGACAAATTTCAGGCAAGTACAATTTTTAATTCTTTTGGGTCCTTAGAAATTGTTATCCTTTGTTCCTGAAATTTCCCTTGAGGCCTTAGCATATTTCTGTTCTTTTTGTGTGCTCTTTAGTTTCTTAACGCTAGTTCTAGAGTTTGATTTTGTAATTCAGACAGATTCACACTAAATCAATAGAGATATGCATTTTGAAAACTTTCCTGTGAGCTGCTATTTTACCATGTTATTTTTCCTGCATCAACCAACATCCTCTAATAGAGAATTATTTCCCTTAATTTCACAACACAAAAGCGTCTCAGAACATTTTTCAGAAAAATGCATGTATTACAGATTAAAAACTGACATGAGGCTGAAACATCCTTTGTGAAAATCAAAAGGAGGGACACGTAAGTACAGTTTTTAGACCAAAGACCCTGAATTCAGAATCCAGAATCATGTAAATGGATGGCTTGGCTGGAATTATATGATCATACGTAGGTAAAAAGGACAACAAAAAAATTATGAATTGCAGTAATTTTGTTTGCCTCCCAATAGTGCCATGATAAGACTAAACCACACCCTTAAATGCAACAAATCAGAAATAGTTCCTGCTCAATCAACAAATACGTTTCATTATCTATTATGTTAATTAAAGTGATAAAATACTTTTATTCTTATTTATTAGGATGAAGGATTTAAGCTTCATCTTCTTCAAAATGGTAATTTTGTAATTACATTGATTTTATTAAAGATACTTAATAATCATACTAATTACTTATAAATGTTAATGACAGAATATGATTCCTAAATATTTAGTTTGAATACTATTTCATATCAATACATACAAATCAGCAATTGCATGACCACTCCTACTAAAGCTTTCTGGGTAAGAAAACAATTTGCCATGTAGAATTGCATTAAATTTTTTTTTTAATGTTTATTTATTTTTATCAGAGAGAGAGAGAGACAGAGACAGAGACAGAGCATGAGTGGAGGAGGGGCAGAGAGAGAGGGAGACAGAATTCGAAGCAGGCTCCAGACTCTGAGCTGTCAGCACAGAGCTGGACGCTGGGCTTGAATTCAAGAACCGCAAGATCATGACCTGAGTAGGATGCTTAACCAATTGAGCCACTCAGGTGCCCCAGAGAATTGCATTTTAATAACTATTATCATAACTGGGTGTGTAGTTAATACTAAGAAGACTTGATGCGTTTTATCTGTCTTTCCCAGTGAGCACCTTTAAGTAAGGACCACCTCTTGTGCCTCATTCCAGCTGACCCATTGGTCACGCAACCCACGTTCCAGCTCCACAGCTGGTAATCCCAGGACTTGGCACGTGTTCCCATCCCCTTCCAGTTGCATTTGTTTGTTACCCCTTGGATCAGACTTTCATGGTTAGCCTTGCTCCAGGCTGTGGTTCTGTTAGGCATACTTGGTTTTCTCAGCTATGACTCCTTGCGCTTCTTAAGAATGGTTTGCACTCTCCATTTTCTTTCTGGATGTTGGCTCCTTCTTGTTGAATTCCTAACCTAGTTTTAACATGTCCGGCTCTAGTTCCTAGGCTTTGTGGTGTCTGGCCAGTGCCCCAGTTGAGCCCATTCAAGTAACAATACAGTTACATTATAACTTATTTAGATTGATAGTAGTTGTGGTATATACATTTTTTTTTTATTTTTTTAATTTATTTTATTTTTAAAAAAAAAATTTTTTTTTTCAACGTTTATTTATTTTTGGGACAGAGAGAGACAGAGCATGAACGGGGGAGGGGCAGAGAGAGAGGGAGACACAGAATCAGAAACAGGCTCCAGGCTCTGAGCCATCAGCCCAGAGCCCGATGTGGGGCTCGAACTCACGGACCGCGAGATCGTGACCTGGCTGAAGTCGGACGCTTAACCGACTGTGCCACCCAGGCGCCCCTATACATTTTTATACATAAATGAGAAACCACTTTTCTGACATATTTGTTCCAAACCTATATTAATTTCTTCTGCTAAAATGCTCCATTTCCTTATCAGGAAATGCCAATAAAAGTTACTTGAAGTATGAATTTAGTTTTTTTTCTGTATTTGACCTATCCAAAGAATTTGACATTTGTAACTATTTGTGATTAAATGATGAATGATAATGTATGTAAAAGCATTTAAAATAGTATTAAGTGTTCCAAAGGTGCATGTGGGTGTATTATCATTATGCATACCTAATAGTCTCAACATAAACCAGTGTTTTGGCTTATTACTAAATCTATAGTTGAGTCAGATTTCTATAGGAAGAAGCTTCTCCAGTATATGGAAATTTGTATGTTACTATCTCATTTAGGAAATTATTTTATGAATGCTCTACAAAAAATTGTATCAAAATGAATTATAAGAATAAATGTCACTTTCAAATATGCCTACCATTTTCAGTTTTACCAGTGTGTTGAAAATACCTGATTAAATACTGAAAATCTGGGTGAGAATATTTGTACTTTTAGAATCACTTTCCCCATACTTCATATGAAAACAGTTTCTTTTCAAATAATACTGTTTCTTGGTGAGAACAAAAGGTTAGCCAACTAATGCAGTCACATGACAATTATCTTGAAGAATAACATGGAATTTACTTAGCAGAGGAACCTGAATTTTTCTACATTTTAAAAGATAAGAAAGTTAGGTAAATGCTGGTCAATGTGTGATTCATATTATTCCATGGGGAGAAAAGTGAATGCTCTTCAAAATATGGGTGAACTGATCTCACTAAACATTTTGAAAATTATATAACTTTCTGCCTTCTTAGGATATAAGGATCATGTCCCTGTCCAGAAATTTAATTTATAACCCATGCAGGAATGTATTCATTACATTTAGTCTTTGTTTTAAATAGTATACTCTAAAATGAAAATACTTCCCACTGGAAAAAAAAATGTTCATAACCATGTATTTTCTAAACATAAGTGGACAAATATGCTGAAATCAAAGTCACATCACAAAAACGAACCCAAAATAATTTGCTGGAGGAAAGTTCATGTATACTCAGAACCCATGGAACTCCAGCTCTTGCTAAAGACTTTGTAAATAAATCTTGTACAGCATAGTGGACTGGGGGTTAGAGGCTATTTAGTATAAATAAGCAAAAACAGAGCTTGTATTTGACATACCCTATTACAGAAGACTTTCCCCCAAGGTTTTCAAGTATTGGAATTCATAATAGAAAGCCAGATATATCTTTGGAAGTTTAATGGATCTCATCAATTATATGACATTTTAAAACACGTATATTCGGACCATGAGCTATGGACTATTTGAAAAAATCCTTATGATGATTGTTCTGGGGATATGCCTGAAATTTTAATTTCCAAACTTGGGATGTCATTGAGCTTTATTATAGGAAAAGATAACTCTGGAATCCGTGCCAAGCAGAACATAAGGTTTTTCATTTATAACTCTCAGTTTCTTATAACAACCAATAAGGTAGGCATTGTACCCACAATTTGTAGATGAAGACTCTGCGATTCACACTGTAAGAACTAGCTTCGTGGGCAGTTCTCAAACTCACTCACTCATTCATTCATTCATTCATTCATTTATCTTAAGCAAATAAACTAATGCTCCATTCATTGAGAAAGATATATTTATCTACTACAGATTAAAAAGGAAATGGCACAATTCCCATGCCTGCAGGAACTCCAGGGATGAGTCAGTATGTGATGGGTCATTGATCCAAGAAGTTTTTTTCAAGAATGGGATGATGGGGCAGGAGTTTAGAATCTAGAAACGAGGGTTAAAGAAAGACTAGAACATAGACTTTTGCCTTTGGGATACTGTATACATACTTATAGATACAGGTTTCACATCTTCATTTTGAATCTCAAGGTGCTGAGGGACCATTTTCCTTCCATATTCTTTATTCTTGATCCTTCTCCCTTTCCTGGTCCTAACTCCACACTTAGGAACCAGCCTATTCTTCAGCTTTCATATACATACAGGTCCAGAAGACTTGAAATAGTTCTAGAAGCCAGAGGAAATACTACAAACTTCTCATTCCCCAGTGTTTTGACCCTCAGATTCTTGTGGAAGAGAACCTAGGAGGCTCCTTAAATTCAATTCAGTTCAAATCAATTCAAAAGTATTATCTTTCTCTAAAGACCATTGTTATGCCTCTCTCTGTTCCTTTCTCCCTTCTTCCAGGTTAACTTAAGAAACATGATCACTTCCACCTTTGGAATCTTTCTCGGTATGCCCACCCCCATTTGAGGCAAAGATGAGATGAATGGTGCTTAGATTAAATTTCTTATTTCAGTTTGTTTAATGTCTTGACTTACTTGAAGCACTGACTCTCTTCTTTTGACTCCCTAGCCTAAGCAATCTGTCAGCAGCCTATCACCCAACAGAAAAAAGGTGACAGAGCTGGGTTTGGCAACCTGCAGTATATACACAATAGTGGTTTTTATCACCTTTGACATAGCCTAATATGAGTCATATCCATGTCCATCTGGTTCAGTATTTTATTAGTATTTTATTACTAACAGAGTATCTAAAGAATACGGCATCCAGTTTAAAATTTAGGTTCATCCAACTTCTTTTGGTAACATACAATCATAACAGTTTAGAGCTAGAATGGACTTTTGTTTCTCCATTTAGTCCAATGTCCTCAGTTAACTTAGAAAAAAAAAGAATGATCTTTTGTCACATGCCAAGTAAAATATTATATAAGCTTTTTATATACATATTCTCTATACATATATTTTATACTCTTTCAAATTCTGATAATAATCATCAGTGGAGAAATCATTATTTTCAGTTTATAGTTGAAGGCCCTGACATTCAGAGGATTTAAGAAGATTTTAAGATTTCTAAGAGAAGCTGAAACAGACATCTAAAAAAAATACTCTGTACCATAGAAAACAATGTTCAGGGTACAAAAGTAGATGTGAAGAAATCAGTTGTGACTTATTGCATTAGTCTCAGTAAGTCATGATGTCAGCCCAGACTGCAGACTGTCGGGATGCAGAGAAGGAGAGAATAGAATCAAGGGAAATTCAGAGTATAGAACCAATGGGATTTAGTGATAAATTTGCTGTAGGAGGTGAGAGGAAAAAGAAGAAAGAGCCAAGTTTAACAACCAGTTATTGGCTTGCAGAACTGGCTGAATGGTGGGGCCTCTTGCAAAGATGCAAAGCCCTGACAATAAGATTTAGAAAGTGGGGGTGAGGCAGAAGGCGGAGCAAGGGTGCGGGGAGCAAAGAGATCATGCAGTGCTGACATGATACAGGCAACTTCTTCAAGCAGTTTTTAGGGTTGGAGGTTTGAGGATACGTTTTCTACCAAATGCCCTCTCACCCTTTCCCTTCCCCTTATCCATGTGGCAATCCAAATGGCATTTGGGCTTTGAGTTTGAAAATACAGATGTTAACAGCATTTTCTGGGCAACTCCAGAGGCTGGCATTTATCAATCAATGCACTTGATGAAAGACCTTGTGGTCTCCTTGGATGTAGCTAGATATTACATAACCTGAGAGAGAGGAATATTGTTGTAGAAGAATTACTAATGTAATAGGGATCTCATCTCAACCTAAACTGGGATTTGGAATTTTGATGTGTGTTTGATGAAAATATTCAGCTAAAAGCTCAAAGAGGCTATTTCGGTGAAGTAGTTTACATAGTAGGAAAATGTCTCCAAAGAGGAAGATGTCTGGAGACAGATATGGAAAGGCACATGAGTGAGCAGGAGGCTGTCTCTTTTATTAATGAGTCCCATGGAATTATCCTGAACCCAGATGCGGGCAGGGGCTGCAGGAAGAATGTTAGGGATCTGTTTTCACTGGCACAGAGGCACCTATCATGTGGCTTAGAAACCAGGGTGATGAAGCAGCAACATGTTAGGGAAGAGCATCATTTTTCTCTCAATACTGTAAACATTTTGCTCCACTATCTTTCTATTTTGCATGGCCTCTGAGAAGTCAGATGTCATTCTTATCTTTGTTCTCCTGCAAGTAAGGTATTTTCCCCCGTTTTTTTTTTTTTCTTTCAGAATTTTTTTCTTTATCTTTAGTTTTCTGTAACTTCAAAATGATATTGGTAAGGTATAGATTTTTTTTCTTGCATTTATCCTGCCTGGCATTCCCTAAGCTTCCTGGACCTGTGATCTGGCATCTGGCATTAATTTGGGGGAAATTCTCAGTCTTTATTGTTTCAAATATATCTGTTTCTCTCTTTCTTTCTTCTCCTTCTGGTATTTCCATTATATTTCCACCATGCACCTTTTGTGATTGTCCCACAGTCCGTAGATATTCTGTTTTTTTCAGTCTTTGTTCTCTTCAATTTTTGGTTTTTGAAGATTCAGTTGTCATATCCTCAAACTCAGAGATCCTTTCCTTAGCTCTGTGCAGTCTATTAATAAACCCATCAAAGGCATTCTTCATTTCTGTTATAGTGCTTTTTATCTCAAGCAGTTTTGGTTCTTTCTTAGGATTTCCATTTCTATGCTTACATCGCCCATCTGTTCTTGTATGATTTCTGCTTTATCCATCAGGTCCCTTAGCATATTAATAGTTGTTTTAAATTCCCTGTCTGATAATTCCAATATTCCTACCCTGTCTGGTTCTGATGCTTGCTCTGTCTCTTCAAATTGTGTTTTTTATCTTTTGGTATGCCTTGCCAGTTTTTCTTGATAGTTGTACACGATATATCCAGTAAAAGCAATTGTTGTAAATAGGCTTTAGTAATGTGGTGATGAGGTGGGCGGGGGGGGGGGGGGGGGGGGGGCGGGGACGAGAAGCATTTTCTAGTCCTGAGATTAGGTCTTAGTCTTTTATGAGCCTGTGCTTTTGCGCTGTGAAGGAACATCAATTCACCATGTCTAGGCATACATAACACAGCCTGGCTCTGAGATGACAAAGGCTGCTTGGGTTTGAGGGTTTGCACTTTGGGAGAAGCAGAAAAGGGGTCCGCGCTCTGAGAAGAGAGCCAGTGTTGAGTACCACTCTCACATGGTTCTGCTAACCAAGACCTTAACAAGGGAGGACAAGCAGAGAAATCTGGGAGTTCTTTCAAACCCCATGCTCTGCATTTGGGGACTACAGAAATAGATGGATGAAACCATGCAATTACACATGGAGGACCATGAGTTTTCAGCCATTGCTGTTACTGTGGCTTTGTAAGCACAGAGTGGCGAAGCCTGGAGGAAATGTGGTTTGCACCAGAATAGTAGTTCTTAAGATGAAATGTGCTTCAGAATCACTGGTGGAACTTTTATTTTTTTTATTTTTTTTTTTTTTTTTAATTTTTTTTTCAATGTTTATTTATTTTTGGGACAGAGAGAGACAGAGCATGAACGGGGGAGGGGCAGAGAGAGAGGGAGACACAGAATCGGAAACAGGCTCCAGGCTCTGAGCCATCAGCCCAGAGCCTGACGCGGGGCTCGAACTCACGGACCGCGAGATCGTGACCTGGCTGAAGTCGGACGCTTAACCGACTGCGCCACCCAGGCGCCCCCTGGTGGAACTTTTAAAGAGGATCCATGCCATGTCCCATTTTCAGGGTTTCTGATTTAGAAAGCCTAGGGTGGCATCTTGGCAACTGTGTAATGAAAAAGCTCAAGTAATTTTGATGCTTATGCCTGGTCAGGAACCCGGGGGGAGGGCAGGTGGGGAATCAAATTTTTGGGGGTATTTCACTTTTAGAATTCATTGTTTCATAACTTCATCTCTTTATGCTCAGCTTTCCCCATTCTCACTAAAAAAGCTTCCTTTCTCTGATATCGGTTTTCTTAATTCTTCACCGAAGGCTTTTCTGAAGGAGAATTACTAAAAGATTCAGCCAGCCTTAGACTCTTAGATTCTTTATACTTGGACTCAGATGAAAGGAAAAATTGAGAATGTAAACATCCTATTTGATTCCTTAGAAGAAAATGGCTCATAATTTTATTTTGTTTGATCAGCTCCATGTTAAACAACTGTGTGAATATTTTTCTTGAAACATCCTGTCTCTTCCACTCCTATCTCCACAGCTCACTCTACTGTTAGTTTTGCTTAAAAGTTATCAATGGAATTTAGACATCAAAGCACTTTCAGCTTCATTTCTCCACTCTGGCTCCACAGGCTACAACCACCACCCTCCAGAGTTGTAAGCTACAGAAATCATCCCACATCTTACTTTTGTTCATTTATATCTGGGTGAGCTAGAGGAGATTGTCTTTCTTTTGTAGAATCTATAGTATTGAAAATAAACTAGATCAGTGACCTAATTCCTGGTTAATGAGTCCTTTATTCCCTAATGTTCCCATTAATTTTCAATCCAATGGAATTCTTGTCTTCTTGAAATACAGCTAAAATATAATAACTGTGTAGTAATTATTTTTTTCAGTGCAAAAATTCCAAATGTCCATTCTATTAACTGAGCAAATGGAGGTCATAGTTACATCAGCCGTTAAATGTCTTTACAGGAATTAAAGAAAACTGATCATGCTCCAGTTTGAAAGAGCCACAATTAAGCAGTGTTTTTGTATTACTTCTCAGAGGAAGGAGCCTGAAGATTCTAAAGGGAGGGATGATGCATTAAGTGCTGGGAAAAAAAAAAAAAAAGAGAGAGAGAGAGAGAGAGTCTTCAGTCTTGGGAATGTAACAACTTGGTGGGGGGCTGAGTGCCCTGAGGCAGACTGACCCAATCAGCTGCTGGGAAAAGTAATACAGCTGTTCTGCTGGAGGGAGACACATTCTAAGCCGGTATGGTCCACTATCGGGGAGCTTTTGGTATCATGAGAAAAGGAAGTGCTGTTCCTTTCAACTGAGAAGCTGTAGAATGTCTCACTCATCCTTTTTTTTTTTTTAATGCTGACTCCTCTTTTTGTTTTTATTAGCTTTGTGATAAAATTTCCATTTGAAAATTGATGATACAAATCAGAAGTGCTTCAAATCATCTATTTAATATTTATAGATGAAATTTATCTCTTTCCTTAAAAAATGTTTAAAGAAAACATATCTGAATTAGAACTTAGTGTTTACTGCACATAAGATGAAATGGAAACTAACCTCTTTATTGCATGTGGGTTTTTTTGTTTTTGTTTTTGTTTTTGTTTTTTTATTCCTTGGCTTATTCAGTTAATTTGGATTTACTATTTGTAAGGTGAAAAGAAACACTTTCCCCCACAACTCTGTGGTCTATTGGGAGACTTTACACAGTAGGAAAAAAAATGTGAGCAACTACCTATCATTATTATAGAGCGGATTTTCAGATGGAACACTAAGAATTTACTCAAACGTATTCCTTGGAACTATTTCATCATAAAAACCAAAATATGATTAAATTAATACTGCTGATTCAATGAGCTCATTTGACAACAGTTGCAAGGTGCAATTTGAGGAGTTTTATGGGCCAATGTTAAGGTTAGGCATATACTTTCTACCCCCAAACCCCTGTATTGTATTATTCAGAAAATATAGTGGAGTCAACGGATAGGTCCTTGAAAAAAAAAAATAGAAAAAAGAAAAAGAAGAAATGCCTTCTATTTCCCAATGCTTATTAATTCAAATTTATTTACATTTTTCAGTGGATGGATCATGTAGTTTAATATATAAGGTGGCATATAAATAGTGGCAACACCAAAGACAGGCTCAGGGGACCATCTTGCAGGGCCCTTCCCCTCACCCCAGCTACCACCACAAATTTAATAATGTTTTTCTCCATCTAGACCATTGCCATTTTCTCAATCATGTGAAAATCATCTCTCTTGAAAACATTTCTATTTTCATTGATCTGTGATTTACAATTTAAGTAAAAACAAATTAAGACAAGTCCCTTAACTTTCCTCACCTCCATTTCCTGCTGCCCCTCAATTCCTCCATGTGAATATGCAGACCCCAGCAGGTGTATGAGTGAACATGGACACATAAGTTTATTTTACAGTTCATTTCCATACAAGAAAACTAAAAGAGTAGTGCCAGTATTCCATAAAGACCCAAACTGTTATGCAAATAAAGTTCTTACTAAAGAAAAAGAGACAAAGATGATTTTCTGGAGAGCAGAAAGACTCAAATTAAATGGCAATATAGCATATGCTCTATGACTGGTTTGGACGAAGTCATTAAAGCAGCTCTTATTCTACCATCTTTATGTAAGTATGTTTTACAGAAAATGTATACTGGAAAATAAGGAAATAATGGGGATTGTCTGTGGATTAAAAATTATTGAATTGGCTTGAACTTACTTTTTTGTTATTTTTTTAATGTTTGTTTATTTTTGAGAGAGTCAGAGACAGAGTGTGAGCAGGGGAGGGGCAGAGAGAGAGGGAGACACAGAATCCAAAGCAGGCTCCAGGCTCTGAGCTGTCAGCACAGAGCCCGACATGGGGCTTGAACCCATGAGCCAGGAGATCATAACCTGAGCTGAAATCAGATGCTCAATCAACTGAGTCACCCAGGTGTCCCAAGCTTCCTTTTTGAGGGTTTCCATCTACCACCTACTTCTACTTACCTACATCCCACACAATATGGACAGGAAAAAAAGCAGAGTGCATTTTATAATTTCAGAGGATGGAAGACAGCAGCAATTAATTAATGAAGACTGAAGAAATACTTATTATAATGTTTAAAATGTTCTTTTGTACTTATTTGACAAAAATCCCAAGATTCATCAGTTTCTGGAAACTCAACGCAAGGTAAGAGCTGCAGCTGACTTTGAATCTGACATATGTGTGAAGTAAGAACCCAATCGACATTGAAATGCCAGTCTGTGATTTCCCTTGAGGTATTGCTTTAGTTTCTGTTCCATCAAAAGCACACCAGCTGTAACTATGTGTTAAATATTTATTTTGGAGATGGATAGAAAGGAAAATTAGACACAGCCTCCACTTTCAAAAATTTTAATCTGGTAAGGGTGACAGACTGAAGGGAGTACACAAATCAGATTTAGGGAGCGAACAAGATAGTGGTTGTGGGGAAAATGTTGAAGGTGAGCTGCAAAAGGAATATTGAAGCCCTGTGGGTCTGAGAACAGAAATGCTGTTGTTGGGATGTCTTTTAATTCCCATCTAGGTGGATAGGGAGAATTTTTTAATACATTCCACCCGAATGTGGAATCTGATAACACTCATTAGTTTGCCCATGGTATCTAGTAGTTTTATGACATCTACACACTTAAACTTTGGAATGGTGTGTCCCTCATGGTGGAGGGGAGGCGAAGCACATAAACAATTTCAGGGACTTCTTTCTAAAGTCCTTAGGCAATCATCCAACCTCTGTGTGTCTCAGTTTCTCAATCTGTAAAACAGTAATGCAATATCTATTCCACAAAATAGTTGTGAGAATTAAATGAGATAATCATATAAAGTATCTAGCACAGATCCTACACCAAATGTTCAATAAAAAGCAGTCATTATTTTATCCTTTCTTTCTTTTTTCTGTGAGACTGGCTTTCCTTCACTGTCACTGATGAGACACTAACCAAGCTGGGGGATCAAACAAGGGACGCTTCACCAAGGTAGGTGCAGGACATAAAGGGGGACAGATGAGTTACATGCCCAGGCATAAAATATGAAACAGTAAAAAAATCTGGGAACTTCACAGGAAGTTATCTGTGGGAATGTCTGGAAGACTTCTGTAAAAACAACCTATAAAGATGTTGCTTTAGCTGCAAATATTTTGTGGATTTAATATAATAAAATTAATATTATTAATTTCAGTATCAAGGGCAAATGCACATATATGGAGAACCTATTATGTGCCAGGCATTGTGCTTAGCTTACCTTGCATATATCACCTCATTTAATTTTCTCACCAATATAAAATAATACAGTCCATTATGCCTCATTTGAAATTTTAAAATAAAAAATTTATGAAAATTAAAATATTGAAATAATTGCTTGAGTAACAAAATCTGACCTGAACTGACATGAGATTATTTTTAGTCTTTATTTATCTCACTTAAAATAAATATTCATGCAGTTTGCTATAGAAACCTTAATGTTTGGTCATGGGGTGTTTCTCAGACCCCACTAGTGTAATGTTCCATATTGTCATTATAAAATAGTCTCCAAATTTCAAAATTCACCTGACTCTAGGATTTTAGATAAGGTAGGGTAGACTTTTAAAAAAAAGATAACATTTATTGAGAGCTTGCATATGCCACGTTTGGGTCCAAGTCTCTACTGATCTTAATTCATTCATCCTCATAATAATCCTGGGACAATAATCTTGGAGGAAAGAGAAACACATGAGGTGATCTCTACCTTCATCTAGACTTTCTGCTTAGAAGTACTTTCCAGTGAAGTACAGGAAGGGGAAACCAAACAAAACTTGGGTATGTCAATGAATTGAGGGGACCGAAATCATTACTTGGGGAAGGCAAGGCAACTAAAATTTGTGAGGCAGACTGCCTACGAAGAGGGAGCTATGCAGAAGTGCTCCAAGTATCTTCAAAGTAGCCCCATCAAATCTTTGGCTGAATATCAATCTACAAAGATCACTGGACATGAGCAATTTCAGGGGAAAGACAATTACCAGGGAGCTGTAAGCTGAACAATTCCTGGAGCTCATAAAGGTCTGAGAATCATTCAAGCTCCCATCAGCCAAAGTGAAGAGCCCTTCATGAATATATGATGCATTTAGTGGAGAGCCCAGAAAAGCCTCACCTTAAAAGTGGGGCTCAATGAGCATTAAAGGTAATCTAAATTCACCCCCAAACTATAACAAAATGCAACACTCAAGAACATAAATACATGATGTTCAGCATTCAACTAAAATCACTGTTTATGGGAAGAAGCAGAAAAATGTGACCCATAACTTAGAGAAAAGTCAGTCAATAAAACAGACCCCAAATTAAAAAGGTAGTCAAAGTAATTAACAGACAACAATATACATATTGGATAGTGATAGAAAGTATCCAGAATGAAGCACAGATTAAAAAAGGCTGAAAAAAATTAGTCTTTAGTGATCCAGGAGATAATAACAAATGCAATTGGGATTCCAGAGAAAGGAAGGAAGATAAAAAATGCTTGATGAAATAATGGCCAAACTTTTTAAAATTTGATTTGAAAAGTTATAAACTCTCAGAACCAAATGACAAAATGAAGCCCAAGTAAAACAAATATAAATCAAGCCTCTCCAAGACTTATTTTAATCAAATTGCTGGAAAGGTGTTAAAGAGGGAATCTTAAAAGCATCAAGAAAACAAACACACATTGCATGCAGAGAAACAAAGATAAAAATAACAGCAGACATTTTGTCAGAAATTTATGCAAACCAAAGACAATGGACTTATTTCTTTAAAATGCTAACAGAAAAAGGTGTCAACTCAAAATTCTATATTCAGCAAATCTTTCATAAACAAGAATAAGGAGAAATTGACACATTTATTTTATAATTTATAGAGAAATTCAAAAAGCAAGTGATTAAAAAAATAAATTTGGGAGGATTTATGCAATATGATTTCAAGATAATAAAGTTATAGTACCAGGGCACCTGGATGGCTCAGTCAGTCGGGTTTCTGACTTTTAATTTAGGTTTAAGTCATGATCCCAAGGTGGCGGGATTGAGCTCTACATTGGGCTCTGGGCTGAGCATGGAGCCTACCTAAGATTCTCTCTCTCTCTCTTTCTCTCTCTCTCTCTCTCCCTCTGAGCACTCCCCCTCTTGTGCCCTCTCACTCTCTAAAAAAAAAAAAAAAAAAGTTATACTACCAAGGGAGTATAGTAACAGCAGAGACTAGACATACATAGATTAATGGAACAGAAATGACAATCCATAAATAGACCAACAATTATATAATCAATTCATTTTCAACGAAGATGTCAAAAATTCGGTGGAAAGGATTGTATTTTCAGTAAACTGTGCTAGAATAACTGGATATATGTACATACAAAAAGGGGATCTCAACCTTTTTGTTACATCACACACAAAAAATAATTCAAAATAGCCCTTATACCTAAACATAGGAGCTAAAACTATAAATCTTTTAAGAGGAAATATAGGAGAAAATCTTTATAACCTTGAATTAGGCAGAGGTTTCTTAGATAAGACATAATCATAAACCATAAATGAAAATTTTGTTAACTTTACTTCACCAAAATCAAAACTTTTACCTGTCAAAAAACACTATTAAAAATGAAAAGCAAGCCACAAAATGGGAGAAAATATTTCCACAACATACATCTGTGTACCCACACACATAACTACAAAATATACAGAGAAGGTGTATAACACAATGATAAGAAAAGAGCAACATTTCAATTAAGAAATGAGCAAAAGAAAAAGAAGACACTTTGTGGCTAACAAGTTCATGGAAAGATACTCAACATCATCAATCGTTAGGAAAATGCAAACTAAAATCACCATAAAATATCACTATACATCCATTAAAATGGCTTATATTGAAAAGGCTGACAAACCCAATTGTTGACTAGGATGTCAAGAAAATAGAACCCTCATGTATATCTGGTAGGAATGTAAAACGCCCAATCACTTTGTGTAACAGTCTGGCAGTTTCTTAAAAAGTTAAACATACACTTACCATAGGATCCACTTTGTCTGAAGGAACAATAGTAATGTATCTTGGTGGTGTTTTGTTTTGTTTTGTTTTTTTTAACATGCAGACGTAAATTGTATGAAAAATTTAGCACAAAGAATGAGACAGGGAAATGGAAAATTCATGTATGTGAATTAGCATAATGCTATTTGAAGGAGCCGGTGATAATTTAAAAATTACTGCTCCTAAGGACCTGAGGGAAGAGGAAAGTATCCAAAAGTTTTTCCTTTCTGGCTCCAAAAATAGTTTCGTTTCTTGGATGAGAAAGCTTTTCATATGCTGGGGCCTCAGACTCCTTCATACACTTCTGCACCTCGGCAGCAAGCCCAAGCTGGGCAGGAGTTACCATCATCTTCCTCTTTCTAATGGCCTCCGAGGCTGGATGGTGTGGACTGTTTGCTGACCCCCCCCCCCCCCCCCCACTTTCCTAGAGCATGGCCGGGGGGGGGGGGGGGGGCGGTATATAGATCTCTAGCTTCTTCCTCCTGTTCTCCTAAGGAGAGATTTCATTTCTCCCGGGCCCTTGTCCCTAGCTGCATCTCAGGGGGCTCGCGGATAGACGGACAAGGCTTAAGAGGGGGAAGCCTGGCAGGGAGACGAGTGGATCCTAGAAGAGTTCTTCCCTTTGCTGTCGCCCACTGGGAGCCGGGATTGGGTTTGCAACAGTACAGTAAATTTCGCATCTAGGGCACTGGCCTCCACCAAACAGGTGTGTGCACACATATAGAGGGTTCTAGTTTCTGGCATGAAGGCGTCTGGCCCAAGCTTTCTCTCTACCGCCCATCAAAGGGGAGCAAAGGTGAGGGCTTGTAGGGACGGGGCCTAGCGTCGGCCTGGTCCCACGGGCCTTGACTCCCCCCCCCCCACTGGCGCAGGCCCGTTTTGAGGAACAGACTGCGCATGCGCAAATCCAAAGGCTCCCGGCAGCCTCCAGGGGCGACTGGTGGGATGCAGGTGCCCATGCGCGAGTGCCAAGCAACAAGATCTCAGTGACAGGCAAGTGTTTCTAGCTGGTATCAGAAATTAAGGGGCTGTTGCAGGGGAACACGCTGAACCGGAGCCTGCTGAAAATACCTGGCGCTGTCTGCTTTTAGGGCTGCCGGCTCCTGACTCAGGCCACTGTTGTTAGTCTCCCCTGGCTCCCTCCAAACACCACCTGCCCCTGGGCTTCTGAGCTCACACAAACCACTGTCCCTGCCGCCCTCACCTGCCCAGTGCCTCCGGTGGCCAAGGTAGGTCTGGCATCCTAGCCTCGCCACCCCCTGGGTGGGTGGAATCAGACATGTCTTTGGAGTGTCACAGTGAGAGAGTTTTAATAAAAAATGGTGATGGAATGTTTGGGGGAAGGTGGGTAAGGGTACGATGCTGGAGATTTGTTTTTTGCAGAAGGCATTTTTAAAAAGTTCAGGCTGTAATGAGATAAAACATGTTACCTTAGCAAATCCATCACGTTAAAAAAAAAATGTTAACGGTGTTTAGGAAAATAGAAGGGAAAACTGAATTTCTGGCAGAACACCAGTTGGTTATTACTGCTAACCTTCATCAAATAACTGTGCATTCTACTTAAGACTTCATTTTGGTGCCCTCAAATACAATCACAACTGCAGGGGGTAGGCTGCAGCTGTAAGACTGTCCCTAATGCTCCCTCATTCATTCAGGAATTTGATCTGTTTCAGAATTTTCCCTTTTGTCATTTGAAGTCACTCATGAAGTGGAAATGGGGGGATGAGGAAGGTGGGAAGGTCAGATTGGTGTGGGTAAACACAAAGAAAATTCGTAGAGACAGGAACAGCAACATCAACAAAAAAAAAACCTGGTCCCAGAGTTTATTCAAAAGAGCAGCAATCAGAGGAGTTTCAGGAATTGAAATATACTTGAGTTAGGTGGAGGAGTGGGGAGTGGTTGAAGGGACAGGCTCACTCTCAGCAACGAGGAGGGTCATAGAAAGAGCAGAAGTCGTGCCTGGCAAAGTCAGTGAGAAAAAGACCTGGGTCATGAGAAGCCTATGGTTTTGGTTTAGCTCTTTATTACCTGCCACCATGTTGACACAGAGAACAGAGAAGGAGAAATAGCACTAAGGCAAAGAGTGAAATTTAGGAGTAGTTGTAAACTAGGTAAGATGAGGGGGATATTTTAAACAATGAATATGAGTGAAATAGGGCTTATTTATATTAACTCTTGCTTGGCCCATAAATAAATAAGCTATTTATAAATAAACTATTATTTCCTGTCTTGCTTTCCATTTTTAGCTTCTAGAAATCTTATCAACAAATAAATAGGGCTATGTTCTTCCTATTGCTTTAGTGATAGATATAGCTTCATGTTTATCCTTTTCTCCCTTCCACTGGGCTTAAAGTCCTAGAACTAGATAGAAGAGAAATAGTTTCAGAAATAAACACAAAATAATAGAATATGTCTTGACGTATGGTTCCCAGTGTAGATATTTGTGATTATTATTTTTTCTGTCACATGTTGATATTTGGAATCATAAAAATAATACAATTTTGTATTCTGTATTCCAGAATTCCACATGAATGGTTTACGATGTTGGTGAAATGTTCTCTATGATACCACAAAATGTCTTCTTAAAACCAACCAAATAATGTTGATCAGTAAATTTCCTTCTTCAGTGATCTCTGTGGACAGAAGAGTTTGAGGCACATGAACAAAGAATGCTCAAGATTATTGGGATCTGGAAGGTACTTTGTGAACACATGAGGCTGCGCACCTGTACTCTATGATGGTGGTTGACATTGGTGGTGGGAAGATTTCAACTTTTCTCTAATTTAAGAAGATTTAAATAAAGGTACGTGAAACATTGGCTAATAGTATAGACAACAAATCTTAGAATGAGATCTTGGAAAATTTTGTACCCTGCATTTTGTTTTTGATTAAAAGTCACATAGACTAAAAGTCACATTTATCTGAAGGGTGTATTATTATTGAACAATTTGAATTTGCTGTGGTCAGGGTCTGTGCAAGTCTTCATGGGATCATGGACTACACAGGACTGGAAGGGCCTTTAAGAAATGTGCTAGGTATTAGACTGGAATTATACTGGAATTAAAAGAAAAAGAAGTTAGCTGGGTGAGATAAGGGTCTGATCTTTATTGAGATCTCACCTTCCATTCCAAAAAGCCAAAGTGGCTGCAAGACACCCTGCACTCACTTTGGCAGCACATGTACAAAAAGCCAAAGTAGCAAAAGTAACTGAGTAAAGCACACATATGGGGAATGCCTTTGCCCTACTTTTCCCTCATTTTTAAAAAGACCAAAATGATCTTTTGGATTCCAGGTTCTTGATACTTGATATAAATGTACATAAACCAACATTTTATCTGTTTGCAAAAGGTGATGACTATTAAATACCTTTTAGAGAGAAAGGATAAAAGTCAGAAGCTTGGCTGTGTCTTTAGCTGTTTTACCAATACTTAGTCTTTCCTATACGGGAAAAATCTAGGGCGATGTACTAAATCAAAGTAAATAATTGATTGCTTTAGCTAAGGGTAACTTGACAGTTTAGAGAGTTTGACTTATATGGTTATTGTTTGTATAAATGGTGTGTTTTATGAACCGTAATGATACGTGATAAAATTTCATAAACATCTATAGAAGTATTCAAATCACCTTAGATTAGATAGTGGACTTTTAATTAAAATTTCCCCACATTTTCTTGTACTTCCTGGTTGATATCTTGGAATCCTGGCAGCTTCTGAGCAACAGTTTTCCCAAGACTCTGAGGCAGTAGTTACATCTTTTAAGAATCCAGTTAGTAATTTTATCCTGGGTACATTTTATTCTGGAGACATTTCCATTTTAACCAGTTTATGCAAGTATACACACACATACACACACGTGTATATACGAACACACATAGGGCCATGTGTAAAAGACATTATCCCTATAAACTCTTTTCATCTTATTCATAAACTAAGACTGAGTACTATCGAGGAGCAGATAGTTGTCTAAAAATCTATTAAGGAAGAACTTTGGATTTAAGGGAAATATTATTCATTGAACCCTCAGACATTCTCAAGCTAGAATTTACCCTTAAGCATAAGGAATGGAGAAATTTATTACCACCAGTTTTTATCTTTACTTGTTTTTTTACTCTGTCCTATGTAAGAAAAACCAATTGAATTTATGTGGTGTTGGTGTTATTTTCATGTTCTAGTAAGCTTAATTTAAAAACATCACTTATGTTCCTCTTCTTTTATACTGTGTTTCTGAGTTGCTCATGTACAATATATCTATGTTGTGATTTCTCAGTTTCTTCATGGAATGTGCTATTTTATTTCTAGATATCTGATCATATTTAAATGACTTAGTCTTTCCTGGTCAAATAGTAACTTTTTTCCCCCCTTCAATATTCTGCAGGGGAATTAAGCAGATTCTCATAGGTAGAAATGTTTAAATGTGTCTTCAGAACACTTATGGGACAAACAGAGTAGCTCTGTCATGTTTTTAGCAGCAAAACACTTAAAAGAAATAGTTCTCCAACAAAATTAGTTATGAAGCCCACTAGAGATAATCCCATCCTAAATTACTTGCTGCATAATACATTCTTATAAAAAACAGCAAAACATGGCAGGAAGGTAAGATAAAGAACTATCTCTGAAACACATTAAGTCCTGATATATATTAACAAGTATCAGTCAGTTTCTAACTTGCACTTTTAAATTATAAAAGGAAATTTGTTTGATATGCTTTCTGTCTTATATTTGGAAAACTTAATGTTAGAATAGGTTAGATTTAGAATAGGTTTTTGTTTCCTAGTTTGAAGAAACACAGTCAAATCTTGGGTTTGCGAGCATAATTCATGCTTGTAATCCAAAGCACTTGTATATCAAAGCAAATTGCCCCATAAGAAATACTAGAAACTCAGATGATTTGTTCCACAACCCAAAAATATTCATATAAAAATGATTACAATACTGTAATATAATACAAAATAATAAATACAAAATGTAAAGAAAAATAAACAAATTGACCTATATTACCTTTGAAAACCTTTGTGGCTGCTGTGAGGGAGACAAGAGAGGGGGGTTATCGTGTAGGACGACTTTCACTACCACTAATGGAATCACTGCTATCTATTGGCTCAACGGAATCTTTTTCTTTTTGTGCAACTTTTAACAAGGAACCTATACAAAGACATTTGCTTTCTGCCTCATTTTGAGGGTTTCATGGAAATGTGACATTGCATTGATGATCACCCACAATCCTGCAGTGAGAGAAGGAGAGCGAGAGAGCAAGAGTGAGAGCGAGAGAGAGAGAGAGAAGAAAAATCATTGGCTCAGTTGTGATCATGTGACACTTGGCATTACATACTACTCATATTGCAAGACAGCACTCCTTTATCAAGTTAAAATTTATTAGAAATGTTTGCTCGTCTTGCAGAACACTCACAGCAAAAGTTACTTATAACCCGGGGTTTTACTGTAGTTAAAAAAAAAGTAAATAGTAATTGTGTGCCACGGCTACTCCTCACCATCTGGGTTTCAGAAATAGTGTTCTGCTCTTCCTCTTGGCTTACAAAACCAAGTTTCTATACTTCTGCTGCTGGGTAGACACTAAGGGTGGGCAGGGAGGGACAGAAAGAACAGAATACACAACTTCTCTTTTAATTTCAGTCCTCTATCATCCATCAACCACTGAATGACCAAGCCTTGTTTGTACCCACTTGCAGCACCCTGAAATGAAGCTGTAAGAGACACGCCCCCCCAAACCCCTGGCAGTCACAAACTGATAACCTGTAGATCATTTTAGAGGGTTTTTTTTTTATAACTTGAATTTCTTTTTGTTTTGTTTTGTTTTGTTTTGTTTGCTTATTTTAAAGTAAACTTTGTATTCAAGTACATGTTATTCTTGAATACAGAATGATACACAAATCAACATGTGCAGCTCAAGGAATTTCATAAAATGAATACCTTTGTGTAATCAGTATCCAGTAACTAATTGCCCACATTAGCAAATTGGGACATGACTACATAAACATCTAGATTCCCGATTTATTTTGGAAAATTGGAAAATCTTACCTTATTGGGTTCACATTTTCACTAGCGTTAGTCAGCCAAACTGAGAAGCAGCTAATCTTTTAAGTAGAGCATATGCTTCTACAGTCCCTACCACTCCCTAGTACCTGCTTGTGAAGGCAAGTGTTGGTTGCTGTTGACAAATACAAATAATGAAAATTAGAATGACTGTAAAGTTGTGATCAAAATCTAACAAAACAAAAAAATATCAGAGGAATATAAGAGTCAATGGAATGTTCTTAAAGTGGCAAGTATTTTGATTGAGCTGAACAAAAAAGAATGCAGATTCTAATTGGCCCATAATTATATTAATTAGAACTGATCATATCATGGGGAAAGTTGGCTGGGGCTTGAGTGAAGGTTACAAATTACAACCACTTGAGTTACTTGATGGACATTGGTTTACTGAAAGGTGTTAGGGCTAGGTTTTGCCAAATTCTATAGCTATTCTTAGATTGTGGTATGTGCCTTTAATTTTATAATTACATTTAGGCTGCTTCAGATCTATATTACTTTAATCCAGTATTCATGTTATATAGTCACAGTCAGAATCTCCCAGTTACTATCTATTTCCTGCAAATTAGTTATCTTTCTTCAACAGCTGATGAGTGGGATACCTCTTATTGGTTGTAGTGTTGACTGTTTGACTACTCAGTGATAAGTCCCACACCCCTCCCCACTTTTCTTCTTTCTAATGCTGATCTTTGTTCAGGTGATTTAATCTCTTCCACATGGCCATATACTTTTCTGATCCAATTATGGTAATCTCATTCTTGGCTATTTATATTTTAGTAATAAGTTTGATACCTTTCTGGTCAATGAGCGATGAAGTGGAATCTTCTGGGGGCTTAGAGAAAAACTTGGTCAACATTAAAAAGAGACACAAAAAGACAGTATTTTTACTGGATATTACCTTGTCTGATTAAGATATAAGGTAGTTAGCCTAAGGACAAGCTTACGTATTGAATAATGCAACATAGAAAAATGGAAAGGATCCTTGATGATATTGTTGAGGCATTGAACTAAGCAACGGTGAAGCTGCCTCACTTCAAAATTTCTCCTATAAAATGATAAATTTCATAAGTCTTCGGCTAGTTAAGCCAGGATTTTCTGTTTGCTATAGCTGAGATACTCTAATACACTAGAGGAAATACTTCATTGGTGAATGATTTACAATTAAACGATGTGTTAGATTATGTAAAAAGGTTTTTATCTCAGTCTGTCCCACAGAATAAATTACCCTAGAAAGGAGATAGAAAACTGGATGATGGTAGAAAGGTAAAATAGAGTCAGTAAGTCAAAAAGGATGTGGCAGTAGCCTAGACCAGAAGTCAAAATCTATTCTAACACATTCATTCAGATTAAAAATGTAATATACTATATATGTGCATATATATATATATATATGTATATATATATATACACGCACATACATATATATCTATATGTAATAAATGAAATTGTGTATATGAATATTTCCTCTAAATGGTTCAGATAGTTCATATAGTTTGTGTTTCTGATGAATCTTGAGTACTTTTTTGTTTCTCAAATTGTTAAACCTAAATCATTAATGTTGAGTTTAGTCAACAAAGTCCTCTTATCTACCCATTTATTGAGCTTAGCTTCAATAAACTTTGAACACAAATTAAAGGTTTTTATGAACTAAGCTTCTTTTATGAAACTGATTTGTTTATCATCTTAGTATAAGCAGGAACAAAGGGCACTGGCTTAAATGAAAGGGGGGGATTCCCCTCTCTAGCCATCTTTCTTCCTATCACCCATTACCACAGCAGCTTGGCCCAGGGCCCAGCAGGGAGGCTGGGGCAAAGCTGTTCCTCCCAGAAGGGACCCTCTGTGGCTGTTCCTTCCAGTTGCTTGTGACTCACTAGCCTCTGAAAGAAGGAAGGACAAGATGTGAGGACTTCCTATGTCACTTTCCAAAGACTTCAGCCCACTTGAAGGGCGAAGAAGGAGGATATTGTGTATCAAACAGATATGAATCCTGACTGCATATTTAGAAATGCTCCGTATGGTTGGTTAGAATTTAGGAGCAAAAGAGTTTTTCGTTGTGATCAGTTTCCTATTCTTTGGAGGAAGGTATCTATCTGCCCACCTGTCTGTCTATCTACCTATAGCTTCCTAGCTGAGCCTCTTGGTGCTATATTCTATTCTGCCAGTGAAAAGGATATAGTACACCATCACATCATTTGACAGGAACTTTATACTACAAGTTAGAAATTATATAGGAGGAACAGAAATGTATTTTAGGATAAGTTAGATAAGTAACATACCCTTCTTTCTAGGGTAAGGGAGATAAGTAACATAAAGTCACATATGTTAGAAAATATAAGTAAGTGTTTAGAGTCTTGGGGGGAGCATGAGAGGAGGGACAGAGTGTTGGCTAAGCAGTGATATGGCATTAGCCTAGACCAAGACTGCTGACTCTGATCTGCAGGCCAGATCCCACCTGCTGCCTGTTTTTGTATGGCCCACAAGCTAAGGAAGGTTATAACATTTATATTTAATTTGTTTTTTAAGTTTGTTTGTTTGTTTTGAGAGGGAGAGAGTTCAAGCAGGGTAGGGGCAGAGAGAGAGCAAAAGCAAAAGAATCCCCACCAGGCTCCACAGATGAAGGGCTCAAACTCGTGAACCATGAGATCATGACCTGAGCCGAAATCAAGAGTCGGACACTTAACTGACTGAGCCATCCAGGTGCCCCAAGGTTTCAACATTTTTAAATGGTTGAAAAAAATTAAAAGGATATTTTGTGATACATGAAAATTGTATGAAATTGAAATTTCAGGTTCCATACAGAGTTTTAAGGCATAGAACCATGCCTGTTTATTTACATATTTTCTGTGGCTACTTTTGAGTTAGAAGGCAGAGTTGAACAGGTATAATAGCCCTGCAACAAAGGTTTAAGTATTTACTGTCTGGCCTTTTACAGAAAACTTGCAAGCCCCTGGCCTAGACCAGTGCTCATCAACTCTTAATATACATGTGAATCATTTGGGGATTTTGTGAAAATGTGTAGTTTCTGATTCAGTAGGTCAAAGGAGCCTACATGTCTGCATTAATGAGCTGAGGACCACACAGTAAGTAGCAAGTTTCTAGCACAGGATTAGCAAACTTATTTTTTAAAGAGCCAAATAATAAATAGTCAGAATCTGCAGCCTATCCAGTCTTTTTTACAACTGCTTACATCTTCTGGGCAAAGTAGACATAGGCAACATATAAAAGAACAGGAGAGACTGTGTTCAAATAGGCATTATTTGCAGAAGCAGGCATTGGACTGGATTTGGCACACAGACTTACTTTGACATTCGCTGCTTTCAGGTATTAGTATTGAGTGTCCATTAAGAAATAGGCACAGTCCTACCCTCAACTTGCTTACTAGTTCCATAACACATCCCAGTAATAATGATGACATATAGCAGTTAACTTTTATTGGGTAATTACTATATGCTAGGCTCTGTGTTAAGCATATTCTCTTATATAATCATCACAACAATCCTAGGAAGCAGATACTGTCATTATCTTTGCTTACAAATGAGAATACTGAGCTTCAGAGAAAAATAACTTACCCAAAGCTGCCACAGCAAATCAGTGATGGGCCTAGGATCAGACATAACTCATGATTAATGAATGACTGTTGGATTATTAGATGACTGGATTAAATGTGTACACTCATAGGAGTTCCACAAGCTGGAGAAAAGACTGTGTTTCCTTCATTGTGAGTCCTGGTGCTTGAAGTCATAAACAATAAAAGCTGTGACATCTGTTTAGAGGCAACATTAAATGTAGGTGTCAGAAACTGGATGTTGGGCTCAGGGAGTGTAGGGCTTTCTTTTTCATGATAGATTTCGCACCTTTACTGCATATTCTTGAAGTTAAGGCTCATAGAGATCTCAGAAAGCACATTTTTCATAGTCTTGAAGTTTCCATGATCCAAAAATGAAATTGCTTTACTTTATAATGTGTTATTTTAGGCACCAAATAGTATGGCATTCTGCCTTCCTTGTATACTTTGGAATTTTCAGTTGTACAATAAATGTCCCTTCTAACCACAGTAACTAGAATTACATTTCTCTTTCCAAATTCTTCTAGATTTTTTTCCCTTCTTTCTTAGCTACAGTTACTAAAGTAGAGAGTAGGCCTTGACTCTAGCCTGAAATGTAAGATTACTTTTATCTGCCTTTACACTGTTATTTCCATGTAAATGAATGTTTCTAGGTAAGACACATATCAGCATAACTACATTCTGATAAATTAATAGATCACTAAGAGCAACCATGTTGTAAGTAAAAATGCTTTGGAAAAAATTTTCTAAAGTCTCAGACACAATATCTTTAGATTATAGATAACATATAGAGATAAATAATTGTGTCATTTTTTTAATGAATCGTCTGTTGAAAAACTTTCATATAATTGCTCTGATGATTAATAATAGTTTCCATTTTATAAACAATGTAGATGACAAGGCAAGGAGGAATATGGGAATGTTCGAAATCCTAGAACTGTATCATCTTAAATTTTTAGATGGGGAAGAAAGTTGAAATATGACACTAAAATATGAAATTGCATAGTTACAGATTTTTAAAGTGAGAGCTTTTGATGTTCTAATATGGCCATCTGTATATATTCCCATTTTTCTATGTAAGCCCAAATTGATTAAGTGAAATCCTTGAAGTCATTTGCTTCTTCAACACAAATATATTGGTTTTTTTTTTCCCTGAATTTGGGGATATGTGTTGGTTTCCCAGAGCTGTTGTAACAAAGTACCACAAACCCAGTGGCTTAAAACAATAGAAATGTATTATCTTCTAGTTCTGGAGGCTAGAAGTCTGAAATCAATGTATTGGCAGGGTCATACTCCTTCTGAAGGCTGTGGGAGGAATCCTTCTTTGCCTCTTCATAGGTTCTTTTTTTTTTTTTTTAAGTTTATTTGTTTATTTTGAGAGCGAGGGAGAGAGAGAATTCCAAGCAGGCTCTGTACTGTCAGTATAGAACCCCATGTGGGGCTTGAACTCATGAACCATGAGATCATGACCTGAACTGAAATCAAGACTCAGGAGCTTAACCAACTGAGCCACCCAGGCACCCCATCCTCTTCGTAGATTCTGATAAAGGCCACCAATTCTTGGCATTTCTTGGCTTGTAGATGTATCACTCCAAAATCCACCTCCATCTTCATATGGTGTCTTCCCAGTGACTCTGTGTGTTCATACTGCTGCCTTCTTATAAGGACATCGTTCATATTGGATTGGGGCCCCATTCTACTCCAGTTTGATGCTGTCGTAACTAATGACATCTGCAACAACCCTATTTTTTTTTTTTATTTTTTTTATTTTTGAGACAGAGAGAGACAGAGCATGAACGGGGGAGGGGCAGAGAGAGAGGGAGACACAGAATCGGAAGCAGGCTCCAGGCTCTGAGCCATCAGCCCAGAGCCTGACGCGGGGCTCGAACTCACGGGCTGTGAGATCGTGACCTGAGCCGAAGTCGGACGCTTAGCCAACTGAGCCACCCAGGCACCCCCAACCCTATTTTTAAATAAGGTCACATTTTGAGGTACTGGGTATTAAGAATTTACTGTACCTTTTTTTGGAGGACACAGTTCATCCATAACAATATAGGGATGCAAAGATATTATTGTTTTCCATGCAGATCTTACAGTATAGGGAGAAGGCTTATGAAGATGCAGGCTGTACTAGTGCAATATGCACAAAATGCTGTAAGTCCTGCAGTGGGGAAGGCTATTTTTTTTCCAAGTGAAATGTTAAAAGAAGGCTTTCAAAGGCAATTGCCATTTGAACCAGGCTTTGAGGGACAAATAAGAGTTCACAGAGAAAAGGATTCCAGGGGGGAGGAACCTATCAGCCACATAGCTTTAGGTAAAGGCATGGATGTAAGAATGAATTGTTTATTTGTGTGATTGATACTAGTTACTCTTTATTGAGTATCAATATGTGTCATTTAACGTTGACAACAACCTTTTGATCCCCATTCTGCAGATGGGAAAACTGAAATTTCAAGAAATTAAGTATTTTGTCTCCAGCTAACACATCCAGAAGGTGGTACTGCTGCGATTAGAACCCTGCAGTCTGATTACACAGTCTTTATTTTAGCCATTGTGATAAAAATTACAGTTTAGGGTATTTGGGAGTGCATATGGGATTGGTTAGACATAAGGCTGAAGAAATAGGTTGGAGATAAATTGTGAAGAAATTGGTTTATCATTTGTTTTGCTTGACAGAAAATTGGTTGACTTCTCAGAGTAAACTTTTAAGGACTATAGGCAATTGAACAATTTACAAAGCTTTAAGGACAGGTGTCAAATGGCCACCTTCCTGTGGATTGAGGTTGGATTGTAGGCCCAGAGGCTAGAGAGAAGGCTATTGTCATGGGCCATGTTAGAAATAATAAAGGTTGGGGCCCCTGGGTGGCTCAGTCGGTTAAGCTTCTGACTTCCGCTCAGGTCATGATCTCACAATTCATGAGTTCGAGCCCTGCGTCAGGCTCTGTGCTGACAACTCAGAGCCTGGAACCTGCTTCAGATCTGTGTCTCCCTCTTTCTCTGCCCCTCCCCTGCTCATGCTCAGTCTGTCTCTCTCTCTCTCAAAAATAAATAAAAACATTAAAAAAATAATTAAAAAAATAAATAATAAAGGTTGGAACTAAGCAGAGACAATGGAGTGGGAGGGGGGATGGAGTCAGAGATACTTGTCAATCGGCGTCAGTCACGTGTTGAACCTAAGTCAGCACCTCTGTTGCATGGCCATTCCTGATCCGTTGACTCAAGTGCTGAAATTAAAGCTTTGTCAACTGAAGTAGTTAAAGCAATCATTTCAAGCCATAACCCTAACCTTAGAAAGAGTCTAGTAAATATGTGCTGATGCGATTTAAATGGTTATGTTATTGAAGATACTAAAATATCTTTAAAATTCCAAAAGCTGACTTAGCATATTTTAAAACAAACTGCATAAAACTGTCAGAAAATATTTTGCCAAATGCTCTGATGCAATCTCATCTGTTTTTATTAAGTTGTAACTCCTTTAGATTAAATTTGTCCAAATTGTTGTTGGAGGTATAGCTACACTTCTATAGCTCAGCTTATTCAACTAAAGCCTGATTATTGTAAAAAAAAATCTAATATTTCTTACCAATAGCTTAATTAATGTAACAACATTTAGCATTAATTTGAAAGCAAGGAATTATTCAATGGTCCAGGTTGCCTTTGTGTGGGACAGAGGGAACCAAGACTGCATCTCCTTGTGACTTATGACCCTCGTATGGGAAGCTGCCCAAACAATCATGAATACCTGGCAGGATATTTTTGGAGTTTCCTAAAAAAGATATAAATTACTACAGGAAAGTTTGTTGAAATAAACTGCATTTCTGTTCAGTGAGTATCTTTTATTTTGAGAGATTATTTTATGCAGGTATCTGGTGCCACCACAGACCATGCATTGTGACTTGCTTATCTTTAGTGACTTTTGGCTTGTCTGCGTGTATTTGGCAGCTTTCCCCAAGCGTTGGCTAGGGCCCTGTGATACAACTACCATTAGTCAGGCAAAAGCAAATATAAACGATGTTTGTGAATCTTTTTCTCCACTTTTAGGCTGCCGGTTAAAAGTATATCATAAATTTTGGGAAAATGAGACATAAGCTGACATATTTAAATACACGCTATGTCTCATTAAATGAGAATCTAGCAAGAAATGAAAAGAATGCTAAAAATTCTTTCTTTTTAAAAAATCTTTTGAATTGATTATGTATTGCACAATGAAAAATGAAGTTACCTGAAAATGGCGTACATTCTTTCCCTGGTGTTGTTTCAGGCACCTGAACACAACACACAATAAACCCTAAATTGTCTGAAAATGTTATATCTTCTTGTGATTGATTTTCAACTTGATATTTTGCATCATTGCCAGGTTAAAAAATTTTTTCTTTGAATGTTAATTTAGAATGTTGAACACTAAGTTAGAATTCAGTGTTGTCAGATTTGAAACACATCTAGCAATTAAGGTGTTTAAAATTCTTGTACTTCATCATTTATGAGACACTATTCTTTTATAAATGAGAGTGTTTTGTAAAATAGCCCAAAGGACAGGGGGATGGAGAAGGAAAATAGAAAAACAGGAAGAATTTTCCTTTGTTCAATTCAAACGCACATCCAGGAAGAATATTCAGTGTAAATAGTGATGCAAAATGCTGACAGTGCAAATTTACTAGCATTGACTAAGCAGCATAAATATGTTAACGTTGTGATTTTCAGATTATTGATAAAATATGTAATACAATAGGAAGAAAAACCCACAACTTACTTTACAGCATCCAAAGCGTTGCTGCCAACATGAAGAAAGGCTGTGTGTCTTACAATATTCTACTGGACTTACCATAGATTAGTTCTTTGGGGATATCTGGAACTAGTGTACCTGCATGTAAAGGTAAGACCAAGTGTAAGGAGCTTCTTCCTCTGCTTAACAAAGCTCCTAGAACCTAACAGGGAACTGACTTGGAATCAGATGCTAAGTGGGATCTGTGATGCCTTTTTCATAGTGAAGAATCCAAACACATCCAGAAAAGGATCATATAAATATGCAGTTCATATTGCTATATAGTCTACCCACAGTTTCCTAGCAGTTTAAAAATGGGTCTGTAGGTAAAGGGATAGACCCAGAGCCTAGAAATAGAGCCGGAACTGCAGCTGGAGTGCTTTCCAAAACCATCATTTCTCAGATCCCTGGGAAAGGGACAGAAAGGGCTGGTTCTGCTTGGCCCACTCAGAGATTCACTTGATTAGGATTCAGTCTGGACTGGACCACCTCATATTTATACAATCTGACGTTCTAACTTTATAATACACAGTCTCAAATTGTTTTAGAATCAATGGCACCTGGCCAGGGAATCCTGGGAATTTCAGTCCCTCCTAGTCACCTACTGTTCACTGCAGAGAGAATTCAGCAGTGGTACCTGACATTTTGCTCAGTGCCCTCACAGACAATAAAAAATGGTGGACAGGGGTGCCTGGGTGGCTCCGTCAGTTGAGCCTCTGACTCTTGATTTGGGCTCAGGTCAGGATCCCAGGGTCATGGGACCAAGCCCCACTGAGTGTGGAGGCTGCTTAAGATTCTCTCTCTCTCTCTCTCTCTCTCTCTCTCTCTCTCACTCCCTCCCCCTCCCTTCCTCTGCTCCTCTCCCCCACTTGTGCTCTCGTGCTTTCTCTCTCTCAAATGAGAAAAAACAAAAGCGGACACAACCAGATCCACACCAACTGGCTCATATCCCATCTTAATGGATTCTTAAATGATTACACATTAATCAAATTCATGACTATCACTGGTGCACAGAAAGCAGCGATGTTTCTGGTATCTTGTGCATTCTAAGAAAAAGCCTTTTGCCATTTAACTTTTCAGACTTTAAGTCATTGAAGTAGGATTTTAACAAAGAAAATTAAGTGTGATAAGTCTACAATTTTACAAAGATGCTTGATTTATTTTTAAATAATTAGAGAGAAATTGTAAATAATGGTGATGATGCAAATCAGAGAAGAGGTAACAATTCGCTAATCTGGAGGGCTTGCCCTGCCTGACCTAGAAAATTTTGTTCTTACATGTGGAGTGTAGATCAGGTGTGCTGCAGGGCTGGAGCCTGAATCTGCTGCCATAAATTTGGTTCTGAGTTTATTTTTTAATGTTTCATGATTTTGAGAGAGCGAGAGCAGGAGAGGGGCAGAGGGAGAGAGAGAATACCAAACAGGCTCTGCACTGTCCACTCACAGCCTGACGCGGGCCTCCAACTTGTGAGCCTGTGAGATCGTGACCTGAGCCAAAATCAAGAGTCAGACGCTTAACCGAGTGAGCCACCCAGATGCCACTGGTTCTGAGTTTAGATTATTTATTTAAAGCAGTTATTTAAAATGAGACAACATTTACAAAGAGATATTAGGGCTGCCAGTTAAAGTTTCTGAAAAACCATGGAACAAGACAATTTAATGAACAGAATAAATACTGGGGATTTGGAATGATTTTTTGAATCTATAACAAGTGGGAGAGAAAAAAGAATTACCAATTTTCCGGCTGTTTGGAATAAAACAGTACTTTCTGGGATTCCCATTTCATATCAGAGTTGTTTAACCAGAAAAATGCTGAAGTGATTAAATATGAAACCATGAAGCCAAAGCTCAAGAAAACTCAGAAATGTTTCTGGAATGAGCCTTCAGCTTTAGTTGTTATTTCTGTTCTGTTGGTCAGTGATGAAATGTGCTATGATCAGCCTGCTAAATTATCCACAGAGGAAGGTTTACTTTGGTGGTTTTAAGGTATCTTCTTTCAGAATTGTGATGTGACAGCATATCCCTTAACAGCCCATTTCCTGAGGGATACTAAGCAAGAGCCAAATCCAGGAAAAAAAGAAAAGTTTAAGATCTCTCTCCTTACTGTGAACCCTTTCCATGTTTAAACACAGACGACACTCTTATAATCTGGCTTAAACTGAACGCTGCCACAAAAGCACTAAATATTTATTATGGAGAGACCCAGGGCCAGTTTCACACCAGACAAATTAAGACATGTCTTTACCAGCATTTTGCTTTGCCCAAATGTGAAACGGAGGCCAAAATGAATGAAACAGCCTTATTTTTCCTATGACAATTTAGTAGGAGAAAATTTTAATAAGTTGATGTATAAACAACATTAGTATCTTTTGATTGCCTATTAGGAATTGTCAAGAGTTTAAGTATTAATTACTACATAAAGTATGGTGTCTCTTTAGGTCTCAATCTGGTCCTTACTTTGTCCTGTAAGTCCTCCCTGGCCACCACTGTCACCAAATAATATTGGGCCTGAAAAGCTGTTTCCTCCTCAGGGGTTTTACATTTTATGTTAACTCTAATTTCTATCGATTTTTTTTTTCTGTCTTCAACAGAGTAATGCCAAATGACTAATTATGTAAATATATGTGTTTTTTTTTCAGATGTAAAGTTACTCGTAAGATAAATGTGTTTTCAGGATGTCAGATTGCTGTTATCAGTAGAGCTAAATCCAGAGACTAGAGTGAATGGAGAAACTCATTAACTTACTGTAAAAGTGAACGTATGTCTTTGAAGGACATCATTTCTAACTTTAAATACAGATAAGCCCAATATAATGTGATTTAATTGGCCTATATTCTCTAAATTTAGTAGTATCAATTCCTGAGATTTTGAAATTATTTATAAAAAAATAAACATAACATATTTTAGAAGCCTTTTTGGTCAAAGCTGTATTATATAATAGGTTTTATTTTCCTTGGCATTTTATGAAAAAGTCAAAAAATAGCTCGACCAGTGGTGTACTTACTGGTAAATGTTTATTAATCAGCTCTGGAGATGAGGTTAGGGAAGTCTTGATTCATAGCATTTGACGATTAACATGATGTAAACACTCCTACATGGCCAGTTTCAAACTACCACTGGGATGTCAACTAGCTTAAAAAACCTCCTGAAAGTTTAATAAGTACCTCTTACAATACAGAATCAGTCAGCTCCAGCACACTGGCTAAGACTGAATTTGTACAAACCATAAAACGATCTTCAGAACTTAAGACTTTGTCAAATTAGTTACCTAATGTGGACAGGGAACCTCAGATACTCTGCCTTATGACCCTCCAAATACCCATAGAAGAAAGGAAAACATAATAAGAATAAGAATGGGAAAATTCTGCTATCTTTGCCATATCCAGGACCGTACATCAAATATATTGAAAAAGTATATGGAGGGGCGCCTGGGTGGCGCAGTCGGTTAAGCGTCCGGCTTCAGCTCAGGTCACGATCTCGCGGTCCGCGTCGGGCTCTGGGCTGATGGCTCAGAGCCTGGAGCCTGTTTCCGATTCTGTGTCTCCCTCTCTCTCTGCCCCTCCCCCGTTCATGCTCTGTCTCTCTCTGTCCCAAAAATAAATAAACGTTGAAAAAAAAAATTTAAAAAAAAAAAAAAAAGAAAAAGTATATGGAATTTAATGAATAGTTCCTTAAGACTTTGAGATAAATGACTGCCTCTAAAATATCAAGATTTTAGTACTAATAGCATGTTGTTGGAAGTGTAATATCAATAAATAGCTGTGAATAAATAATTTGCTGACAGTTACTAAACCTTTTCTTGTATTACTTTTTAATTTGTATTCTTTTGTTGTTTCCTCTTTGGTATCCTTTTTCCCTCCAATCAGTTTCTGTGCATCAGTGCCAATTTAATTCACCAAAACAAATATCCTTATGAAAGCTCTTTGTCAGCTAGACTGTTTACAACGTATAAATAAAACCAGTGTTTTTTTTTTTTTTTTTCCTTCTTCAAGATTGCTCTTTAAATGAAAAGAACATTATAGGGATGTTGCTAATCCTGTGCCAGAGTTTGGGGAATTTTTTGAAAAATATTCTCTGAATAATCGCACCCTACCTGGAAATATTTATAATTTAGAGAAAAGAGATTTAGTTATTTGTTTAATCTGCCAGAATTAAAAGCTATAAGTAAAAGCTTCTTAACTTTATTCATTCCTTTCAGCAGCTTAAGCCGGGGTCTGAGAAGGTCTGTGTTGACTAAATTCATTGCTCTTGAGATTTTTTTTAAATTTGTAGCTGATAAGGAGTGCTTTTACAATTAATGTATTCTAAGGTGGTCCTTGGGTGTGATTTTTCCTTTGTAGGTAAAACCAAGAAATAGATTACCAAAAAACATAATCAAATAATCTTTACTGAGTCATCTTTTTTTAAAAGGGCTTATATTTTTTTAACTTGCCTACTCCTCCCTCATCTATTCTTTGTTCAGACACAGAAGAGGCATAATAGTGTTGCTTCTGAACAATGATGAGGAAAGGTAGTTCTAAAAAGAGTGATTGGATCAAAGAAAGCTTAGAAAATGACACTTCTTTTCTGGGCTTCAAGAGGTACTCAGATAGGTAAAACAAGTGGAGTGCATTGATTTTTTTAAAATTTATTTTGTAAAGCACTGGGAACTTTCCCTTCCCCAAGGACTTAAGCCTGCAGAATGGCTGCCTTTAAACACACGGTGTTTTCTTTCCACCTACAAGGAAATTATTAATCCATGTTCTTCCTAATCCTTCTGCATTGGCTGTTTGTCAGTTGGAAACACTGATAACTCCCATTAGTGAGTAGGTGTTAAAATAGCGCATTTGTTTTAAAAAGAAAAACAAACAGATACACATCTTACAGAGGTCAGCCAGTCACACAATGTACTGTTTGGAAATTTCCATTCACTTATGTTTAGTTTCTATGTATGTTGAGATTAAACTCTGATTCTTCAGGGAACTGTTTTTCAAATTACCCTACTAAAAAAAATAAAGCACCTCCCAATCTATAGCTACTTTGGTGAAAAAAAAAAAAAGAAAGAAAAACAAAGCTTGTATCTCTTGATGGATGTTGGAGGGAGATCATGATGTACCTACAATATAAATTTTTTGAAAAAAAAGAAGGTAAGGTAAGCTGGTACACTAAACTAGTGAGTACTTCTCCTATTCTGAAATCTTTGAATCTGTATTTTCTCCTGGATACAAACTTCCTGAGGACTTTCTTGTCTTTGAAGGCACAGGGACAAGTGTTAAGTGTTAAATGAGTTTATCTTTTTTCCTTGAGTTGAATACCTTGGGTACTTAAAATTATAATCTCTCCACAGTCTGAAACCTTCCCACCAAAACAAACAGTAAACAAATAAACAAACTAGCCATCCAGGAAGATTACTAATCTAGTGGGTGACGGGTTCTGTGATTATGTATGTGATTTTGTTCCCTTTAATTTTCTTCCCAGATTTCCTTCTGTAGCATCCCTCTGTATTCTGTACATTTTGAGTTTCTGCTTCTTTCTGAAGTATCATCAGTTACTGAAATATTATGTCAGTTGGTAACAGTTAGATCCTTTCTATCCATATCTTCAACAGGATTCCTAAAGATGGAAAGATTTCCATCCTACTCCCTTTAAGGTATATAATATCAAGGGATGCTTGGGTGGCTCAGCCAGTTGGGCATCCAACTTCGGCCCAGGTCATGATGTCACAGCTCATCAGTTTGAGCCCTGTGTGAGGCTCTGTGCTGACAGCTGAGAGCCTGGAGCCTGCTTCAGATTCTGTGTCTCCTTCTCTCTCTGCCCCTCCCCTGCTTGCGCTCTGTCTCTCTCTCTCTCAAACAAACAAACAAACAAAAACTTAAAAAAATTTTTTTAAAAAGGTAGATAACATCAAGATGAGTCTTCTATTACCCATCCCCCTGCTCACCATGAGTGAGAAGAAAAAGTATAAAAAGGACACTCTCATTTCTAAGAAATTGTTGGTTCTTGATCTGAGCCTTTACAGACCTCAAAAGAGAAAAACATAACTATAACTGACAATATTCATTTTGTTAAAGAAGAATGTTTCCCAGGGTTATCAATAAGGAGATTAAATAATAGAGAGGAAAGGTAACTCTAAGAAGAATGGTGGGGTCATGAGAAACAGAAAAAAGGCAAACAGAAACAGAAAGGCAAATGAATAGTTGTCTTTGTTCTTCTCTGCCTTTGCTTAAATATTGTACAGTCCTGCATCTAGATTCATCACTGTTACAATCAGGACTACACAATTACTTCAGATTCTCCTGAAGCCAAACCTCTAGGCAGATCAACAGTTAAACTGTATTGAAAAACCACAGAAAGTAACATACAAAACCAAACCAAACCCAAATTACCCAAACAAAAAACTATTTAATCAAATGAAATTTTCTCAATTTCTGCTCTTTTGAGTAACTATGTCATTACTTAAACAGCATGCTCCTTTGTATCATTAGTGTGTCTTTGATTGCATCTCTCCATTGACCTTAATCTTCAAAGATGGTGTTTCCTTTAATTTAAAAAGGTTTCAATAGTCCCATCCCCTTATTTTCTAACTGACTGGCTGCTGGGAGAGATTAACTGTTGCCCTAGAAACACTCAAAACATCAATTTCCCTGGAGCAGTATCTCACTAATCTCAGCACTCAAATCACAATGTTTAGTTAGAGCTTGTTCAGTGAGTACTTGAAGGTTGATTAAATGACTATTAAACTTCCCAGAGCAACCAAAGAAAAAGCTCAGAAGTAGCAGATCACCCATGTTTGGAAGGCAGTTCCTTCCATTCAGAGATCATCAGTTTTGTCAAGACCACCTAGAAGATGCACAATTATCATTTACTAATGGTAACTGCAGAATTATAGTAATCCCATGCTTAACATAGATATAGCTTCTTTAAAATTTTCTAATATTTCCTAAATGTGGCATTTGATCAAAACATACATAAGTATCCATGTGTACATGCGTGTGTGTGTGTGTGCATGCATGCGCTCCATATGTAGACTATCTTTTTCTATTTGCCTACTCTCTCCCTTGTTGAGGTACCTTCCTTCTGTTCTTTGTTTGGTAACTCTGCTGGTAGAGATTTGGCAATTTAGTTTATGTCTCCTGAGGAATGCAGAGAGGACACATAATGGATTTGGAACCTATTTCCAAGGTGTTTGATTTCACCAGGACAGGAATAAGATTGGGTATTTGTAATACAGTTTGACTTACAGGGATTAGACCGTTTTCTGACAGAAAGAAAGCGATAAGAAGGATGCAGTTTCAAGTATGACTACAAATGAACATATCTGCTCATAATAATAGTTCCTGGGAGAGGGAAGACCAAAACAAAAATAAAACAAGACACATAACACTATCAACAGCAACAGAAACAAAAACTTGGTTCATAAACCAGGAGTCCAAGATTTTGCAGGATGTCAGTAAAATTCACATGAGAACTGCCAAAGGAAATGCCAGTTCATCAGTTTTGAAATGACTTTCCATTACACCATTAACAAATACTTCCAATCCCAGCTTCCAGTCTAGCTTAGTGGAACATATTGCTCTTCTATGAAAGTTTGGGAGACTATGTACAGCATTGCTGTTCGTATTCCCATTTCATGCGTGAAACTGAGGTATAATGGGTCAGTCTATTTCTCTGGGCTTGCACAGTGCCCTGAAGCAAGAGAAGTATAATTATATTAAAGTCTACTTTAAAAATTGTATAATATTTTGAAATACGAGTTCATTGGAAATTTGGGCTGTTATGAATTAAAATCTAACTGGAGTGTTTGAAAATAATTCATATTTGCTTTGCTTTCTATAATTGAAGTTTACATGTAAAATCCATTTTATTTATAACATACTGTGCCTTATTTTTTCACATGGTTGCTAACCATGCACCTTTTGGAATAGTTATGATTTTTAAAATGATAATCCTGAATGGTCTGTTTCTAGGCCTACGAAAATATTTGAATACTCTTGCTGTGTGATTTAATTTTGCATTGGCTGCAGCTGCTAATTGCAGTCTATTTTCTTCCAGCCAGTGGCCATCAAGATGCCTTTCTAAGATGCCTTAAACCCATGCTTTATTTAAAATGTATGCTTTCAAAGGTGATCATCCACTTTAAAAACAAAATACACCGAAAATAAGTAAAGATACCACGTCGTTTATTCCATGGAGTATTAAAGCTAGGGGGAGTGTGTGGGGTCCTGCTGTGGGGCTCCTCATCCTTTCTTTTTTAAAGATAAGGATGCTAGGCCTAGTGAGATGGTGCGGCTTGCCAAGGCCACACAGCTAGTTAGCAGGGAGCCAGCACTGGGGCCCACATCTCTTGGCCTGCAGTTGAGACCTTCACTGCTGTATTTCAAAGACACCATATTTAGAAAAGATTGAAATGCTGAAATTTTCTCTCCACATCTGTATTTTTCAGTAAATCAACCTCGGACATGAATCATACTCCCTATTTTCAGTGTTTATCTGAAAAGTCCTGGAATTCTGAACATTTTGAAGTTTGCCTTTCATTAACTACATTGAAAATAATGAAAGAGCCAATCCGACCTCCTGTCCTGAATGTACTGCTCACTCTGATGTATTGGGTTTACAGCAGCTTTGAGCCTCTCTCTTAAACAGCATCCTCTTTACCTTAATGCAAAGTTATTGGGAATTTGCAAATCAGCTGAAATATTTCATAGTTACAACAATGTTATTTAGTGTTCGTCATTAAAAATTCCACAAAGAGGGGCTCCTGGCTGGCTCAGTTGGGTAAGCGTCTGAATTCGGCTCAGGTCATGATCTCAAGGTTGGTTCGTGTGTTTGAGCCCCACATTGGGCTCTATGCTGACAGCTCAGAGCCTGGAGCCTGCTTCAGATTCTGTGTCTCCCTCTCTCTCTGCCCCTCCCCTGCTAATGCTCTGTCTCTCTTTCAAAAATAATAAAATAAACAAAAAAAAAATTACGAAAGAAAATCCACAAAGAAAAAGATACTCACTTATAGCCCCTCTTTCCTCTGGTTATTATAAATAATTTAAATAATGTTAAGATAATGTTCTAAAGTAACATTTCAATTTTCAACATGTGTGACATTTATCATTTCAATGCATAGAAAGGAACACTTGACTCTTGAGGAATATTGCTTTTTCAACTAGTAGGAAGTGCATTACCTTAAGTATTTATACCTGCTTTGGTTCCCTTGAGGATGAGAACACAGTAATTATATTTTTCTTCAGTGCTTACAAGCTGCTAATCCCAGGAATAAACACTTTATGTGCCTCATTTTATTTAATTCTCATGGTTACCTTATAAGATAGTTATTACTATCCTCATTTTACAGATGAAGTAATTAAGGCTGAGGGATTAAGACCACAAAGTCGATAAATGGCAGAACTGTGATAAAATCCAGGCAGTCTCAGTTGTGTTCCTAGCTTTGTGCCAGAATGTAAAATTCTCTGAGGAGGTGACAGCTTCCTAGCCTCAACATTATTTGGTTGCCTCTGTGGTCAGGGAAGACTTCCTGGATGGAATAATGACCAGGTTGAGACCTGTGGAAACATCATGGGATAGTGGTTGAAAACCGAGGCTTTAGACACACAGTGCTAAGGCTGGTATCCCTGCTTTGCTACTTACTAGGCTTTAGTCTCCCTATCTGTATAATAAGCAATATATTACTACATATGTCTATAAGTTTGCTATGAGCATGGGATAAGGTAATCCATGTATTTTACACAGTGTTGGGCATGTAATGTGCACTCAGAAAAGCTTAGCTATATATATACTTGATTGGTAACAAAGACAAAAATGAATTTTTGCGGCTCCTGGGTGGCTCAGTTAAGCATCCAATTCTTGATGTCAGCTCGGGGCTTGATCTCAAGGTTGTGAGTTCAAGCCCCACGTTGGACTCCACGCTGGGGGTGAAGCCTACTTAAAAAAAAAAAAAAAAATTCCTAGCCCATTTTCCATATCTCCAAGCCATAAAAATATTCTATGAGAAAAGAAGAACTGAATGATGGTCTGGGGACTAGGGCTGAGAGAGGTTTCTTTCTTCTTTGAGAAGAATGAAACCTTCTTTGCTCAAATGTCAAACCTTGCTTCCAAGAAAATAAAGCAGCCAGTCAGGAGGTGATTATGATATAATAACAAACTAAAACACAGAACATAAACTGGACATGGTCCTAACCTTCAAAAAGCCAAGGAAGAGACTATGTAGCCAGAGATCCCATGAACAGAGGTGCACGCAATCATTACATAAATGCACTGTTGGGGGTGAGGTGTGGGATCCTGGGTAGAGACTAAGGAAGTACTGTAGGATAGTGTCCTGGAGATGATGAAACACTTGTTATGTGAAACAAATGGGGAAGACCTATTGTTGAGTCAAAGAAGCTGTTCTCTGTGCCTAGGATATTTATGGCAAAATTTCTGGGATAGGAGTTGCAAAAAAAAAAAAAAAAAAGCAAAAAAAAAAACAAAAACACAGATCTTTCCTAGCACAAATGAAATTTGTTGGCTAAAGTATTGGATGAAATGGCAGCGGTTAGGCAGAGTAGAAACATAAGGTGAAGAGTTCTAAAGGATATGGTTTAAGTATATGGCTCAGGGTCAAGTAATTAGAAAACTAGAGATCTAACCAGGAGGAGTTTTTTTTTTTTTTAATTTTGTTTTTTAACTTTTATTTATTATTGAGAGACAGAGCATGAGCATGGGAGGGGCAGAGAGAGAGGGAGACACAGAATCTGAAGCAGGCTCCAGGCTCTGAGTTATCAGCACAGAGCCTGACACGGGGCTCGAACCCACAAACCGTGAGACCATGACCTGAGCTAAGACCATGACCTGAGCTGAAGTCGGACGCTTAACTGACTAAACCACCCAGGTGCCCCTAAACAGGAGGAGTTTAGGGTCAGCCTGTGTTTCTCTTTCTCCTTCCTACCTTCCCTTTCTCCCTTCCCCCACCACACACACACTTCTTGGATTATTTATCATATGGAATATTTCTTTATCCCTCCTCTCCCCACTCCCCTTCTCCTTGCTTGACTCACCTATGCAGTCTTCAGATCTCAGCTTTATGTCTTTCTTAAAAAAGTCATCCCTCACCACGGGCTGGGTTAAGTCTTTTCCTCTGTGTATCAGTGATATCCTCTGCTTAACCCTGTCATATGTTTTCTTTATTGCTGTGTAACAAATTACCACAAATGTAATGGCCTGTGGGTCAGGTATTCTGGATGTTCTGCCCTGGATCTAAGGCTAAGATCAAGATGTTTGCCAGCTGTGTCTTCATCTGGAGGCTGGACTAGGGAAAATTAGGCTTCCAAGATCCCTTAGTTTGTTGGCAGAATTTATTTCCTTGCAGCTGTAGAACTAAGGTCTCTGGGTTTTTTTGTTTATGTTTTTGTTTTTTTTTTTTTAATAGCTATAGGCTGAGACCCACTCTCAAGTCAGGTCTTCGTCATGTGGGCTTCTCTATAACATGGCAGTTTGGTTCTTCAAGACCAGCAGGAAATATGCTTAGATAGGAGCTTATGTAACATTACATAATCACAGGAGTGACTACATATCACCTTTAACTTATCATGTAGCCTAATCAAGGGAGTGACTGTCCCTTCATATTCACTAATTCTGCCCATGCTTAAGGTGATGGGATTATACCGGGTGTGTACACCAGGGGTAGGGGATTTAGGGAGCCATCTCAAATTCTGCCCACCAAAATATCCTTTATCACATTGAATTATAATTGCCAAATTGCTGAGATCCCAGAAAGACTATCTCTCGGTGACCCTGTAGCTTCTGCTTTGCATAGCGCTTGGCAGATATTGGACTCTCAATAGATACTTGCTCAGTCACTTAATAAATGTTGACAGTTCAGTTTGCAAGGTAGAAAGCATGGAGCCTGAAGAGAAAAGATCTTTGTAACCAATATGGTTAGTAGACTCATAGGTGAAAAGATGTTGCTGAATGGGAATAAAGGACAGAGAAATTTTGAACTAAATCCAGAATCTACAGAATCTATTAATGAGGTATTGGGGAGCAAGAATTTCCTGTGCCCTACTAGGTCCTTCTAGGTGGAGTAAGAAGCAAATTGACATGAGGCAGATTAATAGAAAATCCCATTCAATTTCCTATATATGGGGAATCCACACAGACATGGAAATTCCAAAGATAGACAAAATGAGGTATATGTGTCATTCTGAACTAAGGAAAAGGAGTAGAGGTCTGGGACTTCAAAGGGAAGGAATGTAATTCACAGGAAGACATAAAAGAGTAAATGTTTGGTAAACTAATGTTTGCTGAGCCACTCAGAAACAATGGGATAGGGGCAGCTCTTGATTTTGGCTCAGTTCGTGATCTCACGGTTCATGAGTCTGAACCCCCTGTTCATTCGGCTCTGTGCTGACAGCAGGGAACAAGCTTGGTATTCTCTCTCTCTCTCTCTCTCTCTCTGCCCCTCCCCTGTTCTCTCTCTCTCAAAATAAATAAACTTTTAAAATATTAAAAAGAAATGATGAGATATAGAGGATTTTGATCAAACAGGCCCTGCTAAGTTCCTCCTTGTCTATCATATCTATAATAATGTCGTTAGCTCTAGTGATAGCTCACTTCCTGGAGCAGGTCCTCTAATTAAATTATTTTTAGGCAGTTTTGGGGGAGATAAATAGCTTTTCCTGAATTTGCTGCGTTTTGCTTTTTAATTCAAAATAATGTTCATGCCAAAATGGCCCATCTTAGGATGGCCTGCCTATGGCCCCTACAGAGAATAGTACCATCACTGAAGTGATAGGGAAACTGAACGCTGTATTTTTGGAGGTGGTGATTAAGTGGTACTCAGCAATGTTTGGTTGATGATATTGCACGTGGTGTTGAATGAGTAAGAATAAACAGTTCCCACGAATTGTGCTAATGTTTGGAAGGCCATGATGATAATCATTGCTTAAAAAAATATTTATTTGAGCTTTTCCTCTGATTGAGGCACAAGGGTAAATACTGTTGAAGAGTGTATCAGAGCTGAACCAAGAAAATATAGGAAATTTAAAGCAGGGAATTGGTTTACTTAGATGATGGGAAAGCTGAAAAGCCAGAGAAGGGACAGTGAGGCTAACCAGAGATTAGCAACCCAGAAAACCACTGCCCTCTAGGGTTCCAAAGGAGGAGATGATCATATAGGAGCTTGGGGGCCAGGGTTATGGAACTGGGATTATAGAGGAAAGTCAGATGCTGGCTGACTCAGAGAAGGAGGAAAAATGCACTGGCTTCTCCCTTCCTCCCACCCTTCAAACCTAGTGTCTCCTATTAATTGAACCCAACTGGAGACAGTAGATGAGGGAGCAGGGGAAATGCAGGCAGCAGGCATCAACCTTCTTTCCCCAGTGTCTCTGGGGATGGGAAGGGGTGGGTATGAGAAATGGAACTGAGGGCAAAAAAGCTCAGGAGCAACACAGGGACATAATGATAAATGACACGAATCTGTCCTCAAGGGGCTTGCATTTTGCTGAAGAGCCACGCATACAAACAACTGTAATAAAGGAGGGAACCACACTTTCTGGAACAGCATGATAATTTTAAAACAACAAAAAACAAACAAAACACAAGTTCTGGTATTCAAAAATGGAGTTTGTACAAGGAATTAAATCCAATATTGATTGGACTTGTATTTCACAGTGTAATTATCAAAAAGTAAATTTTTGAAGAAAATTTGGAATATATGTATGGCTAAGGGCAGATGATTTAAAGAAAACCAGGAAACCCAAAAGCTGTAAGATAGACATTATTGATTATGAGAAATATTTTTAGAATGGCAAAATACCATAAAACCATGAATAAAGTCAGAATATATATGATAAATTGAGAAATGGAACACAGAGTCAATACCTATAATGTACATGTATAATGTTTTCCTACAAAGTAAGAAAAGATGAATAACTAAATAGAAAGGTGAGCAAAAATATTAGCAATTCACACAACAAAGTTGTGAGACTATGATTCAATTTTTGTAAAGCAAGACATTATAAAAATCCTACATGTGTGATTTATGAAGATGGAGAGTAATGTGAAAGATTGCATAAATGGCTGGCTTCTTACACTAGTTACTGGAAGGGAGGAATATTGGGGTGTGGGTTGGAGGCCCAAGTAATGGGAAAATAAAAAGGAGTGTGTGAGAAAAATTTGAACAACACAATTCAGCATATACATGGTCCCATTCTGGTAAAATTATTGAAGTCTATGGCTGTACTTGTATGTGTATATACTACTTCCACTGCTCCCACCCAAGTCCAGGCACCATCAGCTCTCACCTGAATTCCTGCCAGAATCTGTTTTCTGATTTCGTCTTCCACGCTTGCCTTCTTCTTCTTTGTTTTTTTTTTTTTTTTAAGAAATTTATTGTCAAATTGGTTTCCATACAACACCCAGTGCTCATCCCAAAAGGTGCCCTCCTCAATACCCATCACCCACCCCCCATCAACCCTCCATTTGTTCTCAGTTTTTAAGAGTCTCTTATGTTTTGGCTCCCTCCCTCTCTAACCTTTTTTTTTTTTTCCTTCCCCTCCCCCATGGTCTTCTGGTAAGTTTCTCAGGATCCACATAAGCGTGAAAACATGGTATCTGTCTTTCTCTGTATGACTTATTTCACTTAGCATAACACTTTCCAGTTCCATCCACGTTGCTACAAAAGGCCATATGTCATTCTTTCTCATTGCCACATAGTATTCCATCAACTGATGAATGGATAAAGAAATTGTGGTTTATATACACAATGGAATACTACATGGCATGCTTGCCTTCTTAAGGCACATTGTCTGCACAGCAGCCAGAGTGGTTCTTTGGAATGCTAAATGAGATCAGGATCCTCCTGTTACCAGTACTCTCCTGAGGTTTTCCATCTCACTCAGCGTAGGACCTGGCCCCTGTAACTTCTCTAACCTCATGTCATTCTCTTTCCCTCAGGACATTCCAGCCACACTGGTCCTCACTGCTTCTCAGACGTCCTGAATGCCATCTCACCTCACAGCTTTAGTACTTGTGGGCCCCCTTTGCCCAGAGGTCTCCATCTTCCTGCCTTCACCTCCATGCTTCTGCTTAAATGTTGCTTCCTTAAAAAGGATTTTCCTGATGACCCTACTCAAAATAGCATCTTTACTCTCTGACACTAATACCCGTCTTTATTTTTCTTTATAGCATCTGTTAGTGCCCGACATATGACTAGAATATCGGCATCTTAGGACATAGTCTTTGTGTCACATGACACACAGTAACCACTCAAAGTTATTTGCTGAATGAATGAATAAATCAATGGTGATGTTTGGGCAAGGATGGTCACAATTATAGGTTTCAGGTGCTTTTTGTTTCTTCTTTATAATCTTCTCTATTGCTTAAGTAACAGGATTCTTAAACATTATTTTTCCTCATTGACAAATCAGGGGATTTGGCTTGTGTTTATAGGTGTCTGTGACAGGTTTAGAAGAAGTCTAAGGAAAAATGAATTTATTGCCTTTTCTCTTAGAAATGCAGGATTATTAATAATCTCTGTAGCTTTCATTTTTTCCACAGAACTTCAAGATGTTGTTTAGCTATTTCCTTGTTTATTTTTTAGACATGGGCAGAAAGTCGTATATCCAGGATCTCAGCTCCTACACCAAATATATGTGCCCTGCATCTTACTGTTTACTGCAGTGGAGATGAACGTATCTTGTCCATGTCAGAAAACTAATCACTAGTGTTTGCTGTAGTACTTAGGGAAAAGTAGGCTGATGTTTCAATTTACTTTGAAGTGCATGAAAAAAAGCAAGATGGATTAATGAATGGAGGGATGGATAGATATGGAATGAAACAAGGTGGTAAGAGATTATGTTAGAATCGAGGTAGTGAGGATGTAAGTCTTCCCTGTGAAATTTTTTCAACTTCACAAATATTTGAGAAATTTCATAATAGAATTTTTGAAAAATTAAATAGAATATAAACAGTATAATATTCAAGGCTACTTATCTCTTTTTGATGAGAGAGAAAAAGGGGATTTAGGTATTCTGATGAAAGCATTGAATAATGTTCTTAGAGATAATAAATATTTTAGCCCATTTATTGTCTTACATAGATTTGTGGTTGTGTAAACCACATTTGTTTGATTGGAAAAAGTTCATTTTGATCATTTGGTAGTATGGTTTCATCAAACATCTTTTGTACTTCAAGCATGTATAGAAGAAGCAGTGAGAGTCTGGTCTTTTCCATTAATTAGGGCTTTCAGAAGCTTACTGAAAAACACCCTTCTAAACATGACAAGCCATTGAGAGCTGTTGCACGGAACTACAATTAGCACTGTTAATAATAGCTCTTCCAGGAAAAGAATTTAATGACTGTGCAGAACCAAAAAATCTAAATAAAGTATCATTGTGTATATCACTTTAGTGTGCTCTTTGTTTTTCATGAGGTAAATAGGCAGAAAAAAATGGTCTCAATGCTAAATACTATTCTAAACCACTAAAAACACATTCATTCATTTCAATGTTCATTACACAGAGGCCTTAGAGAGGCAGGGACAGAATTTCAACGCATGGTCTCCCCCTTTTCCTCCCCCTTTTCTTCTCCCTCTCCTCAGATCCTCTATCTCCATCTCCTTCTTGTTCTCTACCCTCTTTTCTCTCTTTTTGTCCCCGCCTCCTTGTCTTCCTCTTCCTTCTTTTCCCCTTCTTGCCTCTTTTTCTTTCTGTTCCCGTTCTCCTTCTGCCTTAGGCTGCCAGAGAGAGGTGCTAGGCCATTCCTACATGCTCATTTCTTCTAGTTATAAGATTATGCTGAGGTAGTGTGGGGAGGGTTATTAGATTCTCTATTTAAGATATATAAGCTATGTATTTTTAATTGTTGGTTATACTTTTCAATTTCTCCATTTTTTTTCCTACTAGGTCTCTGATTTGTCAAGAGATGTATTTAAATTTCATGATATAAATGTATTTTTAGTCAGGTTCCCCTTCCATTATAACAGTTTTTGCTTTATGTGGTGTAGCACCTATGTCGACTGATGCATTCATACAATGCATTCTTTTGTATCTTTTATGATAATGTGACTTCCCTTCTTATCTAGCTCAGTGCTTTACCCTGCTTATCCAGTTTGAGACAATACCTTAAGTTCTGTGTTGTCTGATATTAACATTGCTATTCCTCTTTTTTGTTGTGCTTGAATTTGCCTGGTATTTTCTTACCTATTCCTTTATTTCCAGTTTTCTAATTATTTTATTTTAAATAATTTTCTCTAATTTTTTTTCTTCTTTTTTAATCCAAAATGACTGACTCTTCTAATGGATGTGTCCAATCCGTTGACACTGAGCATATTGACTTATTTGATTGTTTTCCTTTATTTTGCTCTTATTTTAATATTATATTTAAATTATTCTCATTTCTCTGGTTTATTCAAGTTAGTATTCATTCCAATCCCTTTCACTTGACCTTATGGACCCCTCTTCTGCTGCTCAAAGCCAGATATACATTTTTCTTCTACTGTTTAAAAACAAGATACATTTCTTTAACCCAAAGTTAGAGGAACTATATTGACTCACAGAAGATGGAAGTCCAAGAGGCACAGAAGGATGAAGAAACTGAAATCTTCACCAGACTTTTGTTTTCTCTCCCTCTTGTTCCTCCCTGCTTTTTTCCATTTTTTTTCCAGTTTTATTGAAGCATAACTGACAAATAAAATTGTGATATATTTAAAATGTACAATGTGATGATTTGATGTACATATAATTGTGAAAGGAAATACCAGGTTTTTTTCCCCAAGGAGGCTTCCCTCCTAATTATCATCACCCTAACTTTAGCATACTTTCACTTGCTCCTTTTCTCTTTCATCCCACCAGATGAAATGTTTGGAATGTTTTTATTACCCAGTTTCTCCACCCTAATCCTACCCTGCCACTATCCCCAACTTCTAGGTTTTGGTGAGATAATTAAATACCTTTCTTCTAAACTGATTCAACTTTCATTTCAAGAATTCTTCTTTAGTACTTTTAAAAACACATTCCCAGACAGCCTACCAATATCTATTTAGACTTCAATATATATTTAGATTGTGTGTGTGTGTGTGTGTGTGTGTGTGTGTGTGTGTGTAGTCTACTAAAGTGCTTTTCAACTGTTTTTGTCCAACTTGTCATAAATCTCCTCAGCAGCTCTATTTGACTGGGTTCCTATATTCTTTTATCTTTCTCTTTCAGGTTGTTATTTTGTTATTCTCACAGGTTGTTATTTTTCTTTATGTAGACCTGGGTAGAGTATTGGCGGTTCCATGAATGATGGGAACCAAAGCATTACCTGCTAACCCCCTGGGGAATTGTGTAGAAAGTACACAGCCAGACCATCTAGACAGCAGAGAGAATCTTACTCTCCTTTTTCTACTCACACCATCCTACCTTCAGAAAGAGGGAAGTCTCAGCCTACAAGATACAGTCCTTGGGCTCCATAGGGGTCAGACTGAGAACCCCCACATCGGACCACGTCATCCTCAGATGCTTGGGTTCACAGAACTTTGAAGCTATCCCCAGTGTTCATCAAGTGCAAACTTCATCTTGAGAGTCTCTGAGGTTGGTTTCAAACTCAGGCTTGCCCATGTTGGAAGAAGCCCCACATTTTCTCCTCTGCCAGGATCATTTCACAACTGAAAATCTTACTTACACTCAATGGCTCACCACCAACAACTGCTGCTTGGCTCAGGATAGACACATACGTTTAACCTAGAAATGGATAGGAAATAAGACATTCACATTTGACTTTTATTCTCCCAGAATTCTCTTAAAACAGAATTCTAGTTTTTAAACATTAATTTTATAAATCACTAGAATGTCCTTAAAATGGGGAAGTAGAAATGAAGAAGGTCAGGATTTGGTCATATATAGATTGTGATAAGAATTATTTTTATTGACTGTCCAAAATTCTTCCAGTATCCACTGTTCTTCCCTTCAACCAGGTCATGCAGTTTCAGCCTTGATAAATTGAACTTAAGAATTATTGAACTCAAGAATATTTCTTTTGCAAATAACAGAAAAATATAATGAGGCTTACATAAAAAATAGTATTTGCTAGTATAACTGTCTTGAGCCAAAGAGACTTTGGGGAAAATAAGTAGAGGTATATCCAACTTTGGATAACTGGATGAGCAATTATGTCATTAGTGACTAGTTTCTACTTAGTTTCTATTACTTCTATGGCAAAACAGTTTCTTCTCAAGATTGTAAGATCTCTGCCAACAAATCCCAGGGATAAAGATCTTCATGGTCACATCCAGTGGCAGAAAGTATGTCTTTCCATTAGCTCTCTGAGAAAAGTATGTAAACTTCTTTCTCAGAAACCCCCAGCAAACATCAACCACATATCATGTTCCTTATTTGGATCATACCCAGAAACGGACAACCATCTGCCCTCTTCAGTGACTTGCACGTAAGTGATCAAGGTCTCACACACACATTAACGTAGGGACACAAACAGTGTCCACCTTGACAATCCTCTCTTGTTAAGGTCATCAAAGATTTTCATTTTTTTTTCCTGCTACATCTAGTGATCAATTCTCAGTCCTCATTTTACTTGATTTATTAGTATCATTTGACTCATTAGTATCAATTGATCATTCCCTGAAACACTTTCTTTCCATATCCTCTATGACTCTGCTCTCCTAGTTTTCCTTCTACCTCACTGGCTGCTCCAATTTAGTCTCCTGCGCTGGTTCTTTCTTCACATCATATAGCCTTGGAAAAAGTCTTTAAACCTCTTTTCTGTATACACTCACTGCCTTCAACCTGGTCTCATCCAGTTTCATAGCTTTATATATGATCTTTATGAACTGTGTGTAATCAACATCATCATCTTCAGTAACAAAATATACCAAATCAACATTGTCATTCTTATCACTTAATGCCAGAGAAATGTTATCTCATTTACTTCTGACAGAACTTCATCATGTAGATTGGGTTATTGTCTCCATTTCACAGGTGAGAAGACAGACTGATGACAATGTAAGTAACTAGGGTGTGGTCACAGAGAAAGTGGTAGAGCCAGACCTTGAACTGAGATAGGTGGATTCCAGAACCATTCTTAACCACCATGCATTACTGCCTCCACAGTGTCAATAGCTTCTTGATATGCAGCACCTCTGAAAGACATTCCTTTGCTTTTCATACCACTATCTGAATTTACTATGGTGCCGTGTTCTCTGAAGGTTGTTTCTCTGCTGGTAAGGATTTCCTACGATTTTAAAATTTCCGCTGTCTCAAATTATTTCAAAATTTTTAGTAGTGAATTTTCCTGCTACCAGGAAAATTTTGGAAGCCAAACTTCTAGTAATTCTATTTTCTTAAAGAAAGACTGTGAATTGACATTAAAAGAAGCCTATAATACTCTTTGAAGCTTTTCTTTCCCTGGCTAATGCCTTTTTTATTTCTGTCTTTCTCCATCATCTTCCTGGAATAATACCTTTATAAAATAAAACATAAAAAATCAATACAATATAAAACATAAAATAATAAAAACATAACAGTATAAAATAAAATACCTTGTTTTATTGCCCTCCATTGGTAATCTGAATTCCAGCTTCCCAATTCCACTGAAATTAGCACTGTATTACTTTTCACCTCAATCGCCAAATCCAAGTAACATTTTTCAGGCACTGTTTTCACTCAGTTTTTCTGTGGCATTTAACAGTGTTGATTATTTCCTCCTTTAAATTACTTTCTCCCTTGACTTCCGTGACAACATAAAGTGGATTTCTTCCTGTTTCTGTGACATCTTCTTTAGAGCACCCCTTACTTGAAATATGATTAACTTTGGTTTCCTCCAGGGTTGATTCTCTTCTCATTATATTCTCTCCCTCAATAATGTCATCTGTCTCTGAGTATAATTTAAAAACAGATAACCCTAGGGGCGCCTGGGTGGCGCAGTCGGTTAAGCGTCCGACTTCAGCCAGGTCACGATCTCGCGGTCCGTGAGTTCGAGCCCCGCGTCGGGCTCTGGGCTGATGGCTCAGAGCCTGGAGCCTGTTTCCGATTCTGTGTCTCCCTCTCTCTCTGCCCCTCCCCCGTTCATGCTCTGTCTCTCTCTGTCCCAAAAATAAATAAACGTTGAAAAAAAAATTTAAAAAAAAAAAAAAAAAAAAAAAAAAAACAGATAACCCTAAATAGGTATCTTTAGCTGGGAGTCTTCTAAGTCCTTCAGTCAACATGCCCAGAGCTGAACAATGTGGCTCCCCTTTCTCCACTCCGAAACTGTTCCACTTTTCTTTTCCCTGGCTGCCTTACTGATATGCCACCACTGCTATCCAAAGTCCAGCACATTCTAAGTTATCCAGTGCTTCCTCTGTTCTCTCACTTTCAAAACCAAGGTGGTCAATCATGTCATATATCAAGTCTGTCTTCTCTGCAGCATTACCAGTGGCCTTGTTAGTTTAAGCACTGTTCACTTGCAGCCTGAACTACTAAAATAGGTTGCTATTTGATCTTCCTGATTTCAGACTTGCCCCTGCAAATTTTTTCCCCATGTTGTTACCAAAGTGACCTTTCCAAATATCAAATCTGACCATGTCATTCTCCAGATGAGTTCCCTCAGTGACTACTTGATGCTTAAAAGAGGAGGTTCCAGCTCAATAAAATCCTTCCTAATCTGGTCCCAGCCTACTTCTCCACCCACATTTCTTTCAACTTCTCACTTCTTAACTTCTTCCTTTTCTTTTTTTCTTTCTCCTTTTTTCATGCTTCTTCCCCTTCCTGCCTTTATCTTCTTTTCCTGTCTATACCCTCCTCTTCTTCCTTTTCTTTCAGTATTGCATTGTTTGTAGTTCTCTGAAGATGACAAGGTTGTTTTCTAGGTCTAGACCATTTGAAACACTTTCCCCATCCATTGAGCTCCTATTCATCCTATGAAGGCCAGTTCACATATTATTCCTTCCAGTTTCTCCAAACTGAATTCATTATTGCCTTCCTTGTACCACTTTTGTAGTGTGCCCCTATTTTATTATACATAAAGCTATCTAGTTACAACTTGTTTGGATTCTGAGGCTCTCATTGAATTGTAAATTTCCTAAAGATGGAAATTCTGTTTTTATTATCTTTTTATCTCCTATTTCAATGTTCAGCATATAACAGAAGGTCAGCATTTGTTGAGCTGGCTTAACTGAAACCATCAGGTAGACGGTTTCTTTTGGGATATTAATAGTTATTGTAGAAATGATATTGTACACTTTAATATCACCTTACTGTGTATGGTGCATTCCTGAGCAACTTTCTATTAAGCCTAAGTAATTGTCACCATAAGTTAAGCGTATAAGGAGTCACATTTATTATTCCATGGCATTGAGATGCCATTTAGCATTATTAACAAAATACATGTTATTTGATGCTAATATCCTTAAAATTCTCCACATGGAAAATCATTTCTATTTTCTCATGGAAGTGACAGCAAAGGCAGTACCATCAGGGATAACATTAATAGCTGAATCCAAATAAACTTGATTACATCATTCTCAAGGAATCTAAATTTCATATTCTTGAGTCATCTATTTTTTCAGTTTCAGATTTATGGCACGTATTGAGATAGATTATTTAATAATGACAAAAGAATTATTCTGATTGTTATGAGAAAGAGCTCAGCTAAGTTTAGCTTTTAAAAACAAATTTAAGAGCTGTGGAACAATGAAACTTGCAAATTCATGTAATCTGTTTTATAGTTAGGGCATACCAAAAATTAATTGATTCAGACTTTGTCTCCCAATAGTTCTGTTCTTCAGTTTTGTCATGTCTGTCGAACCTTGAAAACTGGAAAGAAATAGAATATGGCCATGGAAATTTAGCTTTCCATAAATGAATAAGATTCTTATCACATGTTAATTTTTTTCCTCTTTTAAAGCTTGGTTTATGATGGGAAATATTTATAAAATTAATTCCTATGTAACTATTTCTGTATTATTTGTAAATCATAAATGCTTTTTTTAAAAATTGAGGTGAAATTCACATGACATAAAATTGACCTTGTTAAAGTGAACAAGTTAAGTGGCAACTAGTACCTTCATGGTGGTGTGCAACCACCACCTCTGTATAGTTTCAAAACATTTTTATCACGCCAAGAATAAATCCTGGATATATTAAGCAGTTGCTTTTCATTCTCCCCTACCCCATATGCTGGTGACCACCAATCTGCTTTCTGTTTTTTATGGATTTACCTAGTCTAGCTATTTTGTATAAATGGAGACATGCAATGTGTGGCCTTCCATGCCTGGATTCTTTCACTTAAATGTTTTTGAAGGTCATCTATGTTATAGCATGTATCAGTACTTCATTTTCTTTTCATGGCTGAATAATATTCCATTGTATGTACATACCACAATCTGTATATCCATGTATTCACATTTGGGTCATGTTCATCTTTTGGATATTGTGAATAGTACTGCTATGAACATTCATGTACAAGAAATTGTTTGAGTACCTATTTTCAATGGATTGTTGTATTTTTGATGAGGATGTCAGAGCCAGTCTCCTGAAATTTGGGAAGCTGTTTGCAAATCTGACTGAATCTAGACAATATTTTATCCCAGGATATATATTTAAAAACTAAATTCTAAAGCTTTGAGCTTTTATCTCTCAAAACTGACTACCCCTGTTCCTGGTTGGAGGGAGGGTGTTGTATATCTGGACTGACAGTCATGGGAAATTCAATTCAATTGTTCATATTTGTTGAATTTCTGGAATAGAACTGCAAAATACATCAGGTACATTCAGTTCGGAGTATAAAAATAAATTTCACTTTCAAAAAGCTTGTATATAGTGGGACAGATACTCAAATAACTCCTTGGGATGCTGCTATGCACTAGAGTTTGTCCAGGATGCTGTGGAGTAGGAAGGAGGAGCACCTAATCCAATATGGACAAGCCCATCAGACTTCCCAGAAGTGAAATATGAACTCTTTCCAGATGTTATGAAGGTGAAGTAAAGATTTCCTGAATCAATGCTTCTATCCCTAAAGGTCGATATTGTACCCTTCCTTGAATATTTTTGTGTAAAACTGTATACATTTGGATTGAAGGTACAGAGAAAAATGTACATAAAGACAGAATCAAACTATACATTTGCTTTGTGAAATGCTTTTTGCACTTCACTATTCTATGTCTTTCCTTAGACATACAAATCAGCTGAGACTGATGATGTATGAGTTATCCTGGTGAAGGAAAGAGAGAGGTTATTTTATGCAATGAATGGCAGCATAGGTAAAGTTATGGAGATGGGAAAGAGCATGGCATATCCTCAACCTCCAGATAATTCAGTTTTTCTGTTTAGGGAATCTGAAACTAGCATTGAAACTTGATAGAGTTGTAATGGAAAAGATTAATATGTCTAGACAATCTATAACTAGATTTGAATTATTTTAGGATTATCAAACTTACTTTATAAGGCCTTTGTACTTTACTTATTTACTTCTCATGTTTCCCTTTTAGGTTCTTAATGAAGCTTCATTTAAAACAGATTTTAACTTTCCCCAGGAGCTATCATTTCATTTTGTTTGTTTAACCAAGTATGGCCCTGAATTGTGAGCAGTTATCCAAAATTTTGGTTCAACATTGATTATTCAGTGACTATAGTTGAAGCACTGTGATAAAGTGCTGGAGACAAACAGATGTATAAGACAACATTCATGTCCTAATGGGATCATAGTCTAGTGGAAGATCTACAGATATGTATATATAAATATATATATTACACAGATAATTTAGAACTGTACATCAAGACTTTTAGCCTTTGGACTGATGAGGTCAGCGAAGATTTCTTGACATTTAAATGAATAAAAATTATCTAAGATAAAAAGTGTGGACAGAAAATTTCAGGCAAAGGATCAAGCAAAGGAAAGATTGTTGGGTTTACAAAACTGCATGTAATTTTGTCTTTTTGGAGCGTAATAGGGTGCATTGTGTTAGAAGAGAGAGAGGTGAAACAATGAGGGTCCTAGTGTGTGGTGTTAAAGGGCTTTTATTTGATCCTTTCCTAGATGAGAAGCCACTGAATGATATTTAAGGCAGACAGACATGGTCAGGGAGTGTATGTAGATTTGAGGAGGGCAGATTACGGTTGGGGAGGCCAGTTAACGAGCCATTACGATAGTATAGTTGTGAGAGATCCTGGAGCCTCAACAAGAGCAATAGATGCAGAAGGGTTTGGGAGGGAGGGTACTGAATTAATAAATATTTTAGGAGTAAAATGAGAAGAACTTAATGGTAAGAGGAAATAATGCCGAGGAAAGAGGAGAAACAATGGGTATGCCAAAACTGCCAATGCCATTGGGTGAAATGCCTGTGCTACTAGTTAAAATAGCTAAGATAAAGTAAGAAAATTTGGAGGTGGGGGCAAAATGGTCAATGCATTTCATCCATTAGGAGCACCCAAATCATCTCTTAATGGACATGTGGTTCACAGTTTGAGGGCAGGTTAAAGCTGGAAAGGAAGATTAGGAAATGATGTTGAAAACATTACTCAGAGAAAATATAGAAAATTAGAAGAGTGATGATCTGAGGATGGAATCATGGGGCAATAGAGTAGTTAGCTTATGAAAAAGGAAATATAATTATGTAAGAATTACATAATGACCAGAATTTTCAAAATAGAAACAGGAGTGAGTGTCGAAAGAGTCAAGTAGGGGCAATTAAGTGGCATGGGGGAAGTTCACTTAAGACTGAAGACCATGGGCATGGGTGGTTCAGTCAGTTAAGTGTGGACTCTTGATTTCAGCTCAGGTCATGATCTTGTGGGTTGTGAGCTCGAGTCCCACATTGTGCTCTGTGCTGACAGTGGGGAACCCGCTTGGTATCCTCTCTCTTCCTACCCACTCTTAAAATAAATAAATAAAAATTAAAAAAAAAAATACTGAAGACCAAAAACATCCTTTGGAAGTACCCCAGTAGCTGAGAATTCTTACGTGAAGTCCAAATAGGCTAAGGCCATTGGTAATGATAATGACGTGATAAAATCATAAATAAGGGTGGCTAATATTTATGAAGACTTGCCATACACTAGGCACAATTATAAACGTTTTATGTGACTTATCTCTAAGATTCTTCATTTGGACTTGAGTTTATTTTAGACCTAGTTTTCCAATGTCACCTGGAATTCTCTATGGTATGAAGTCCTCTTTGGTTCAGTTACATTGTTGGTTCTAACACATTTTGTTCTGTTTGGCTAGACTGAAGCATATGGTGACTAGTGCGGTTCTGCTTCCTACACTGTTTTGTTTCTCATTTTGAGTCAGGGGTTAAAGGATATCTCTCATTCATGAAATAAACACATAATGTTTTAGGTTCTGGAAATACAATGATGTACTGAAATGTTTTCAGATTTGAGGAGCTCTTGTTTAACTGTCAGAATTTTTACATTGTTTCTTTTCTCCTGAAACACATAATTCTGTTCCATTTACTCCACATAATTTTATCCTAATGTAATATATTTTTGCTTGAAAATCTTTTATTGATCAGCCTATTATACTTTACTCCAAAAAAGTGTATTAAAAAGACGCTTCAAATGTTAATGTTTCTGTATTATGTTGCATTATAATTATTGTTTTTACACAATTGATTAGTGCAAAATAATTACATTACAAATTTTGATAAATTACTAAACACAGAAAAGCTTTATTGAGAATAGATATCTTAACATAGATTTGTGTATTTTTTCAATTATTAAATTATTAATGAGAAATATCATATATTGCTCTATTGAGGCTGGTTTAAGCATCAGTTTATTCTTATATAGATCAGCATTTTTTTCAAACTTGTTGAACTTAGGACGCTTTTACACTCTTAAAAATTATTATTTAAAATTTTTTAAAAATGTTTATTCATTTTTGAAAGAGAGAGAGAGACAGAGCATGAGCAAGGGAGGGACAGAGAGAGGGAGAAACAGAACTTGAAGCAGGCTTCAGGCTCTCAGCTGTCAGCTCAGAGTCTGATGCGGGGCTTGAATTCAAGAACCTCGAGATCATGACCTGAGCCGAAGTCAGACACTTAACCCACTGAGCCACCCAGGTGCCTCTATGCTCTTTAAAAATCATTGAAGCCTCATGGGCAGGGGTGGCAGAGGCAGCAGGAGGACCTGCTGGTGACCTTCACTCTCTTGAATCACTTCCCTAGTCACCTGCCTGCCCCAGGAACCAGGGTGGACCCCTCACACCCAATACTGAGCTTTGATCCATTTTCTGATCCATTTTCTCAAGGGCTCCTTCCCCAAACAGGGCAGCCCTCTGATTTCCCCCTCATACCCTCTCCCCACACTCTCTTTTTAAGGCCACCTGGAATTTTAAAAAAGCAGCAGTGTTAGTTAGGATTGGGGGGCAGGATGGGCTTCTGATTTCCCAGAAGGCAGAGTAGGAATAAAGCTGGGGTGGCAGTCCTCTACCTACCTTACTTTCCCACCCCAGGAATTCCTGAGTGTCCAGGGCCTGAGTCAGAGGGAAGCCTCCCAGCCCATCACCATCCTGCAGGAAGACTAAGATGGAAAGACAGGGAAATAAAGAAGCATGTTGCTTTGCTGAAAAAAAATTATTGATACCCTCAAAGAGCTTTTGTTTATGTGGGTTTTATCAATATTTTCTGCATTAGAAATTAAAATTGAGAAATTAAAAATATTTATTTACTAATTAAAAAATAAAAGTCAGAAACCCATTACATATAACCATAACTAACATTTTTAAAGACATATTTTTAAAAAAATAGTGAAAATATTGGCATTATTTTTCATATTTGCAAATCTGATGCCTTACTTTACAAAGGCAACTGGGGAAGAGGGGTGGTGCCTGGGTGGCTTATTCAGTTAAGCATCCAGCTCTTGATTTTGGCTCAGGTCATGATCTCACAGTTGTGTGAGATCAAGTCCTGTGTTGGGCTCTATGCTGACAGTGTGGAGCCTGCTTGGGATTGTCTCTCTCTCTCTCTCTCTCTCTCTTTCTGTCTCTCTCCCTCTGCCCCTCCCCTGCTTGTGCTTACATGCATGGGCACGCCCTGTCTCTCTCAGAATAAATAAATAAACATTAAAAAAATAAAATAATTAAAAAACAGAAAGGCAACTGGGTTCTCATATCTACTTATGCATCTTTTGCAGTATGTTGTTCTGATTGAAACCTGTGAAGAAAATCTAGCTGCATGAAAATGTGTAGCTGGAAAAGGGAGGATTTGACGGACACCTGAAAGAATCTCAAGGACTCGTAGGTGTTTTTGGACTGCATTTTGAAAATGACTGATATAGATGTAAGTGCTAAAAAAGCTTTGTTCCCATAAAAGTAGGTGAAAATGGAAAGAATAGTGATAACAGCTACACACTTAAAAATATCCATTATACATGTTCCTGTTGTCAAATGCTATTTTCAATTGCTAACAATCAAGTCCTCTTCCAATTTTGTTGAAAAGTGATTTGAATTTGCAAACGAATTTGTTACTTGATCTTAGAGTCATTTATTTTCTCAATATTTGGGAAATACACCAAAAGGATCTTTTGAAGAATTAACAAATGGCAATTAATCAGGGATATTACTCTTTCTCTTAGACATACCCTATTTGGGTTTTTAACATAGAAAGCATTGGAAAAATGGAAGTGTTGTCAATTTCAATACAGCTTTAATAATAGAGTGTGCTAATGTAAAATGTTTGTATGTAGTGACAATAGCATATGTGTGTGTGTGTGTGTATCCCACCCCACCCTACTCCCACTACTTAATTGTTGGGAGTTCCAATTAGTTTATTCAATTCATTGAAAATGTCAAGTCAGGGCTCCTGGGTGGCTCAGTCAGTTAAGCGTCCAACTCTTGGTTTCAGTTCAGGTCATGATCTCACAGTTTGTGGGTTTGAGACCCATATCAGGCTCTGTGCTGACAGCACGGAGACTGCTTGGGATTCTCTCTCTCCCCTCTTTTTCTGCCTCTACCCCATTCATGTGCACTCTCCCACTCTCCAAATAAATAAACTTTAAAAAAAGAAGAAAAAGAAAATGTCAAGTCAATCATTTACATCAGATTTAGTCTTTTAGTCATTTAAAAAAAAAGTAAGCTCAAATAAATGTGTTAATATTCATGCTCTTGACAAGCATCTCATGTAGGAATTCTAATTCTCAACTAGGCAAATGAATAGTTTGAGAACCAGAGATGAATCCTTGTGTAGGGTCACATATGGATGAGTTTATAACTTGGACATGAGCTTTCCTTCCTCAATATTTGTCTCCAAAGCTCCTTTTGCTTCACTTCCACAGGGCTCTCTTTTGAAAGTATGAATTCTTAGAAAAAAGTTGGCAAATAGGTAGAGCCATTATGGAAAATAGAGTAGCAGTTCCTCAAAAAATTAAAGATAGAACTACCATTTAAAATTTTTTTTTCAATGTTTTTATTTATTTTTGGGACAGAGAGAGACAGAGCATGAACGGGGGAGGGGCAGAGAGAGAGGGAGACACAGAATCGGAAACAGGCTCCAGGCTCCGAGCCATCAGCCCAGAGCCTGACGCGGGGCTCGAACTCACGGACCGCGAGATCGTGACCTGGCTGAAGTCGGACACTTAACCGACTGAGCCACCCAGGCGCCCCTAGAACTACCATTTAGTTCAGCAGTTCCACTTCTGGGTATGTATGCAAAGGAAATGAAATCAGTAGTCTAAGAGATAGCTGCACCCTCATCGTTCATTGCAGCATTATTCACAATAGCCAAGATATGGAAACAACCTAAGTGTCCACTGATGAGTGGATAATGGATAAAGAAAAGTATATATACACAGTGGAATATTATTCATCCATAAAATGAAGGAAATCCTGCCATTAGCAACAATATGAATGCACTTGGAGGACATTATGCTAAGTGAAATAAGCCAGATACAAAAAGACAAATACCATATGATTTCATTTATATGTATAATCTAAGAAAGTTCAACTTAGAGAGCTTGAGAATAGAACAATGGTTTCCAGGGCTTTGAGGAGATATTGGTCAACGGGTACCATTTTCAGTTATGAGATGAATAAGTTCTGGGAATCAAATTTACAGCCTGGTGATTATAGTTAATAACACTGTATTGTTTACTTGAAATTTGCTAAGAGAGAGGATTTTGCATTCTCAACCTCCCCTCCCCCCCCCCCCCCCCCCCACACACACACAGAAGGTAACTGAGCTGATGGATGTGTTAACTTGATTGTGGTAATTCTTTCACAATATGTACATATGTGAAATCATCACGTTGTATGCCCCAAATATGTAAAATTTTTGTTTGTCAATTACATCTCAGTAAATGTGGGGGAAAAAAGAAAACAGTTGATGGGGAGAATAAAAATGACCATCACTGTGACTGTGTCCAGAATAAATTTGAATTCAGATATTTTGGCCAAATAGCACAAGTTCCTGCCCACATTTTACATTAAGAGAAATATCTAAAAGATAGGGAAGACGCTAAACTCATGCTGTGGGTTGATGGTGATTCAATTAAAGGAGGCTGCACTAACACTAATATTCCATTTTTGCTTTGAAGAGTTTGTCTTCTTGATGGTTTTTATATCCTATGAAACTCTCCATGTTAAGATTTGGCATCAATGAGAGGTAGGCTTTTCTTTCATGAAGTGAGAAAAGGGTAATTTTGAAAAGAGAGTGAGAAATGAGGACTGGCATTTATGCCTAATCTTAGGCAGGTTTTCAGGCAGATCTGTTTTGGGAAAGGAGACGTGGAATTGGAAGTTCTGGTATCTGAGTCCCTAAAGACTACTTTTACTCATGTACTTCTTTGGAAATTGTTTGTGTACACCCAGGAATACATCTGCCCTAGTTTGAAGAATGCTATTACACAGTACAGACGTGGTCCCTGACCCTACTGAATTATATACGATGTTGTGGAAAATGCAGACAAGTAAAACAGACACAGAAAAACAAACCCACCATTACAATAGTGTGTGATGAGGAAAGTATGGGCACTATGAGAACATCAATGAGGTGCTCCCAAGCTGGGCTGGGGGTCAAGAAAGTCTTTTGCAAGAAGATGACATTCAAACTGAGACATGGGAGTTAAGGGTAATATATCCAGGTGAAAAAGGTGGAAAAGAGGGAAAGAAGGAAGAGTGTGCACAAAACACAAAGGCCAGGAAAAGGAGCTCAGTGTGGCCGGAGCAGAGAGGGATAGGGTGGGAGCAGGGGGATACACAGCAGGCAGGCAAGGAGGAAGGTGGAAGATGATGAGGCAGGGGCCAGCCTTGAGAGGATCTGAAAGTCATATGCAGGACTTGGAATTTCACCTGGGGTAAATGGGAGCCCCTGGAGGTTAGGCAGGTAAAGAAAATCATCATATTTGTGCATTTGCACTTGTTAAACAGGGAGAGTGACAAATCCTGAGAACAGCCGCTACTCAATACGTTCTTGTTTGAGGTTTTCAGCTTTTCTGACTTCTTGGGAGTTTTCCGTGGTTTTCCTTAGGAGAATTTTTTTTTAATAGAAAGCATTCCAATCATGATTTCACAATATCACATACTTTAAATGCATAGCAAAAAATAACAGCCACAGAACAGAAGATCATTCTTTTGTCTCCTGTGTGGGCTGCAAAACTAATTTCCCTTTTCCTTCAGGCCACAGAATTCTTCTATTCTCTTTTGAAGCATTGATCTAGGGGAAAACTGAATATGCTACATATTTTACTGAACTTCAGGACAGTCTTAATACGGATTATCTCTCAGTTATGGAGACTGGATCCACACCATTGCGTGTGAAACACCATCCCAGGCACTGCGGTAACTTTTAATCCTGACATCACAGGTGCAAATACTTGCCATCTGGACAAAACTGATACTTTCATTAATGATTCTTTAAACTTTCTATTACCCTTACTTAAAATGACTTTCAGGGTGCCTGGGTGGATCAGTAGGTTTAGCGTCTGACTTCGGCTCAGGTCATGATTTCACGGTTCGTGAGTTCAAGCCTCACAGGGGCTTTGTGCTTTCAGTGTGGAGCCTGCTTTGGATCCTGTGTCCTCCTCTCTCTGCACCCCGCTCCCCACTCACACTCTGTCTCAAAAATAAATAAACATTAAAAAAAATAAAATTATTTTCAATAAAACTGTTTAGAGCAAACCCAAAAACTAATAATGCTCTAGTCAGGATTAACTCATTTATGATGTGCATATTGTGAAGGATTTTTAAATTTTTTAAATGTTTATTTTTTGAGAAAGAGAGAGACAGAGCATGAGCAGGGGAGGGGCAGAGAGAGAGAGAGGAGGACACAGAATCTGAAGCAGGCTCCAGGCTCTGAGCTGTCACCACAGGGCCCGACACGGGGGTCCAACTCTAGAACCGTGAGATCATGACCTCAGCTGAAGTTGAATGCTCCAGATTGAAGGGCAAATGAATTGGAATATTTTTCCTTGAATTGATACCAAAGAAGAAGGAACTTCCATGCTTTTTTGAGATATTGAAAGCATATGTGAAGAAATTCTAGTTGATTAGATAAAAATGGCTTTACTAAAGCCATGTTTGCAAGAATTTAGAACCTGAGATAAAGGCAGTAAATGGCCTTACACCACACAGCATGTGCATCCATGTGAAATCTGTATTCATAGTAAAATATGAGAAAAATGAGGAGAGATATTTTATAGAGTGGTAACAAATAGCTTGAAACTGTATCCAACCTGGTAGTCAGACCCACTCCTATCTATGCTGATTTTGTTAACAGTATTTGTGTCATAGGTCATTTTTTGGCATCATCTGGTGAAACCACCTCCATTGACCCTCACCGGGTTTGTAATTCTTGGTGTCTACTTTCATATAGTGGCATTGGATCCTTCAAATTTTGGGACAGGGAAGTTATGTCTCCTGGAGATGTAGCCCTGAGGTTTAGTTTGATGTTCTCATAACTGGAAATGAATTCTGCCAGAAGGTATATAGTCTTGATGTCTGTAGTTAAATATGTAGTCTCTTCATTCTGCAGCCTTATCTCTTACTTATCTTATTGATAGATTATCCCTATAGACCTAGGATTAGCTAAGGGCTTTTTTCCTACATCCTGTTTTTTACTGGAAATAATCAAATCAGTTCCATTGCACAAATATTTACTAAGCTAGATTCAAGACACTGTGTGGAGTGCCACAGAAATCCTGAGATGGGAAAACAAGATCATTGGCATCAAATATTCCATAACTTGGTAAATAATTTTTTTTGGTAAATGATTTTAATACAGAGTAAAGTTAATGCCCTAAGATTCATACAAATTACTGAAAAATAAGGCAGAGGTCACATCTGGGTTAGAAGATGAAGAAAGCTTAATGGAGTGAGAACACAATGTTTGAGATTTGTCTACATGAAGGAAAAAAGAACAGTAATGTGTACTGAGTTCCTTTGCTGGATTATCTCATTTAAAGCTCAAGCTATAGCTTCGAGGTAAGAATTATGTACATTTTAAAGATTATGAAACAGGACTTGAAAACTTAAATAATTTGCCCACAATTACACATTTGATGAGTAGGAATTTGAATGCAGTGAGTCCAAAGCTCAAAGCTTGTCTTTCCACTATGCTGAGCTGTTTTTAAGTGGCAGGAAGGAAAGAAAGCCTTAGAAGGAAGAAGGCACAGATCCTATTTAGAGAGGCAACCAAGTTTGGAACATGTGGAACATTAGGGAAAGTAGTAGGAAGTAAGATTGGGAATGTGTGCCAGGCCTGTTATTAGTAGGATCCTGTATAATATAGTAGCCTATATTAGTAGGATCTTGAATACCAGGGTGAAAATGCTAATATGATGGGCAAAGATGAGACTTTAAAGATTTTAGAGCCACGGAGTTGAGAGCTGCAGATAAGGAAAAATAATCTGTCAGCTGTGCTGAGGATGGACAGGAAAAGAGAAGATCCTCTCCCTCTTCTGTTATGGAACTTCAGTTAAAAGTAATAAGGGCAAAAAAAAAAAAAAGTAATAGGGGCATAAGCAAAATGGAGGAAATGAGGATCAGAGGAGAGAGAGAGAACACAGAAATTTTTTACTTGATGACCGCTAGAATTTAAGGGAAGAAGAAAGAAGAGTTGAAAATGACGCAGTAGTTATGAACATGAAAGTAAGAAAAAATCGAATTCCTATTACCTGAAAACCAAAGAAGAATCTCTTTTGGGGAAGAAAGTTGTTAAATTGGTTTAGCATAAGCTGAATTTATGGTTCAGATAGGAAAGCTGGGGAATAACAGCCAACAAACAGCTGAGAATGCGAGTCTGAAGCTCCAGAAAGAAGCCTGGGCAGGGATGTAGATTTAGGGACATCTGTGTGGAAATGATGAGTGAGGTTGGGAAGTGAATACGATCCTTGAGGAAAGATCCAGAGAAGAGAGGAACCTGGAAAATAAAGACAGGAGGCAGTTGATTATTAAGCTCTCTCAAACATAATAGAAAACACTGTATCTGAATTATTCGTGTAGATCCTGCAAAGGCAAAAATTTTCTTCCATACTTACAGATTTCAGCCATTTGCTAAAAATACAGGCTCCAAAGAACATATTTCAACTGATAATTCCCCTTTGTGATTTAGTCCTCTTCTGAGCTTCATCTTTTACTATTGCTTTAATAAAGATTTGTGATGTCAAGGATAAAAATGAATCCTTTTGAGAGAGTAGAGCATGTTTAATATATATTTAATACTGAAGTTCATCAGAGATGTTTTGACATATGTTTTGACTCCTTAGGTACGACTTCAAAACACCTTAAACTTGTTTCAGCTTCATGTTAGATTAAAAGCTTGAATATATATATATATATATATATATATATATATATATGTATATATATATATATATTCATTACTTACTAACAGTGATGAGCAAAGTATGTGGTAGAAATGATATAAAAGGGAACATTAGAGGACCATAGTAAAAACAGGATAATAATAAAAACATAGTTTAGATAACTTTTTCTCCACTTTCCTTTTTTCCTCTTAAATATGCTATTCTTTTAAAATATTAGGACTCAGTGATGTGTGTTTTAAGAAACACAACTTGGTGGAAATATATATTAAACATATGACTTAGAAGTGTTAATTTATATTTAAAGAAAAACATTTGCTTTATAAATTTATTTAACATTTAAGTATTTATTGGCAGATCCTTAATTATTTTATAGAGACAGATGGGGTTCTGAGGCTTAAAACAACACTAACACTGGGCGTCTGGATGGCTCAGTCAGTTAAGCGTCTGACTGTTGATTTCAGCTCAGGTCGCAATCTCGCAGTTCATGAGTTCAAGCCCCGTGTTGGGCTCCGTGCTGATAGTGCAGAGCCTGCTTGGGATTCTCTCTCTCTCCCTTTCTCTCTGCCCTTCCCCTGTTTGCTTTCTAACTCTCTCTAAAAAGTAAATAAACATTTAAAAATAAAATTAAAACAAAATAAAATAAAATAAACCAACACTAACACAAAACAGCTTCAGTGGAAGCTATTCTGGCCTGCCAGTGTGTGACCTCATGTTTCCAAAACCCATGCTAACTGTACCACCACAGCTTGTGTCTCTCTCCCTGATCTGTTCTCCAGCTTCTTCTCCCACCCTTGGATTGTTTGGCTTGTCAGCTAGATTCCTTTCAGCATCTCCTCCTGTTTCTATAATGAACGTCTTTCTGAATAGCCTTTATATTTGGCTCTGGTTGTTGAAATCTAGGTTATTTTTTTTCTTTCTAGGTTATTATTCAGCTTTCTCTATGGTTAGATCTTAGCTGCTCAAATTCTGACTTCTGTGTTGGCCCCCATTCAGAATGACCGCACACAAGGAATTTAACTTCCCTCATTCCAAATGTAGGGGAGGGGAAAAATCTTTTTCTTTACCCATCTTGGGTTCTCTGACTGAAGCCATATGAATTAGACTAATAAAAGACAGATTAACAGAAGAAAAACAACACAGAAGTGTGTTGACATGTGCATTGTGCATACACAGGGGAGCACTTAACAATGAGTAACTCAAAGGGTGGTTAGAACTTGGGCTTTTATAGCATCTTAACAATAGGAGGATACATTTTTAGAGAAGTGACAAGACAAAGGAAAAGGACTGTGGCAAATTGTGGGAAGGAAAATACATGGAGAAACTAATGGTGTGTGTAAGGGATAGTTTTAGATTTGTTGTATAGATTCCTCTGGTGCCATTTCTGGACTGAAAAGGGTCTAGAGTTATCTTCAGTAATTAGCTTTCTGTCCTTGCTAGTAGAGAACTTATGCCCTGCTTTTAAACAAATAGGGGGAGGGAAAGGAGCTTTTCTTGTATCTGCTTCTCAATTGTTTTCAACATATCTAGGGGGCAGCATATTCTGCTACCCTTCACAAGCTTTCAGCTGGGGCTTAAAAGTTACTGTTAGTTGAACATAAATCATTAAATTTATCTGGAATTAGATGTAAGTTAATGAGAAGTTCAGGTTTGATTACATTATTTTTACTTTCAACTTTTCAAGTTATAACTACTCCTTGTCTTAAAAAGAATCATCTGGGGTGTTTGGTAACTTAAACCAGGTCTCTTCCTGGAGATTCTAATTCAGTGGGTCTCAAATGGGGCCTTGGATTTTATATTTTTAACTGGAACCCCAGATCCTTGGTATTCAAAATGTGGACCAGGTACCAGCAGCATTGCTATTATCTGGGAACTTAGTTGAAATGCAGACTCTGGGAACCCACCTCTATCTCAATTCAAATCAGAATTTGAATTTAATAATGATCTCAGGTATTCATACAAGTTTGAAAAGCATTGCTTTAAATCAGTGGTTTTCAAACAATGGCTCCAGACCAACAGCATCAGCATCACCAGGGAATTTATTGGAATTACAAATTCTCAGGCCCCACCCTATACCTACTAAATCAGAAACTATGGGATTGGAGCCTAGCAATCTGTGTTTTAGAGCCTTTCACGTAATTCTTATGCTTGCTAAAGTTTGAGAACCATTTTTGTACGTGATCCTTATCATTGGGGAAGATGGAGACACACAATCTAATCCCACATAGACTATTTAAATCAGGAGTAGCAACTTCATACATTAGAATCACTTTTTAAAAAATGCTCATGGTGGGGCGCCTGAGGCTCAGTTGGTTAAGTGTCCAACTTTTGATTTTGGCTCAGGTCATGCTCTCATTGTTTGTGAGTTCAAGCCCCACATCGGGCTCTGTGCTGAAAGTGCAGAGCCTGCTTAAGATTCTCTCTCTCCTTCTCTCTCTGCCCCTCCCCTTCTCTCTCTCTCTCTCTCTCTCTAAATAATACACTTAAAAAAAAATAAAAAAAAACCCATGCATGGCGAGCTACATGATATACCAGTTGAATCAGAATCTCTGGGATGTTGGGGCGCCTGGGTGGCGCAGTCGGTTAAGCGTCCGACTTCAGCCAGGTCACGATCTCGCGGTCCGTGAGTTCGAGCCCCGTGTCAGCCTCTGGGCTGATGGCTCAGAGCCTGGAGCCTGTTTCCGATTCTGTGTCTCCCTCTCTCTCTGCCCCTCCCCTGTTCATGCTCTGTCTCTCTCTGTCGCAAAAATAAATAAACGTTGAAAAAAAAAATTTAAAAAAAGACTCTCTGGGATGTGGATGTTTTTTAATGTTTATGTATTTATTTTTGAGAGAGAGAAAGAGAGGAAGGGCACACCTGTACATGAGCATGTGTGTCTGTGCATGTGTGAGCAGGGGAGGGTCAGAGAGAAAGAGAATGAGGGACAGAGAATCCCCAGTCAGGCTTTGTGCTGTCAGCACAAAGCCCCACACAGGACTCAAACTCATGAAACAAACTCACGACCGGAGTGCAAATCAAGAGTCAGATGCTTAACAAACTGAACCACCCAGGTACCCATTGGGATGTGATTTTTTAAATATTCCAATTGTAATATCCAGGTTGGGTTGAAAGATGTCTGCCTTAAATTGTCAGTAAATCTATTAGCCAGTGTTGCAGATAAATGGAATTCTAGCATCCTTTCACTTTTTACTGTCAGATCTGACACATTTGCCTGGTGTGCTCTAGTACTTGTTAGGAGATATGCCTTATGACTCTCTCACTCGTTCACATCTTGCTGGGTATACCAAGAATGCAAAGCCATGACTACTTTTTCCATGGGCCATTATTTTCAGGGAACATCATTGAGGAATGAAGTAATGTTTCCTTCTTGCTGTGCCATAAGAAATAGTCTTGTATTTCTGACCCACAAGTCTCATATCTTCTTCCAATACTTATGAAATAGTTTCAGGCAAACTTACTAGCTTATGAGTAGGGTAAGATCAAATCTCAGATCTATAGTAATCCGTACCAACCTATTCCCAGTACTCTGGCCTCTTCTGTTACATCTTGATCTTTAGACCACAATGGGGCATAGATGCCTGGCCTAGTCATATATTTCATTCTTGCCTACATCTGGGACTGTCCCTCTTGTTGCTGTTGTCTACTCAGGATAGGGCTCTCCTAATGGCAGTTTTACTCCAGAGACTTTCTGCCTGTAATTGTCTGCCTTTGGCTACAAACTAGACCAGTCTAGGCCCCAGAAGAGGACAAAAATATATGGTTTTAAAGCATATAAATTTTTTGTATTAATAATAATAATATCATACATATTTATAACATGGTAGAACTATCACTCTACTTTCATAAAGATCTTATTTGATCTATTTTTATTCCATATTTCATAACTAGCCTGGCATCTTGCATATAATAGGCATTCATTATTTATTTCTTTGAACAAATGAATGAAAACACTCATGAACTTAGATATGATGAATAGAGGAAAAAGAAAATTCTGTGTTTGTGGACATAGGTAATGTAATGTACCTTACCTCTTTGATGAAAGTACCTGAACTGTATTAATTGTTCTTTGTCATCATTCTTTTTGTAATTATAATCATCATCATCATTTATGTTGAGTTCATATATTGTGTTGTTTCATTAGATTGATTTTATTTTCCTTAAAAAACATCCATACTGCAAGACAAATGTATGTTATCAAGTCAATCAATAGCCTTTATTGATTATCTACCTTAATTCATGCCTTGCTTGTTGTCTTGTCCTTTTGGATTGTCTTCTCATCTTGTCTCTTTGGAATATGTAAAGTTAATCCTTCCGGTAACTTGCTGATAACATGTCCTGAGAAAAAATGAGGGGAGATTTATAATTACAGGGCAGCACATCTGCTGTTCGGGCTTATTGGTGCTTCCAGACAAATCAATTCTGTCCCTCTTGCCACTCAGGGAGACCCTGCTGGGCTTCGTTACTCTCATGATAGGTCCATCCCTTAAATCATATCTAGGAGTGGCTTTCTGATGCTCGGGGGCAGCTAGGGAAGGGAGATTTTCGGAAATGGGAATATTCAATTAATCTACAATGGTAGATTGGTTTGAAGAGGATGGAAGACTTAAAGATGACCTGGCTTTAGCCTGGCTCTCTTTGATTATTCTCCACCTCTCAGTTCTGTCCTCAGGTGAGTTTGGTTATCCTAGCGGGGCACTACAATTATAGGATTATTGTTAAAAATAAAAATGGGAGTAGAGCAATGAAAGAAAATTTGATTAATAAACATAGTCTTAAGTCTCCCTTAATTGTCAGTAGTAGAATTTTGCTTTCCATGAATAGCCTGAATAAAGATGTCAGATCTCCCCTTTATGTTTTCATATCAGAGAGAAAAGAAGTAGGCATTGAATGGGCTTATGAGGAGTCCAGCTAGGTATCCTGTCATCAGCTTCCTCCTGCAGAAGTTTGCTTCTACTCAGGAAACAAAGATTATGCCCAGTGACTTCTAAGAACATCTCACAGATTTAAATTAAAGACGACAAAATCTTTGGCCATTTTCAGATAATATACTTTGCTCTTTTGTTGTTATAACACATGGAAATAGACAGAGGTTCAGATTTCTTTAGAAGTCGCTTTCAGTAGGGGTGCCTCGATGGCTCAGTCAGTTAAGCATCCAACTTTGGCTCAGGTCATGATCTTGCAGTTTGTGAGTTAGAGCCCCACATCAGGTTCTGTGCTGACAGCTTGGAGCCTGGAGTCTGCATCAGATTCTGTCTTCCTCTCTCTCTGCCCCTACCCCCCTCACACTCTGTCTCTCTCTCTCTCTCTCTCTCTCAAATATAAATAAACATTAGGAAAGGAATTTAAACGTCCTTTAAGTTGCCATTGGGAACATGAGTATTTTTGAAAAGTGTAAAAAAGTGCATTTTGGATATATGGATTCCATACTGTGAAGGGGAAGGATAAAAAAGGGCTAAGTATTGTTTACGCTAGCCATATTTGCCTGTGTTTGAAAGGCTGTTCTCAGCATGCTCTTTCTTCATATCTCATCTAATTGCCATTTTAAGTGATCAGTTTCCAATTTCACATGATATTGTGTTATAACAATACGTTTGTGTTTCAGATATGTTAAACACTTCTCATGTTCTCAGTGCATAATTAAGCATGACTTCCCGTTCAGTTTTGATGGTTTCTGATATATTTTCATTAGAACTGAGATAAGGTGTTTGTAATAGTTCTGTTTAAAGTTTTTGTGTAAAAACATTTATAACTTTTTGTGGGGCGCCTGGGTGGCGCAGTCGGTTAAGCGTCCGACTTCAGCCAGGTCACGATCTCACGGTCCGTGAGTTCGAGCCCCGCGTCAGGCTCTGGGCTGATGGCTCAGAGCCTGGAGCCTGTTTCCGATTCTGTGTCTCCCTCTCTCTTTGCCCCTCCCCCGTTCATGCTCTGTCTCTCTCTGTCCCAAAAATAAATAAAAAAAAAACGTTGAAAAAAAAAACATTTATAACTTTTTGTAGTAAAAAAAAAAAAGGTATTCAGAATGTGTTGGTAAAATATGCTAACTTAAAAAAAAAGAGTTTGTATCAAAGGTAATTTACAGGGCATCAAGGCCATATTTACCATCAAAATTCTATTGTTAAATTTTAATTTCAAAAAAAGTGACAAACTAGAATTTTAGAAAAAAAAGTGCTGAGAACTGATGTCTGAGAAAGACGATATATGATATCCGTGAACTTTATTATAACTGGATGTTAGGAGGAAATTTAGAGATATTTTGTGAACAAAACTTGACATTTTAAGGTTATGTACAGGAAGGTAAATTCTAACATGTGAATGTGAAAAATCTTTAAAAATTTGAACCTTGGAGATAAGACAAATGTATTCATAATACAGTGAAAGACTAGGAGGAAATGAACCAAATTGTAATTGGTTTAAGCTTTTATATGAAGACTTCTATGTGAATCAAATATTTGATTATTTAATTTTAATGGCTAAACTTAAAACAATGTGTTTCCATTAATACTTGTTTCATTTTAGTAACACCTTCTAGTTATCAGCACATCTGTACTGAGTGTCTAGTATCCATGGTTAGTGCTAGGTTCTCTACGGGACTGGATCTAGAGGTAAATATGAGAAGAACCCTGTCCTCAGGAGAAATAGAAAAATACATCAACATTTAAGTAGAACTGATTAACTAGAGTAGTACTTCTCAAGTTATTTTGATATCAGGACTCCTTGAGACTCTTAAAAATTATTGAAGATCTCAAAGAACTTTAGTTTGTATAGCTCATATCTACCAATATTTACACATTGGAAATTAACACTGAGAAAATTTAAAATGCAAACATACAACAATAATACATTTCTTAGCAGGATGACAGTTTTATCCATGTCATGTAGCCTCTGGAAAACTTGACTATTTGTACACTTGTGAAAAAATTAGAGTGAACAAGGCAAATAATGTCTTAGCATTATTAAGAAAATATTCTTTACTTTATGAAGTCTCCGAAAGGATCATGAGGACCCCGGCAGACCATACATCGGCAATCACTGAACTAGAGATCAAGATGTTTGGAGTTCTGGTGGCTATGTAAACAAAATGCCAAAATTACAGAGAGGGAGAGCAATTTATATCAGTTAGTACTGAAAATGATCAATACCACATTGTTACTATTACTCTCCAATGAAGTCTAGATTATGATAAAAAGCAAGTAGTTAAAATAAATAGCAGTACTAGTTTTTGCCAAAGTTCATGAAATGAAAGCATTCCCCTGCCACCTGGTGGCAATGTATCCTAATTAGGGATTGAATACGTTTTTTAATGGTGCACAATTAACAATGCATTTTAAGTGCAGATTTAGAATTGAATGTAGAATCTGTTCATCAAACAGTATAAAATCAAACTTGGAACCTCTGAAACATGCCAATTTACACTAAACAGTTCCCTAATGCAATAAAAGCAACAAGATTAAAAACCAACCGTGTTTTCAAGAACCAGTACTTCTGCAAGATTTTCTCACTGCTTTGAATATAGTTGGAGCTCAGTATTTCAGGGTGGCAAGAAAGGAGCTTTCCTTGTTTATCTCTAATGCATTTTCTCACTGCCTAGAAAAAAGGAGACAGAAAGAAGGGTCTGCAACTCTGACCACAATCATATTTGTAGATTCAGTCTGAGGCGTTGAAAATATACCTCACAAAAAGTCAGGAAAATGAGCTCACTGATTCACACTCCATTTAGGAATGTATGTTGCTGTAGCAAATGAAGCTCTCTGGTACATGGATACCTGGATAGAGAAGTATGGGAGTTGATGGAAGGCCAAAAGAACTTTGATCCTGAGAAGTATGTTAGGATTATATGGATTTACCTAAGACTACTCCCCTCCACCCCCTCTTTTATACATTATGTCCACATATCTATACTTTTCAATAGGACAGTAAAATAGATTTTATCCTTCTACTGGTTAGTTTTGGGTTTTTGTGAATCAATAACTCATTATTTCCATAAGCTTTTAACATACTTCCCAATATTTGGAAATATGATATGGCATAGTGCAGTGATCATCAGCTTGGAGGTATATGACTTTCCAAGATACCTAAGCATGAATGGTTTGAAGACAATAAATTTCCCGATACTTTACTTCCATATGTAGTATCTCCCCAAAATGGATCTGCTAGGAAACAAGCCTATATTTACAAAAGCTCCAGTTCCACTTTATTAAAGGATATACAAAGGAGCATTGCCTGAAGATTGAACCTGTCTGGGTGCCTTTCAAAGGGAAGCCTCCTGCAATGATTAATCACAGCACCATGAACCTACAGGGCTTTGAGTCTTTCCTGAATTTATATATATTTCTGTTAAAGATAAAGCCTGGGGTGGAAGCTAGTACTTTTGGTAGTTAAGAATGGGGTGAATTCAGATATATGGTATATAGACGGTAAGGGAATAATATCAATTTCTATTTAAACAACTTTGTTTCTTTCATCTCCTGACCATTTTTTAAAAAACTGATGGCTTCTGAGGAAGAGTCCATTGAGGAAAAAGTAGATAGGCCATCAGTAACAAGTTTTAAATGCTTAAAGGTGGTCTTTTCTATGCATTTGAATAATGGAAATCCTTTTCTACTCTTCTCAGTATTATTCTCTAGTACCTGAAAGCACCCAAGAATGGCCAAAGAATATAGAGTAGGAAAACTTTTTGCTAAGTTCATTTATTTATTTTGAGAGAGAGAGAGACAGAGAGAAAGCAAATGTGCCTGTGCACGCACGGGTAGGGGAGAAGCAGAGAGAGAGAGGGAGAGAGAATCCCAAATAGGCTCCAAGCTGACAACACAGAGCCCAATGTGGGACTTAAACTCATGAACTGTGAGCTCATGACCTGAACCAAAATCAAGAGTCAGACACTCAACTGAGCTACCCAGGCACCCCATGAGGAGGAAAACTTTTAAAAAATACATAATTTGATGTATTCTGAAAATATCAACATTTTCAAAATATATTAGAAAAAACTCTGAATAAAACTTCAATGTGATTTCTTTCAGATTTAATGTACTGTACGTTGTTCAGTAAAGTAATTAAAATTTGCTTTTTAAAGTTACATCACATAAGATTTATTCTCATTACCATCAATTCTCATCTTATTTGATAAAAGAGTTAAACATTTTATGTGTGTTATTAAGAAAATGTAAAATTAGGGGCACCTGGGTGGCTCAGTGGGTTGAGAGCCTAACTTCAGCTCAGGTGGTGATCTGGTGGTACATGAGTTTGAGCCCCCCACTGGGCTCTGTGCTGACAGCTCAGAGCCTGGAACCTGCTTCCGATTCTGTGTCTTCCTCTCTCTCTGCCCCTCCCAGCTTGCACTCTGTCTCTCTATCTCTCAAAAATAAATAAAAAATTAAAAAAAAAAGAAAATATAAAATTTGACACTAGCTGTCAGAACAGCTGCCACTTGAAAGAAGCCAACACCGTGACCTAGCAGGGAGGGTGCAGGGGAAAAAACTACTCTGACCTCACTCACTACCCTCAGATCTGATGATAGTGCCTCTCATTGGCTAAGCACAAGTAAAGCCAGAACATTGAATAGAGTGAAAAAGAGTGAAATGAGGATCCAGAAGAAGATCTGGGAAATATCCAAAAATTGAGAAAATGCATGACTCTGATAAATGTTTATCTTAACTTCAGTCTTTTAGAAAGTGGATCTGAAGGCAAAGATTAAAGACTTGGGGGGCAAGTCTCCATGGTGTTTCTGCACATCTGTGATAGATTTTGTCCAAGATTCTTTTCTGAAGGATGTTTGTGTAGCAAACAGCCTCAAAACATAGGGATAGTGTCAACCCTGGGAGCAAAGTGAGGATTTTTTCTCTGACCGAGATAATGAAGATAATATGCCCCTGTGGGAAAAAGTTGGACAGGTTTCCTAGAAGCCCCTTTAAAATATTGGGAGTTTCCAAAGTTTGGAGTTTCTCGGCAGTAACACAAATCTGCTGTATGCACTATACCGTCATGTTACTCAGTGTGCAAGGAGAGCCAACATAAACACAAAGCACACACTGCCTGCTATGCCATGATTAACAAAATCCTTCATCTCACTTGTACATCCCAGCATCTATGAGACTGTGGCAGGCTCATTTGTTAGCTCAGAAGCAGGGATAAAGTCTCAAGCCTTTCACAGTTCTTGATAGGACACTTTATTTGCGGGGTACAAGCCTCAGGCCATGAAGGTAAGGGAAAAGAAGGGAGGCAAGTAAATATGTGTTGTTGTACTGGCTACCACAATGAACTGCAAAGAGACATTAGCAGTCACAATTCACTCTGCATTTTGGACTTTCCTAGAAGGACCAAAAAGAGGAACTTCAACTCTGAGCAGTCCATGAGAAAGCGAGAAAGGAGGGGGACATTTTCTCCTTGTCTCCCTCTTATCTGCTCTTCCCCTCCATCAAGGTTTGCCTCCATAAAGATCTAGCTCCCCCATACTTCTTGGTTGCATCTTGGTGGCTGCTCAGGAAACCAGGCCCTGTGTCTTTTTAAAAAAAAAATTTTTTTTGCATTTATTTATTTTTGAGAGACAGAGAGAGAGCACAAGCGGGGGAGGGGCAGAGAGAGAAGGAGATAGAGAATCCAAAGCAGGATCCAGACTCCTCACTGTCAGCACAGAGCCCAATGCAGGGCTTGAACTCACAAACCATGAGATCATGACCTGAGCTGCAGTCAGATGCCTAATGGACTGAGCCACCCAGGCGCCCCCCACCCCACCCCGTGTCTTGAAGTATGGTGTTTCATCCAAAGATGAAAGTGGAGGGTTGGTTTTGTGTAAGTTCATGAAATCCTGACAAAGACCATAAAAGGAGAAGGTGGGCAAGAGAGTTTGAGAAAGTATGGAAGATTTATATTTTAGTGTAATGAGCAAAAATACTTTTGCATGTCAAATAGTTCCTAATTTTTTGCTTTACATAAAGTTGAATGGGAAGCTGAGTTTTCAGCTGATTACTAAAAAAAAAAAAATTACTTAGTAATAGATCATTATGTGATTTTTTAATTTGTCATGAAACTGGAAGAGTTAAAAGAAATGGTGCCAACATTCTAACAAAACCCCTTCCATTTCTATCTACTTAATTTGTGTGAATTTATTTACTTAGTGTTTACAAAAAGAGAAAATAGGCATGGATCCATTCATAATCCTGTTCATTTATTTATAAATAGTTGAACTAATTGGGAAAAAATAGCCCCATCAGCTTATTAAGATGTATACTTCCAATAAGATGTTTAAATTTAATGACTCTTTACTAAAATTTGTAACGTATATATATATATATATATATATATATATATTAAACATATATGTATATATATACATATATATGTATTATATATATATGTTCTTTTGATTAATTATGAACTAATAATACAAGAAACCTATCTTTTGGTCTTAAGAAAAAAAAACCAAATTTTAAAATGATCAATAAAAGGCTTCTAAGTATAAAATAGTACTAGGGTAAAAATCTATGGAATGGAATTGCATTGTCAAATAAAAAAATAAATACATCAATTTTCATAGTTTAACAACAATTCATGTATTTTTAAAAAGTGGGTATCACATATAATATATATGTGAAATATATATATATTAATACTATACTATATTATTTTTTATTAAAGCATAATTTACATATATTAAAATTCATCCTGTTTGTGTATAGTTCTGTGAGTTTTGATGAAAGTAAAGAGTCATGTAACCACTCCACCAGCAAAAGTAAGATGTAGAATAGTTCCATCATCCTGTCAAATTCCCCCATGCTCCTTTGTAGTCAGTCTCTACCCATACCACCAGGCCCTAGAAACTACTGATATGTTCTATATCAGATAGTTTTGTCCTTCCCAGAATGCCATTTAATGCAGTAATGTAGTATGTAGCCTTTTGAGTCTAGTTTCGTTCACTTAGCAGAATAAATTTGAGATTTATCTATGGTCTTGTGTATGTCCACAGTTCATTTCTTTTTATTGCTGAATAGTATTCCAGTATGGAATAGTATTCCAGTATGGATGGACTATAGTTGGCTTATTCACTCACCAGTTACAGAACATTTAGGTTGGTTTGAGTTTTTAGAGATCATGAGTAAAGCTTCTGTAATCATTTATCTATAGTTTTTTGCCTGAATATTGTTTTTACTTCACTTGGGTAAATGCTGAGCAGTGGCGTTGCTGGGCCATATGCTAAGTGCATTTTTAACCTTATAAGAAGCTGGCAAACTTCTTTCTAAAATGTCTGCACCATTTTGCATTCCCACTGGCAATATATAGGAGTTTCAGTTGCTCCACATTTTTGCCAGCAGCACTAAGTATTGTCAGGATTTGTTGTTGTTATTCTTTCTATTCTAAGAGTTTATATAGTGATAGCTCAGGGTGACTAGTTACGTTGAACATCTGTTCACATGCTTATTTGCCATTTGTATATTTTCATTGGTGAAATGTCTGCTCAAATCTTTTGCAAAAGAAAATATTGGTTGTTTATCATTGAGCTTTCAGAATCCTTTATATATTTAGGATACAAGTCTTTTATGGTTATTACTTGCATTTCCAGTAAGCTCCCAGGTGCTGCTGATACTGCTGTGCTGTTGGAAGTAGGTCTGAGCTAGCATACTGCTTCTTAAACTGTAATATCCATACAAATCACCTGGAGTGGGACCCAGTAGGTTGAGGTAGAACTGAGATTCTGCATTTCTAACCAGCTTCCAGAAGAGTCTGATGTTTCTGTGATCACAGTTTAAAAAAAAATTTTTTTTACATTTATTTATTTTTGATAGGCAGAGAGAGATAGAGCACAACTGGGGGAGGGGCAGAGAGAGAAGGAGACACAGAATCCAAATCAGGTGCCAGGCTCTGAGCTGTCAGCACAGAGCCCGACGCGGGGCCCGAACTCACAAACCTCAAGATTATGACTTGGGCTGAAGTCGGATGCTCAACCGACTGAGCCACCCAAGTGCCCCTCTGTGATCACAGTTTGAACAGGAAGGACTTAGGAAAATCACAGAAAGATTACAAGAAAGAATTAAACTTCAGCTGATGTTGAAGGATGGGAAATTTTTTTCCAGAAATAATGAGTAGAGAAAAATAGAAGGTGAAGAAGGGAGGAAAGAGAAGAATAATTTTGCAGAGGAAATAATATAAGCAAATATATAGAGGATGAGCCCTGTAAGGTTGAAGGAAAAAGGCAATTAAAGATGTTGAGGATAGTTGGTGAGACAGGAGAGGTAAGTCAGAATCATATTACAAGAGACATCTTTGGATTTTCTTTCCTGTGAGTGGATGTGCATAGAAATATTTCAATCAGAAGAGTAATGTGATCAGATTGTCAGTGTGGAAATATGCCTGTGGCAGCAGAATAAAGCAGTGATTTTAGAAGAGAGTGGAGGCTGGAAAATTGGTTATTGCAAGTGCAGTGAGAGATAAAGAGTACTTGAATTAAGGCAGTTACAATCAGATGGAAGAGGAGGAGCCATATTAAGAGATGTACACTCAACAGAGTCATGGTAAAAATTGGGTGTAAGAGATGGGGCACCTGTGTGGCTCAGTTGGTTGAGCATCCGACTCTTCATTTCCACTCAGGTCATGATCTCATGGTTTATTGAGCCCCACATTGGGCTCCACACTGACAGCACAAAACCTGCTTGGGATTCTTTCTCTCTCTCTCTCTGTCCCTACCCTGCTCAGGTTCTCTCTCTCTCTCTCTCTCTCTTTATCAAAAAATAAATAAACATTAAAAAAAAAATTGGATGTAGAGGAGAGAGAATAGGACAGCAACTGGGTGGGGCCACTTACCAGTATAAGGAATGTGCATAAGGACTAAGTTTTGTGCAAAATATCATGAGGTTGATTAGGTGTGCTGAGGCTAAGGAACTTGTAATATATCCATTTGCATGTGGCTGGAAGGCATTTTAAAAAACGTTGCAGTAGAGTTGACATACAATGTTACATTCATCTCAGGTGCACAACATAGTGATTTGACAATTCTACCATGCTCACCATGGTAAGTGTAGTTACCATCTGTCACCACACATTATTAAAACATTACTATTACTTTTTAATTTGAGTATAGTTGATATACAATGTTACATTAGTTTCAGGTGTACATTATGGTGATTTGACAAGTTTATACATTATGCTGTGTTCACCACAAGTGTAGCTACCATCTGTCACTATACAATGCTATTATAGTATCATTGACTATATTCCTTATTCCTTATCTTTTATTCCCATGACTTATTTATTCCATAACTGGAAGCCTGTATCTCCCACTCCCCTTCACTCATTTTTCCCAACCCACCCCCACCCTTCTCCCCTCTGGCGACCATCAGTTCTCTGTATTTATGTTAGGTAGAGAAGCTAGACACAAGCAATGGAAGAATGCCTCTCGAGGCAGAGTCCCAAGTCCTTGGGGAGGAGAAAGATAGAGACATTAACTAGAGGCAAGGATGGTGATAAATAAGCTACACATTAAAAGCCCGGGAGCACAACTCCTGACCTTGTGGCTTCCAAGACCTTGGGGTGAACAGATCAAAGCCACAGGTGCAGAGCATGAGTTCTCCTCTTCTACCTCTGCCCCTGGGTAGCCCCTAGACTCATTGTAATGCCTTTGCATTAATGGTAAAGCACCCTTCCCTCTGGCCCCGAAGGCTGCCCTGATGGTTCTGGTACAAACCTTGTACAAAAACTCCCCCTCCCTGTGGGAGGAGTTTCCCAAATGAAAAAAAGCAGCCTCCATTAGAGACCACCCCACTGTACTTCACAGTTCCTTTCAGCAGAGAGATCCAATGTCCACTCTCACCAGTTTTATTTAATATAGTACTAGAAGTCCTAGAAGCAGCAATCAAACAAGAAAAACAAATGAAAAGGAATCCAAATTGGTAAGGAAGATGTCTATATTAAGTTGATGATTATTTATATTTGAGTACATTCTAAAAAGCACTAAATTTTTGCTCTCCTCTCCATACAATTATGTATGTGATATTACATTTTACAGCTTTTTGTTTCATGTATGTCTTGACTAATTTTTGTAGATACTTACTACTTTGGTGTTTTGATCTCCATACTGACTTTGAATAATCAATCTACTACCTTAACTCTATGTTTGCTTTTCTCTGTGAATTTTTTCCTTTCATAATTTTCTTCTGGTTATGAACTTTTATTTCCACGTAAGTAAGTCCCTTTAACATTTCTTGTCAGGCTTGTTTGGTGGTGATGAACTCCTTTAACTTTTGTTTGTCTGGGGAACTCTTTATCTCTCTTTCAATTCTGAATGATAACCTTGCTGAATATTCTTGGTTGTATTTTTCCTTTCAGCACTCTGAATATATCATGCCATTTTCTTCTGACCTAGAAAGTTTCTGCTGAAAAATCAGCTGATAGCCTTATGGGATTTTTTTGCTGCTTTCTTTCTTGTTTTTTCTTGTTGCTTTAAAAAAAAAAATTTTTTTAATTTTTTTAACATTTATTTTTGAGACAGAGAGAGACAGAGCATGAACGGGGGAGGGTCAGAGAGAGGGAGACACAGAATCTGAAACAGGCTCCAGGCTCCGAGCTGTCAGCACAGAGCCCAACGCGGGGCTTGAACTCACAGACCGTGAGATCATGACCTGAGCCGAAGTCGGCCGCTTAACTGACTGAGCCACCCAGGCGCCCCTAAAAAAAATTGTTTTTAATGTTTATTTTTGAGAGAGAGAGACAGAGCGCAAGGTAGGAAGGGGAAGAGAAAGAGGGAGACAAAGAATCCGAAGCATGCTTCAGACTCTAAGCCATCAGCACAGAGCCTGACACGGGGCTTGAACTCATGAACTGTGAGATCACGACCTGGGCTGAAGTTGGACGCTTAACTGACTGAGCCACCCAGGAGCCCTTTTTCTTGCCCTTTTAAGATCCTCTCTTTCTCATTTGTCTTTTCCATTTTAATTATTGTGTCTTGGGGTGGGCATCCTTAGGTTCATGTTGTTAGGGGCTCTCTGTGCATCCTGGACCTGGATGTCTGTTTTCTTCCTCAGGTTGGGGAAGTTTTCTGCTATTACTTTCTCAAGTAAATTTTCTTAAAAAAAAATTATTTATTTATTTTAAGAGACAGAGAGAGAGAGAGAGAGCGCACGAGGGATAGGCAGAGAGAGAGGGAGAGAAAAAATCCTAAGCAGGCTCCATGTTGTCAGTACAAAGCCCAAAGTGGAAGTCGATCTCATGAATCAAGAGATCATGACCTGAACTGAAATCAAGAGTCGGTTGCTTAACCAACTGAGCCACCCAAGAGCTTCTCAAGTAAATTTTCTGTCCCCTTCTCTGTCTTCTCTTTCTTGGATTCTTATAATGCAGATGTTATTGTGTTTGATAATGTCACAGAATTCCCTTAACTTATTTTCATTTTTATTGTTCTTTTTTCTTTTTGATGTTTAGCTTGGGTGCTTTCTAGTAACCTGTCTTCCAGATTAGTCAGCCATTTTTTGCATCTTCTAATTTGCTGTTGCTTCCCTCTGGTATATTTTTTATTCTTTTATTGTATTCTTCAGCTATTATTGGTTCTTTTTTATATTTTCTTTTTTAAAAACATTTTTTAACGTTTATTTATTTTTGAGACAGAGAGAGACAGAGCATGAACGGGGGAGGGTCAGAGAGAGAGGGAGACACAGAATCTGAAACAGGCTCCAGGCTCTGAGCGGTCAGCACAGAGCCTGACGCGGGGCTCGAACTCACGGACCACGAGATCATGACCTGAGCCGAAGTCAGACGCTTAACCGACTGAGCCACCCAGGCGCCCCTATATTTTCTATGTCTTTGTTGAAGTTCTCACTGAACTCATCCATTTCTTTTTCTTAAGTCCAGTAAGTATCTTTATGACCATTACTTTTAACTCTTTATCAGGTAGATTGCATATCTTCATTTCATTTAGTTCTTTTTCTATGATTAGTGTTATTCTTTCATTTGTGACATATTCCTCTGTCTCCTGATTTTGTCTAATTCTCTGTGTTTGTTTCTATGTATTAGGTAGGTAAGCTACATCTCTCGGTCTTGAAAGTAGTGGCCTTGTACAGAAGAGATCCCGTGGTGCTTTATAGCTAAATCCTCCCTTGTCACCAGAACCCAAGTGCTCTGGGGGTGTCTTCTATGTGGGCTGTGTCTTCTATGTGGGCTGTGTGCACCCTCCTGTTGTGGCTGAGCTGTGATTACCCTTAGACCAAAGAGCTACAATTACCCACTTTGTCTGCCGAGGTACATTGGGCAGGGTTTGCTCCTCAAGCTATTGAGAGGCTCAGCTATGACCACTGTAGGCTTATGGTGGGCAAGGCTGACACTCATCCTAGCTGTCTGCAGTTAGGTCTGTCATACACCTGCAGGCACACCCTAAGGCAGGGCTTGCTCCCTGAACAGCCGGCTAAGAGGCCTGATGGTAGGAACTGTGGACATGCTGATGTGGGGTGTTATCTCCCCTGCTCTCCAGGGCAGGAGTCACTTTGGAATGATACAGGTCTTCTGGGGCTGCCTGGTGGGTGTGGTGGGGCAGGAGCTGGTTTGGAGGGATGCCTGCCAACGTGGGTTGGTTGGGTGGGGTGGGTCTGCAGGGGGACACTGGGGTTTGACACACAGTGCTGGCAAGGTAAATGGAGAATGTTAGAACTGGCTCCCACAAACATTAAGCTATCTAGGCTGGGGGAGGACAAGAAGAATGGTGCCCGGTAGCACTTTTGTTCCCAGAGAAATCTTCTGCAGATCCCTGCCCCACTGGCACACATTCTAAGGTTAGTCAGTAAATTTCCTTCATGTATACCCCAGGTGATTTTCAAACTGCTGTTTTGTGCCGTGTCTTAGGCAAGTTATTTAGCATGCTGGCTTTTTTAATGGTGAGGACTTGGTTTCCTGTCACCCTCCTGCTTCCCCAGAGTTAAACCCCACTGATTTTTAAAGCTCCTAGAGTTAAGCCCCACTGATTTTCAAAGCCAGATGTTATGAGGACTCTTCCCAGTGTGGGTCCCCAGGGCAGGGTCTTATTCTTCCATACTTGGGATATCCCTCCCATACATGATTAGTCACATTTGGGGGTAGGGGTTGGTTCTAGATGGTGCCTCCACCCCACCTACCCTTTTTGATGTGGCCTTCTATGACTGGTTGTGGAAAGCTATTCAGCCAGTTTTATGGTTGTTTTCAGAGTTAGCTGTATAGATGTAGCTGTTGCTTCAGTGTGTCCATGGGATGAGGTGAGCTCAGGATCTTCCCACTATGCCTTATCCCTCTCTCTGACCTGGAAGGCATTTGTAAGAGTATGGAGAACCAGGAGTGATAAATGGATTGAAATCATAGGGAGTAGTCTGATTCTTTCTTTTTTTAAAATTGTGGTAAGAACATTTAACATGAGATCTACCCGCTTAACAAATTTTTAAGTGTATAATACAATATAGTTAACTGTAGGCACTATGTTGTACAGCAGGTCTCTAGAACTTACTCATTTTGAATAACCAAAAGTTTATACTTGTTGAATAACAACTCCCTATTTCCCTCTGCATTCAGCCCCTGGAAACTACCATTCAATTTTCTGTTTCTATTTGACTTTTAAATTTTTTTAATATTTATTTTTATTTATTTTTTTTTTTTTGAGACAGAGAGAGCGCAAGATGGGGGGGGGGGGGTGCAGAGAGAGAGGGAGATACAGAATCCAAAGCAGGCTCTAGGCTCTGAGCTTTCAGCAAAGAGCCTGACACGGGGCTTGAACTCCCCAACCTCTAGATCATTACCTGAGCCAAAGTCGACACTTAACCATATGAGCCACCCAGGTGCCCCTAAGTTTGACTATTTTAGATAATTCATATAAATGGACTTGTAGTATTCGTCCTTCGGTGACAGGCTTATTTCACTTAGCATAATATTCTTCAGGTTCATCCATGTTGTTGCATATAGCAGGATTTCTTTTCTTTCTTAAGGCTGAATAATATTCCATTGTCTCCATATACCACATTTTTTTTTTTAACCATTCACTTGTCGGTGGATATTTAAGTTGTCTCTAAAGCTTGCCTATTGTGAATAATGCTACCATGAACATAGGAGTATAACTATTGCTTTAGGTATTTATATATCAGCTACATCTCCTGATTTTAGTTCTTTGGATATATACCCAGAAGGGAGAAGTGGGATTGCTGGATCATATGGTAGTTCTATTTTTAATTTTTTGAGAAACCTTCATACTATTTTCCATAGCAGCTGCACCATTTTACGTTCGTATCAACACTGTACAAAGGTGCCTATTTCTACACGAGCTCTCCACTACTTGTTATTTTTCCTATTGTTGATAATAGCCATCCTGATACATATGAGGTGATTATGGTTTTGATTTGCATTTTCCTAATGATTAATGATGTTGGGCACCTTTTTGTATACCTGTTGGCCATTTGCATGTTTTCTTTTGAGAAATGTCTGTTTAAATCCTTTGCCATTTTTAAATTCAGTTTATTTGTATTTTTGCTATTGAGTTGTAGGAGTGGAACAATCTCATTCTCAATGGTAGTTAAAATGGAGTTCCTGTATGAAATCCCCAGGGAATGCAAAAGGGAGAAGAAAAGAGCCAAGGGCAGTATCTAGGAGGCACTCACATTTCAAAGAGAGACTAAGGAGGGAATCTAGTGTAGGAAACTGAGGCATTTCCCCCAGTAGGCAAACTATTTTAATTTGAAATCCAGCAAGGAAACAGTATCAGACTGAAGAAGCTGATTTAAAATTATTTCTTTCAATATTTAATATATGTGTTCATACCTTGCAGGTAGTAGATAAACGAAATATTTTTTCATTTTTCTAATTCTAAGTAAAATGTAATATTCATTTAATGTATGTTTAACTGTTTCGTCTAGGGAGGGTTTTTCATGCTTTGTCTTTTAAGTAAGTCTTTAATTATTTCTAGATTGAGAGCCTACCAGAAAAATTATGATTTCCTCCATTACTTCTGGATCTGTATTTAATAACTTACTGTCTATAAATAGTATCAGGCAATGCAGTAATTATGCAATTACTAAAGGTCATCGTTGATGTAAATATATTTCATTCAGATGCAAACTTTTCCTACCATATTATAAACTTCATAAATACACTGATCCATGCTTGAAATTGGTACAGATTTATAACATATTGACACTAATAGTTTAGAAGTTGCCTAAAAATATTTCTCTGTCATTTGCTTCCAAGATGACAGTATTTTCAGGCATATGGTGAGCACTTGATCTAGCTCTTCTGCCCCAGCAGATTTCAAGATTATGTCTGTGCAGTATAATTCGTTATCACATAGATGTGTTTACTTTCATATGTAGCAGAACACTGGACCCAGCCTCAGAAGACCTGAAGTTGAAGTCCTGCTTCTTCTGTCTTAAATGTTATAACCGGGGAAGTCAGTTCAGTTTATTTCAGTGAATCCTTTACTGAATTTCTGGTATTACCAAGCACCGGAGAAACCAATCTAAATAAAATACAGTCTTAAGAGAGATGCAGACATATGAAAACCATTCCAAAATAATGTGTGAGAAGTATGTGCGGGGCACTATGAATTTGACAGAGATCCTCCTTTTTCAGCTTGAGGCATAAAGGGTGGGCAGCTATTTCTGGAGATGTCTGGGGTGATTCTTAAGAGGTAAACATGTGTGGCAGGTTTGGGGGTTAGGGAGAAGTTGGGGACTGAAAAATCAGAAGATTGTTCAGCCACGGAGAGTATAATAGCAATGCCAAATGAAGAGCAGGGTATGCTGGGGGAATTCTGGGTAGTTTTGTATTACTTGAAAGTAAAATATGAGATGTGAGGCCAGCTTCTGAGGGCTTCATAGGCCAAATGGAGTCTTAGGCTTTGGTATGTACTTGAAGGGACTTGTTGAAGTCTGTTAAGAATAGCAATCCCAGTCAAATATGCACTGCCGTTACTTATATAACTCTGGTGGGAGTGTGCAGGGTGCAATTGAAGGAAGCAATCCAGAGGCATTTGTGATGCTTCAGTGAAGCATGATAAGGGATTGAATTTGGATGGTGATAGAGTCAGAGAAAGGGAGAGCACAATTAAGAAAGAGTAAGGAAGTATCTATGTATTTATGACAGTGCTTGTTGAACCAGAAAAAAACAGCTTGAAGAGTGAAAGACCTGAACTTGAACCTCGCTTCATCACTTAAGGGTTTGAGCGCTGTGCAAGTTACTGTATTTTCTGACTTTCTGCATTTCTGAAAGTGAGGGTGACACTTCCTTTTGTTATTATGGGGATTAGATATAACCTAAAGCACCTGAAATAATACTTAAATGTAGAGTGTCTTTAAATGGTTGCTAGTATTACTATTCACATGACATCACTTAACATCAAAACCCTGACTCCACTCCTGCATTTTAGGTTTGTTGTGATATTACAGTAAGGTAAGTATTTGTTGATGGTGAATAATCTTTGGATAAGCAATCATTTCAGAAGATAAAATGTTTCATGTGCTACATTTTCCCTACTTGAAAGAAAAGTAGCTTTGGACCTCATTTTTAAAAAGTCTATAATTATAAATAATGCAGTTTATTGGTTTTTTAAGCTTTTTTAAAAAAAGCTTCTTCATTTACCTAGTGGGGGGTGGGGGTTGGGCAGAGGCAGAGAGAAAGAAAGAGAGAGAGAGAGAAGGAGAGAGAGAATCCTAAGCAGGCTCTGTGCTGTCAGTGCAGAGCCTGGCACAGGGCTCAATCTCACAAACGGTGATATCATTACCTGAGCTGAAACCAAGAGTCAGATGCTTAACTGACAGAGCCACCCAGGCGCCCTTCAGTTTATTGTTTTATTGAATAAAAAAAAAAAAAAAATCAGTGAGAATACTGGCTACTGAAATGCTAATAATGAACACATTTGGGAATTAGCTGTGTGGAGTTGTTACATTTATAGTGGTTAAGGTCACAGGAGAGCTGGGGTCAGATAGATGGCTTATTGTATGTCTCTGAGTAAGTTCATTTACCTCTCTATGCCTCAGTTTCTTGATTTCTAAGTGGCTGAACCTCCTAAGGTATTTGTGAGGATTAAATGAGAAAATTGCACATATAACTGCTCAGCTGTACATGCCAAGGACTTACTAAATAGTGACCAATATTTTTTGGAGGGCAGTGTTCAGAAGAGTGACTTTATAGGCACTAACTCATTTAATTAAAACAAAAGAAAAAAGAGAAAACAAACAACATCCAAAGATGGGCATTAATGTTAAGCCCCATTTGCAGACTTGGGTATGTAGACTGAGAGGTGGGATTATGCTGTTCAAAATCACATAACAAGGAAGCAGTAGAACTACAGCTAGACTAGTTCATTATATTCAGTGTTGCATTTCCTGAGTCTGATGTATACTCATACCAGGACCTGTGCCGGTGGCTTTCTCCCCTCACACCAACCCAGCCTGAGCCTTCCTCTCCCCCAGAGCTGTAGGACAGTCTCTGCTGAAGCACAATGGCGACCAACAGCTACAACACACACTGTGGTTTTATGGCAGAGCTGGATGCCACTCCACCCTGTACTGAGCTCTGGATGGCCCCGTCTGCTGAGGGTTTCAGCTCTAGTTTGGCTCCTCTTCCCATGAATGATACTCCCTGCCAATTCCCTACCTCCCATTTGCACCAGGAGCTGCCCAACTGGGGTGCATATTCCTGGAGTGAAAGAATTTTACTGATGCTCCTTTCAGAGTCCTAGGTTCCTCTCTTCCATCACCTAGAACAGCCTCAGCCTCTCTGTTTTATGTGAGCTGATAGGCTGTAGACTTAATTACTACATGAGTAAGGTCATGGGTTTTTTTATTGCAGATAGACACTATGCACAAGCCCTTTTCAAAATAAGTGATAGGTATCTTTGTTATAAATGATAATAACAATACCAATGAGCTCAGTAGAGGTAACGGCTGGAAGAATCTCATTTGTGAATGAACACGCTTGTTTATGGGAAGGCTCTGTTTTTCATGTGTCAGCTCTATCCTCTTTTACAGATAAGGACAAGCAGATAAAACCATGGAATTTGATTTGCTTTCCAGATAGATATATGCTCCCCCGACTCAAATTCAAAGATAAGATTTTGGTTGGCTGTTGAGGGCTTCAATGAAATAGAAGTTAACAATTTCCTGATCTCAACTTCTCAAATGCGTTTGGAGCTCTTCTTTCTCATGTCCCCATGATTACATAACTGGCCTTATAGTCTGAAGTTTTTTTTAGTCTTGGGGGACTCTACTCTTAAGACGAATCACTGTCAAGATTTGCATAGTCATAATTGCCATTTTGGTTTTATCTACTTTTCCCTGCTCATTTTTATGTAGATACACTGGTGAGACTACCAATAAGTGTCTCTAATTGAGAAAGAAAACTTACATCAATCCTAAAAAGAATTGTTCTGTATATCTAGTTCTGCCTTCACTTGTGGTGCCAAAGAGGTAGTTCATAATCACAGTGGCTGCAGTGGTGTTCGTTATAGAAGTTATCTGCCCATTGGAATAGAAAGGGAAGTAGCTTTGAACTTTTTAAAATCCAATAGAACTATGCTAATTCATGAATAAACAATATCATATGTTTTGTAAAAACATTAGCTATCATGTCCATATGTGTTTTCCTGAATGTTTTTTTAAATTTTAAAATTTTTAATTTATTTTTATTTAGTTTTTAATATGAAATTTATTGTCATATTGGTTTCCATACAATACCAGTGCTCCTCTCAACAGGTGCCCTCCTCAATACCCATCACCCACCCTCCCCTCCCTCCCACCTCCCATCAACCCTCAGTTTGTTCTTAGTTTTTAAGAGTCTCTTATGTTTTGGCTCCCTCCCTCTCTAACCTTTTTGTGTTTTCCCTTCCCCTCCCCCATGGACTTCTGTTAAGTTTCTCAGGATCCACATAAGAGTGAAAACATATGGTATCTGTCTTTCTCTGTATGACTTATTTCACTTAGCATAACACTCTCCAGTTCCATCCACATTGCTACCTACAAAAGGCCATATTTCATCCTTTCTCATTGCCAAGTAGTACTCCATTGTGTATATAAACCACAATTTCTTTATCCATTCATCAGTTGATGGACATTTAGGCTCTTTCCATAATTTGGCTATTGTTGAGAGTGCTGCTATAAACATTGGGGTACAAGTGCCCCGATGCTTCAGCACTCCTGTGTCCCTTGGGTAAATTCTTAGCTGTGCTACTGCTGGGTCATAGGGTAGATCTATTTTTAATTTTTTGAGGAACCTCCACACTGTTTTCCAGAGAGGCTGCACTAGTTTGCATTCCCAGCAACAGTGCAAGAGGTTTCCCGTTTCTCCACATCCTCGCCAACATCTATATTCTCCTGATTTGTTCATTTTAGCTACTCTGACTGGCGTGAGGTGGTATCTGAGTGTGGTTTTGATTTGTATTTCCCTGATGAGCGACGTTGAACATCTTTTCATGTGCCTGTTGGCCATCTGGATGTCTTCTTTAGAGAAGTGTCTATTCATGTTTTCTGCCCATTTCTTCACTGGATTATTGGGTTTTTTTTGGGTGTGGAGTTTGGTGAGTTCTTTATAGATTTTGGATACTAGCCCTTTGTCCAATATGTCATTTGCAAATATCTTTTCCCATTCCGTTGGTTGCCTTTTAGTTTTGTTGATTGTTTCCTTTGCAGTGAAGAAGCTTTTTATCTTCATGAGGTCCCAATAGTTCATTTTTGCTTTTAATTCCCTTGCCTTTGAGCATGTGTCAAGTAAGAAATTGCTGCGGCTGAGGTCACAGAGGTTTTGTCCTGCTTTCTCCTCTAGGGTTTTGATGGTTTCCTGTCTCACATTCAGATTCAGGTCCTTTATCCATTTTGAGTTTATTTTTGTGAATGGTGTAAGAAAGTGGTCTAGTCCATTTTTCTGCATGTTGCTTCCCAGTTCTCCCGGCACCATTTGTTAAAGAGACTGTCTTTTTTCCATTGGATATTCTTTCCTGCTTTGTCAAAGATTAGTTGGCCATACTTTTGTGGGTCCAATTCTGGAGTCTCTGTTCTATTCCATTGGTCTATGTGTCTGTTTTTGTGCCAATACCATGCTGTCTTGATGATTACAGCTTTGTAGTAGAGGCTAAAGTCTGGGACTGTGATGCCTCCTGCTTTGGTCTTCTTCAATATTACTTTGGCTATTCAGGGTCTTTTGTGCTTCCATAGAAATTTTAGGATTGCTTGTTCTAGCTTCGAGAAGAATGCTGGTGCAATTTTGATTGGGATTGCACTGAATGTGTAGATAGCTTTGGGTAGTATTGACATTTTAACAATGTTTATTCTTTAATTTTTTTTAATGTTTATTTTTTTTTTTTTTTTGAGAGACAGAGCACGAACGGGGGAGGGGCAGAGAGAGAGGGAGATACAGAATCCAAAGCAGGCTCCAGGCTCTGAGCTGTCAGCACAGAGCCCAATGTGGGGCTTGAACATACAAACTGTGAGATCGTGACCTTAGCTGAAGTCCAATACTTAACCAACTGAGCCACCCAGGCACCCCTTGAAAGTTTTTATGTAGTGGTTTTGACTCTTATCTCCATGTCAATTGCTACATTTATCAAGTAACTGCCACAGGCCCCCTTCTTAACCATAGCAGTTTTGGTGACTGTGTTTCTAATAAGCAAGATTTAAAAACCAAACCAAAGCAAACCAAATACTAGCCATCAGTCAAGTTTGTCACTTGTCTACTCTTTGAAGGGGCAGCAAATAAGTTGCAGATGGGTCACTACTTACAGTTCTTCGACATGTCTTGCGGGCTTGGCAGATGTTTTCTACAGTGTCTCCACTACACAGCATTTAAAACTTCCACTTAGAAGGAGCTCTTGCTACTTCTTCTTAGCAGACAGCCCAGAGTCATAGGAGTATGAGTGGTTGATCACATTTTTCTTCAGTCTGGGGGCGCTGCTCTTTGTTATAAAGGGTGGACTCACAGGAAGAAAAAGATGTGTGCCTGTATGCTGGGCTGCCACACTGAATTCCTTTCAGTTCCTTTTTCTTCTCAGAGGCTGGTCCTGCTAGTGATACTCTGAACTTGAGTTCTAGGTGGCCACCATCTTCCCATTCCAGGGGGATTGGCCCAGATGTCACCTTTTTTCCTGGCCATCCTCTCCAGGAAGGTCCTCCTTACTACTTTTTACCACTGCACTCAGTTATTTTCTTCCTATCACCTCCCACAAGCTGGTGTACTCATACTTTGAAAAAACTGATCTGTCACACCTTTGGGATTATAACCTCCAGAGTCCACATCTGTCTGGCTTATTGCTATTCATACACAATAGAACACTGCACAGAGCAAGCACTCAGTAAAAGTTTTTCGAACAAGTGTGAAATGAGGAGTTTTTTAGAACTGACATATCCCATCTTGGGTCTTTCTTTATCTGCCTTACTAATGTCACTGTTCATAATAACTTCAAAAAATTAACTAAATTTAGCAAAATTGTTGTTACTTTAGTGGGCAAAATTATTTTTTCAGCTGTTTTTTTTTGTTTTTGTTTTGTTTTGTTTTGGTAACAGCTAGCATAGAGTTCCTTTTAGAAAGAGAACTCAAGAAAAATATCTGTGTAGTCTACTTTGGTTGGGATAGGTGAGACACCAAGGCATGGTTTACATACTAAGATGAGACAAGTTGCTAGATAAAATGCTTGGCATAAGATGTTGCTAGTAATTAGAGGTTGGAGCAGGGAGCCATGCAGCACAATGAGACTCTGGAGCCTTTTTAAAAAAGTGCTTAACAGTTGAGAGGTGAGCAGTTTTTCATGGCAGGATAGCCACAGTCTTTAGAAAGCACAATTGTCTAATATCTGGTTTTAAGTTATTAACTTCCTCTGACATAAATCACTTTTATATAACACCAAACTTTGGAAAATACTGCTACATACACACATCTTGGGGAGAGGTTTGGGGAAACCAGTGGAAAGCAGCTGTACCCAGGGTTTGTCACTGTGGAACTAAGACTTGGATTGGCTGCAGAGATGACAGGTAGCTATAACTTAAATATAAGTGGCCTCATTTTTTTTAAAATTTCATTTATTTATTCATTGTAAAAGAGTGAGAGAGAGAGTTCAGGGGGAGGGGCAGAGAGAGAGTAGAGAGAGAGAGCATCCCAAGCAGGCTCTGCACCATCAGCATGGAGCCTGACAAGATGCTCTAACCCACAAACCATGAGATCGTGACCTGAGCCGAAATTAAGAGACAGTAACTTACTGTGCTGTCCAGATGCCCCTAAGTGGCCTCATTCTTTCAAGTGGTACTTTAAGTGGTACCACTTAAACATTTTTGGTTGGTGAGTTATGGGCTTACAGGAATCTCGGACTGCATTGAATGATGCATAAAGTTTCAGAACCATATTTATAATAGAATATAGTCATTGGTTAAAAACAAAGTGTTTGGTATTTTTAGTGTCATGTGAAAAAAAGCCAAAGTGTGAGTTATTAGTGATTTCTGTTTTTAATGGTAGGAATTCTATATCTTCTCTGTCCACTGCCTGTAGAAATTTCTGGTTACCACAATCAATTTCTGAACAGAATGCTGGGGAATCCTAAGCTATGCACCTTGTGAAAGAACTGGCTTCCTGCTCTGGCTGTGGGGTGGGATGGGGGGAAGTTAGGCCCTGAGACACTGGGGTCCTTCATGCAGCCCAGGACCCACCCACGATTCCTCTTGAAGAAGGAGAGTTCTCAGGTGATTTGGGAGTTCTCTTGGGGCTTTAATCTCTTGAGTATTGGTTTTTTATTTTGGTTGTCATTGAGAACGTTACTCATAGGTCTGCACGTTTTTCAAAGTCAGCCAAGTTGGGGGAAACACCTGCTAAATATAAAATCCACATGCTTAAGGGCATTTACTTTTTCTCACTATACCAGACACGCAATTAAAAAGTGAATATTATGTGATGGACTTTTGAAAGAATCATTGATCATCCCTCCTTGGGATGTAAAAGTCAGTAATGAAAACCCAAATTTGTTTTACCTTTTTGCTTTAAAAATTATAGGATGGTAATACCTTATTAAAATATATAAATCCATAAATTACCATTTATTGCAAAGCCACAAGTAAAATTATGCCATCATACCCAGTTCTGTGGGTATGATGGCTTGTTGGCTTTCCCTCTTAAACCTCAGAGGGGAAAAAATTCTCTGACTACCGCTGTGCATGAAAAAGTGTTTTTCTTTGAGATGCCTCTAGAATGTGGGTATAGCATAGATTCAGGGAGGCCTTTCCAAATGGCTTTAGAACAGGTTCATATCTTGTTCTTCAACTGAGTTTATATTTATGTATTTTTCTATTGAATTACTCAGTACTATTTCAGTGGTTCAGTGCCCTTAGACGTGTTTCTGTACCAGGATGATGTTTGTGTTCAGTGATCTTCAAGGAAAACAATGTGTGGGGAGGTGGCAATGCTTAGAGACAAAAAGCATAGGCTTCTAATGTTGGAGTCAGACACAACTGGGTTGCCTTAGTCATGCCACTGAACATCTATGAAGATCATTTTGTGAGAATGTAGAATTAGATTTGTTTAGGATGACTTCTGCTACATCAGGTCTTGTGGTTTAAATGGCACTTTGAGGATACATTTGGGAAGTTGAACAGTTAAATATGCAAATTGGCTTTTAAGATATCAGTTTGTTTGTATTTGTTTATTGCAGCTCTCTCTGCATAAAACCTCTGTCTCTTCCTTGTTTATTTGTTTAGTTAATCTCGAGTCCTTGAAGGTATATTTCCACATTGTGGTTTGCAGGGGGCCTGTCCTGACTTCCTGGTCTCTATTACATACTTTTTCTTTCATGTGCAGTTTCTTGCCCTAACACATGATGCTGAAATTCTTCCTCAACTTGCCCATTTCCTCCAGTTGTCTCTGAGCTCTGAAGGCAGTAATATTCTTTTTTATCACTGCATCCTCCATATCAATCACAGGCACAGTTCTGACACATAGCCCACCCTCAATAAGTATTAATTAAATGATTACTTGTTTTATTGATTTTCCAAGTATTATTTACTTTTCCGAGGGAAATAACCACCTGTGTTAAAAAAAAAAAAAAAAAAAAAAACAAAACTTTTCAGTACAATCACATGCTTTATTTCTGGCTTTATTATATGCTTTTAACAGAGGAATGATGGATTGTTATATTATGTAAAAAAGAGAACTTGGAATCCATGTCCTCAGAGAATTTCACATAGGAGGAAATTAATCATTTTATCTGATTCCATAAACTTATTAATGACAGAACCAGTATTTCAGAGAGGGAAGCGTTGTTCCAAGGTGAATGTTTATGGGTTTCAGGTTACTCTGTGTTGAACTCTAGTTTAGCTGTTTGGCTCTATTGCACTGGCTCAGATGTTGACTTCTCCAGTCCTCCCTCCCTTCACCTCTAATTTGAAGAGGGAGTTCAGGAAAGAGGGTGAGGACAGAAGATGGTTCGTCTGATGATTAAACAAGTTAATATATGAGCACATTTTGTGTAGTTGTAGCCATGGCTACTTAGTGTTAATGATTCTTGTTTAAGAGCTCTTTTATTCATTTATTTTATGTAGAAAACTGAGTTTTCTTTTTTTTTTCAGTTTTATTGAGATATAAGTGACATATAACATTGTATCAATTTAAGGTGTGCAACATAATGATTTGATATATGCATATGTTGAGAAATTACAGCCACAATAAGTTTAGTGAAGTCTTGATGATACTTCTGACTCCAAGGGAAAACACTTAACCAAATCTCTGAATTATTATTTATTCCATGACAAGTAGGTGTGAAACTTTTCTTGCTTTAATGAGGACTTTTGCTATTTAGTTATTAAATGCCCCTTGCAAACACCTCATAAAGGAAACTACTACCATGTTGATTTGTATCTGGTCTCTCCTTTCCATCCATTTAATTTTCCAACCTTCTGATTGTTAAATAGCACATACTGTCTTGATTTTGACCTGCAAATAACAAGCTGTCATTTATGAATTCCTTCTTAAAGATAATTATAAATACTTATTTTCTTGTGATGTCTAGAAGAGAACTGGGACAGAATATTTTTGGACTGTTATTTGACCATACAATGTCAAACAATGCTGACATTTGATTATCATAAGCTGTTCTGAACACTTCTTAGCCATTAGGACTCCAATACATGGGAGCTTGTGCTAACATACACATTTCTAGGGCTGACATGCAGAATGAAGACTTGGTTTTGCTCACTGGTAAGCATCATACTAAAGGGAAGAATAAAAGAAGGTATGAAGCCAGTGGAAAGTCTGGCATGAGGTAAAGTTATAAAGCAGATCAGGGTAATCATCACTGTTTTCCCAGGTCCTATCACTCTTCCGTCCATGCTTTCTTTTCTTGAACACCCTCCCTGAGAAACCTTTTCTACTGGATCTTAAAGCCATGCTACTCTGGTTATCTAGAGCTGGTTACAGCTAAGCCTCCCTCTTTACTATAAAAGGTTTTGCCAGGGGAAGGCTGCCCCTCCACAGTGGGCTCACCTTCACTTTTGAGGTAATGTATTTAGTTTAAGTTTTCCTTCTGCATACATGCAGCAACTTTTGCTAGTAAGTCCAAAGCAAAGCAGAGGGATTAACAATTCACAGCATTTCTTCTTTTTTTTTTTTTAATGTTTATTTTTTGAGGGAGAGAGTGTGAGCAGGGGAGGGGCCGAGAGAGAGAGAGAGAGAGAGAGAGAGAGAGAAGGAGACACAGAATCCACAGTAGGCTCCAGGCTCTGAGCTCTCAGCACAGAGCTCAACGCGGGGCTTGAACCCACAAACTGTGAGGTCATGACCTGAGCTGAAGTCGGATGCTTAACCGACTGAGCCACCCAGGCGCCCCATTTCTTCTTCTTTTTTTTAAATTAATTTATTATTTTGTAATGTTTATTTATTTTGAGAGACAGAGAGACAGAGCATGAGTAGGGGAGGGGCAGAGAGAGAGGGAGGCACAGAATCTGAAGCAGGCTCCTGGCTTTGACCTGTCAGTACAGAGCCCTATGCAGGGCTCTAACCCATGAACTGAGTGATCATGACTTGAGCCCAAGTCAGATGTTTGACTAAGCCATGCAGGCACCCCAATTCACAAAATTTCCGACTCTTTACTTCGTAGGGATATCTAGGTTTGTTTTTTACTTAATATATATAATTTTTTTTTTTAATTTTTTTTTTCAACGTTTATTTATTTTTGGGACAGAGAGAGACAGAGCATGAACGGGGGAGGGGCAGAGAGAGAGGGAGACACAGAATCGGAAACAGGCTCCAGGCTCTGAGCCATCAGCCCAGAGCCCGACGCGGGGCTCGAACTCACGGACCGCGAGATCGTGACCTGGCTGAAGTCGGACGCTTAACCGACTGCGCCACCCAGGCGCCCCTACTTAATATATATAATTTTAAGGGAACATCAGAGAATATAAAATCTGCTTCCTTCTAATTGACTCTTGAGTTTTAATTCTTTGCTCTAGATGCAAATATTAAGCTTGATTGTTTTGCCATTTGATGAATTTTTCACTTATTTGCAGGCTGCTGCAGTCTTTCACCAGGCTTCTGATCTCGTGTTGAAATATGAGCTTGTCATTTTTCCTTAGCGAATATGGATCCCTGTTCCTTAACTTGCCTGCTTGTCTCTTTTTGGTTAAACACCAGTTTTTCAGTATTTTATTTTATTTTATTTTATTATTTTATTTTATTTTATTTTATGTTTATTTATTTCTGAGAGACAGAAAGAGACAGAGCATGAGTGGGATAGGGGCAGAGAGAGAGGGAGACAGAATCTGAAGCAGGCTCCAGGCTCTGAGCTGTCAGCACAGAGCAAGACGCAGTGCTGGAACCCACCAACTGTGGGATCATGACCTGAGCTGAAGTTGGAGGCTTCACCGACTGAGCCACTCAGGCACCCCCAGTGTTTTCTAATAGAACGTTGGCCATAGACACATTATTTGAAGCCCTGGACCTCATATTATTTGTACAAGAAATTGACGTTTCCTTTTCCTTATTGCTGACTCTGTTTTTGTGGTTCCTTGTGTCTTTCTTACCTTTTTCATTGGTTTCCTTTCCTATTGAACCCTCATTTTCTTCTGTGTCATCATCATAGAACTGAATAAAATTTGCATTAAATAATTTTATTAACATATATTTTGTGTGTGTGATGGTGCTCCCTGTTAATTAACTATATTTTTATAAAGATAATATATACTTCACTAAAAAATAAAATTCCAAAAATACATGAATATTATAGAAGTTTCTGAGAGAAAAGTAGTTCTTATTCCTCCCTACTGACTTCCTATGCTATTTCCTAGAGATAAACTCTCTTAACAGTTTCTTGTGTGTTCTTTTAGACATTTTTAATTTTTTTTAATGTTTATTTTTGAGAGAGAGAGAGTGCGTGCATACACGTGAATGGGGGAGGGGCAGAGACAGAGCTGCCAGCGCAGAGCCTGACATGACACCCGAACCGTGTGATCATGACCTGAGCCTAAGTTAGACGCTTAACTGACTGAGCCACCCAGGTGCCCCTAGACGTTTGTTATATAAATCCTGTCAATACCTGGTTGTGGAAATATGTAACTTTAAATTTTTTTTGTAACTCTGATTTTTGTACCTGAACTTAATTTCTTTATGGAGCTTCCATTATCCTGATTATCTCTGAGTACTTGGAGACTGAATAGTGTCAAGGGCATCTGGACTGGACCACAGTCATCTCTATGTACCAGACCTCTCTTTTTCATCTTTTCTGTTTCTTTGGTTGTCACTGTGGCCCTGCCTGGTCATTTCTTCTCCCCAAATTTTGGCTTTGTGTTTGTGCTTTTGCTACTGAACACCAAAAGCTAAAAACTTTTTTTTTTTTTTTTTTTTTAATCCTGTAGATTCTTCTGTATTATCCTCTTCTGGAGATGTGGGACACACTGGGGCACATTCCTGCCTGAATGGGGATACATGTCAGACAATAATAGCAAGTATAAGACAAAAATGAAATATTTATCTAATATATATGTTAACTGAACATTCAATAGGGATTTTCCTGTTTTCTTAGTATTTTGACTGAGCCTGAAAGATGAGGATAACAAATCGTGAAGTCTCCTACACGTTCTCAAGACAGTTGGGCACTTGAAGGCCTTGTAGAGAGGAGGCCATACTGATCTGTGGACCTCATCCTTACCATCCAACCTATGTATACCGAAAATCAGAAACATTTAAGAGAATTTATTGAAGAGGGGGAATTTATAGGTGTAAAGAGTGCTTAGGCTTACCTATAGAGGTAAAGTGTTTTTGTTCTCTGGCTTCTTCAAGATTTTCTCTTTGTCTTTGATTTTCTGTACTTTGAATATATATGCCTTGAAGTAGATTTCTTTTCCTTAGTGTTCATCCTGCTTGATATTCTCTGAGCTTTCTGGGTGTGTGGTGCATAGTGTATGTTATTCGTTTGGGAATATTTTTAGCCATTATTACTTCAAATATTTCTTCTGTTTCTTTTCCACTTTCTTCTCCTTCTAGTACTATCGTTATGTATATATTACAACTTTTAGAATTGTCCCACAGTTCTTGGACATACTATTCTGTATATACTTTTTTCTCCATTTATTTTTCTGTTGGCATTTCTGTTTGGGAAGTTTCATTGATGCATCTTTAAGCTCATCAGTTCTCTCACCAGTTTCCGACAAGCCCATCCATGTATTGCAAAGGCATTCCTTATTTCTCTTACAATGTGTTTGATTTCTAGCATTTTAGACATTCTGTTTCTCTACTTACATTATTTCTCTGTTCTTACATTTGTCTATTTTTTCTTTCAGAGACCTTAGCATATTAATCATAGTATGTTAAATGATTTCCCATCTGATAACTTCCAAAACCTGTGTCCCATCTAAGCCTAGTTCTGATGCTTGCTGTGTCTCTTATAGCTGTGTTTTCTTCTTGCCTTTAGCATACCTTATAATTTTTATTGAAAGTGCATATGATATACCAGGGACTAGGAACTAAGGCATTTAGGCCTTTAAGTGTGAGATTTTATATTAATCTGGGTAGGAGCTGGCTGTGTTTAAATGTTTGCTGTAGCTGTAAGTGCCAGAAGTTTCAGTTTTCTCTGGTTTATTTTTTTCTTCTGTGTTTTCTTTGGATTTTAGTAAGAACTTCTTAAATAGACTCTGTGTTTTGCAGCTGTCTCCTTTATAATTCACGGTTATTATACTGAAGCCCTATGGATGTGGTGGCAAGGTATTAGGGAAAGGCAGTCTTCTATAATCTTAATTTGACTAAATCTCATTTTTATTAATGGACTTGAGTCCCTTGGATGTGACCTTTAGGAGCATTTCTTAGCCTTTTTTGGCTAGTGAGGCCTGGAGTTGACTAATTGCCATTTCCACAGATCCCCTGAGGCTCTGGTAATCTCCTCTGGAGGGAGGATCTTTGTTATGGAGAGTGCTCTGGGCATATTTCACCAGAATGGTATTGTGCTCCCCTCCTAGCCCAAAACAGGAGGGGATTTTCTTTGATCTTCAAGGTGAGAACTGCTGGAGTTCTTGGAGGTAAAATCCATGAAAATGTAGTGGATCTTCTAAGACTGGGCCCCTCACTCAAGCTAGTCCACATTCAGCCTCCTGCTGTCCACCAGTCCACCAGTCCACTGATGTTGTCATTTACGTGTTTCTACCAGTTAGTGGCTCCATGGCTTCTGCTTCAAGTAAGCCCATCTCAGCTGTGAGTCTCTGTATTTGTCTATCTCTCTAGTTTCTGAGGTGGTGGTTTGCCCTGTAATCTTAGTTCCCTGATTGATCTGAGAAGTCACTGATTTGCAGTTTGTACAACTTTTCTCTTGTGAGGATGACAGTGACAACTTCCAGGCTCTTTACATATTGGAAGCTGCAGGGGAATTCTCACTTTCTTTTAAGACTCTTCAGGATATCTTAGAAATACCCCAGTCCGGGAGCTCCACCTCCCTGCTCCTCTCCAGACTTATTGCTCTTTAATCTTCCACACATAAGTGTCCTCTCAGCGCTTGATGCTTCCTTTCTTGCTTTTCTGGATTTATTCCAACATATTTTTTGGTTTACATCTTCATTTTGCTGCAGTTTATTCTCATAGCTCCATAAGAGAGGGAATATGGGAAATAACTTTTTTTATGGGAAATAAATTTTGAATCTGTATCAGAAAATGTCTTCTAGCACCCAGTGTTACTGATTTTTACCAATGTGATTTTGCTCTCAAAGTTTACATTCCTATGTCTAATTCTTTGCCTGGGGGCAGAAACATATGTGTGATATGTCTGTGTCTGGGATATGTATGTGTGTATATGAGGAGTAGAGGGTCAGAGTTGGGAATTGATTGTTCTGTACATATGTTATGCCCAGAATTCATGATCCCCAAAGACCGCCAGGGAGCCGAGTCCGATGTAAAAGCAAAAGAGCCTTTATTCGAGCTAGCTCGAGCTCAATTCCCTACCTACACCGACGCAGCGGTGAGATACTGGGGAGAGAGAGCGAGTTTCAAAAGGAAAAAGGTTTTATTGGGGCCTAGGGGCAGTTGGTGAGGTAATGGCTGTGGCCTCAGCCGATTGGCTGGGGAAGGGTCCGAGTCCTGTTAGGCAGGTGAGCAGGAGGTTACTCAAGGGGAGGAGGCGTGGTCAAGGTGAAGGACACAGAACAAGATGGAGTTGGCCGGTGTAGGCCCACCCTTTCACATACCAACTTTCAACTAATCTATTTATTTTCAGTGCCACATCTCACTCCTACCCAATACAGGACCTGACATTTCCAAGTACCACATGTTTATGTGGTTCTGTTCTCCTGATAGGCTCCACCTCAACTAGGCCCCCTCAGTGCATCTTGTAACCATCTGAACCCACATTCCCAGACGGATTACAGATATATAGATATATATATATATAGATATATAGATATATATATATAGCGCAAAGATAGTGATAATTATACAGGTTTTATTGTGACAAAAATTTAGAAGCATTTTTACTATCTTTACAAAAATTTAGCAGTTAAGTTTTTAGTTAACATGACTTAATGATTTCAGTAATTGTTATTTTAATGCACAAGACTCTGCACAAAGCACCTATGGTTAGAGAACAACAATAGAGTTTCCCATTTTTTCATTTACTTCTATTGAGATTTTTTGTGTGTATCTTCAATGATATTCTTTGCTTTGAGTGTGAGTAAAACATATTTAATGCTTCAGTAGACCACTTTGGCATGTGTGGTGTGTATCATGCAAACCAGCCTCAGATTTTCTCGTTCTCCATCAACTGGCCCTGGGGAAATCCCTAGGTATTGTAAGTGGTACTACTGAAAAGAAAAGTGATAGCACAACAGGAACAGGCAGGGGCCATATGTTCAACTTCCTTGTGCCTTTGGATCCTGCTAGAGTCCATTCTTTTTTTTTTTTCTTTTTTTTTTTTTTTTTTTTGTGTAGAGTCCAGTCTTATATATGTCATTTACACATGCAAACTTTATGGCTTCCTGGGTTAGATAATACTCAATTCATGATGAATAGTCACATTTCATGTTAATGGTATCGCAAGGTTAAGTCTCCGTCTCTACCAAGAAGACTGGTAGCAAGAGAACAAGTGTTTTATAAAAAGAGAATATTTATCTTTTAAAAATGGTATGGCATATCTGCAGAATCCTAGAGGTCTATCTATGAATCTTCAGTCAGGGTTTGCTGTTGGGTTCATGCAATAGTCTGTTTTGCCAAAGACCTTTGGATCAATAATAGATCCTCTGGATTTCCACTTACGTTGCTGGATTACTAAGATGCTTGAACTGTCTTATTGTGATCTGGCTCTCACTTAATATTGGCAGCCTTACAAATTATTTATTTAATGAGTTGAAGGAAGAAACACATCCATTTTTTTTTTTTTTTATAAAATCCGAAAAGCTCACCAACAGTTGTTATCTCTATCTTTGTGATGAGGAAGCGAAGTATAGTACCTTGTCTTTCATTTTGGAGGGGATATCCTGGTATGTCTTGAACTCCCTGGAGTGTCAAAAAGTTGGAAAGACATTAGGTTTTCCTGGAAATTATCTCTCTATGTGTCTAGAGTTCCTATTGCTACTGAATACCCTCTAAGGTACCTGATAGTTTTTGCTGACTAGATTCTATTAGCATTATTTTACCATGTGGAGGATCAGCATGATGGCCTATGGAATGGTGAGATGACACAAGTATTAACAGACTAAACTCGAGCACAGAGCCAAGAGCTATAGAGGAGTAATGATGACCTAACCTTCTATCCTTGCTGGCTGAAGGTAAATGTGTGTGTGTGTGTGTGTGTGTGTGTGTGTGTGTGTGTGTGTGTATGTCTGAGAGAGAGAGACAGAGAGAGAGAGAGAGAGAGAGAAAATTGGAGCATTCAGGGTATCAGGGGCCATGTTGCCTTTTTCCATTAAAGAGTCTGCATATGGATCACTATGATTGAGTCACCACGTGGTTAAGTTAACAATAATCTTTTGATTTTTTTTTAAACCAATTTGTTTTTCACAGGGGCTGATAGGCCAGTTAAATGAGGATGGAGGAGGATTTATAATTCTAGTATTTTTCAAGTACTTGATGGAGGTACTAATGTATGAAATCCCCTTAAAAGTGAAGAAATTGATTTTGACCTACTATTTTGGTAGAGAGGAGTTATCCCTGAGACTTTCATTTTGCTGTTTCTATCATAATATCCTTTACTTTACAGGAGACTAATGTGATTTTGTCTGTAAGAGTATGTCTATTCCAACTGAGCACTCAAGAACCAAGGAAATAACCACAAGCATGTTTTTAGATGCACTAGGCCTCTGCTGAAATGGAATTGAGCCAAAGCTCCAGTTATAACTCTCCCTAGGTACATATTTTCTAATTCTTAGAAAACAATGGCATTCTGGGCCCTCCATGGGTTTATGTCATCTCAGAATCAGTATCCAATTTTTATTGGGAAGTATGGATAGTTCCTTTTCTCAACACATAGTTACCTTGTGTGTTAGGGTTGTCCAGAGTAACAGAACCAATAGGATAGATAAATAAATAGATAGATAGATAGACAGGTAGATAGATAGAAGGAGATTTGTTATGGACATTGGTTTACACAATTAATGGGGGCTGAGATATGTTACAATCTGCTGTCTGCAAGCTGGAAAACTAGGAAAGCCAGTGGTATAATTCAGTTGCAAGTCCAAAGGCCTAAAAACCAGCATTGCTAATAGTACAACTCCTAGTATGAAGATGAAGACCTGAGAACTAGGGATACAATGGTCTAAGTCCTAGAGTTCGAAAGCTCCTGGGAACCAAGAACTTCAGTGTCTAAGGGCAGGAGAAGATAGATGTTCCAACTCAAAAAAAAGTGGGAGAATTCACCCTTCCTCTGCCTTTTTTGGTTTTGTTTGGGCCTTCAACAGATTGGAAAATGTCTGCCTACATTGGTGAGGGTGGATGTTCTTTGCTCATTTGACTGATTCAAATGTTAAACTCTTCTGGAAACATGCTCAGAAATACACCCAGAAATAATTTTTTACCAGCATCTGGCCATCCCTTAGCTTAGTCAAGTTGACACATAAAATTAACCATCACATCCTGACAAATGATCTTAGTCCCTTTGAGTAGGATTCTAGGAATCTTCTAGGAAAATTTATGCTTGTGGTATTATTGTAAGGTCCTCCTGAAATCTCTGTAGTCTCATCTTCAGGTGAGTATGTTTGTTGACCCAGGCCTAGAAATTGGATGAGGAGCCTTAACTCCTTTATGTTGACTCAAATTGGGCCTCTGTTTATCAGATGTAGAAGGTTTTTATTAGTGTTATACAAATCAAGTAGAACCTCAGTTCTGTTCATATGTCTTAGCCCTTCATAAATTAGCTCATACCAAAGATACTTTGCAGGTCACATCATTTTGATAATTGCTCTGGTCCTCCTGTCCATCATGGTCCTCTTGCCCATCTTGCTCCTCCTGGTTAAGTGATGCTCTATTGTGGCTTACTGAAATCAGGGAGACTGGTTAAAAAGCATTTTTCAGTCTGGAAGGATAGCCACTATGGAGCCTCAGAGCTTTACAGGGAAGGTGGTGCTTCAGTCTTCCTTGACAGGATATTGACTAAAACAATGTATTTCTTAGTGCTTTGGGGTAGACAGTATACTCTGAGCCTTCTTAGGAGATTTAGTTAGGAGACTGTTATACTTGATTAATCTATTCCAATATTTCTATTTTCTTAAATCTTGGGATTTTCACATCTATATTTTCATCGTGGTCTATAATTTTGTTCCTTCCTCCATGGTCTTAGAATCCAATCCATTTCCATGATACTCTCCTTGGCTAACCACCAAGTAAAAATAACACAAAATGTTTTATTTTGTATTTATTTATTTATTTATTTGAGAGAGAGAGAGAGAGAGAGAGAGAGCATGAGTGGTGGAGGAGCAGTGAGGGAAGGGGATGGAGTATTCAAAGCAGCTCTGAGTGGACAGCAGAGAGTCCAAGGGCTCAAACCCATGAACTGTGAGATCATGACCTGAGCTGAAGGCAGACACTTAACCGACTGAGCCACCCAGGCACCCCAACAACTAAATATTTTAATTATTTTGGTTTGTAAGCTGTTTATTTTCTAAATTAGACTTTTTACCATCCTCACCATGACACATTTGGATTTGATTTTACTTATTGATTTTGAGGCAATGGAAGATGGATGAAGCACAACATGAGAAAACTTGTCATTCTCTTGAAAGTTATCCTGGTCAGGTGAAGCCATTAGAGGATTTCTGGTCTGAAAAGTCTCTACTCATCAGACAGGGAAGGAGGAACTTCTGCTCACCATGGTGGCCCTTTATGGACTTAGGAATTTGGGGGTACTCAAAGTTATCCTAACCCTAACCCAAATGTATCTATTCAAATCATTAGGCTCCCAGTCTTTCCCAATTAATGTCCTAAATTTTGCAGAAAGACCTGATGAAGTTGAGAATTGACTTATAATCATTGTAACTTAAGCTGGGAATTAAAAATCTTGAACTGGCTATTTCATTTTTTATTGGCCTCAGTAAGTACTTAGAAGACATTATTGACAGTCACAAACTTTACATTCTTCATTTTTATCATAATACTTTATTGTAGCAGCTACCTGGGCTGTCAAAGCATTGACTCCAAAAGGCACTTCATTTCAGGTGATCACCGGTGATTATTTAAATAACTATTTTACCAATGCATACATGTATTTTCCTGGATCCCACCATTTAGTTTTAGCAGGACCTTTATCTATTGAAAAAAATTTAGATCAGATAGAAAATCCTAGATTGCCTTTTTTTTTTTTTTTTGATATTGAGTTGTGAGGGCAGAATCTAACTTGTTTAAGAAATAGAATTACTATATACATATTATATGGGTTACAAAAATATTGGAAGTGTTAAAGAAACATGTTCAGGATGGTCATCTGGAATCACAGAGCCACAGAACAGAACTGGTTGCGTGTGTAGTTGACATTCCTGTCAAAATTAGGAAAGTGCCCTCAAAATTGGGAAGCTATCACTGTAGTTGCTATTTCCAGAACCCCACTGCAGCTTGTATGACCCACACCAGGAAAAGTGATGTTTAATTCCATGATTATCTTCTCACTTTCTAAGTTCTCGAATTCAAGTTTCACACACACACACACATACACACAAAAAAAAAAAAGAAAAAAAAAGACATCAATTAGTGGAATCTAAACTCACTGCAACTCTGCCTTTAAATTCATCTGGAAAATGTAGTTTCTATTTTCAGTCTCTTGTAGTACAGATTCTTTTATTTTTTTATAATTTTTTTTAACATTTTACATTTAACATTTTTGTAATTCATTTTTGAGAGACAGAGAGAGACAGAGTGTGAGTGAGGGAGGGGCAGAGAGAGAGAGGGAGACACAGAATCCGAAGCAGGCTCCAGGCTTCAGTTGTCAGCACAGAGCCTGACAGTGGTAGAAGGGCGGCTTGAACTCAGGGAGCCTGAGATCATGACCTGAGCAGAAGTTGGGCACCCAACCAACTGATCCACCCAGGCAGCCCTCATCAGATTCTTAATTGCTACATATTTTTCTTTTTCCCTTTTTTGCTTTTTCCTCTTTTTTTTTTTTTTTTTTTGCTTGTATTTATGTTTAAGTTCTGTTCTAGTTTCTTTTTGCCTATTACTCTTTTGAATGTGTAAGCTATTTACTCAAAAAAAAAAAAAATAAATAAAATGTTTGGAGAGAAACAGACAGCATGATCTAGGGCAGCTGCCAGCATCAGTTTGTGAGCATTATCTCTGAATGTTCTTCACTTACTCGCTGTGTCTTCTCTTGGGGCACATTGTCCTTCATTTGGACAAATAGGCAGTGAAGTGCCGTATATCAGTGATTTTCCAAATTGTGAATGTGTGTTTATGTAGTTCCCTTATTAACAGACTCTGGTATCTACTGCAAATATGATTATACTTTTTCCTCATCCCCACTCTAATTGCTGAGTTAGGAAGCTATGTCTCAGGGAGTAAAGGTGGCAAGTATAAATAGTTTTTCCCTTGGTCCTTTCTATTTTTCCATTCTTTGCGGGTGGCACTGGGCACTTAGAGAACTCATGGATGCAAGTGAACAGTAGTTGCTGAGTCTTCCTGGACTGTGCCATTTACTTTTTGAGAACTCCATTCCCTGCAGGGATTCTGGAACAGTGTCTATCAGTTTGTGGCATCCTTTCTGGATTTGGCAGATACTCTTTACAGTTTATAGTTTAGGATTATGACTCTTTTTAGCTTTATTTTCTTTTTTCTGCCTCTTGTTCCTTGTCATTTTGTAGGCTGAGCTAGTAGAGTGTAATAAAAACAGCTTTATTGTGACATATTTGTCAGAAATATGGAAATAGGAAAGCTATTGAAAGAAATATTTTAGATTTTTGTCTTTCAGAATATTTATAATAAAACAAAAGTCAAGTTCCTTTTTACTCATGTGGCTTTTAACCCTTTTCTGCACGTCAGTAAAGCTTAATAGCAACAACAAAAAGAGAATGAATTCAGTAAATTTAGTTGGATGATGATCTTGTTTGGGATCTAAGTAATGGGACATGCAAGTGACAACTTGAACCTCCACATTGTTCGTTATTAAACATGTGATAAATACAGCCTTTCCCCAGTGAGTTCCTCTTGAGGAAACTTTTCATTTGGGAATCTACAGAAAATTATGATGCAATTTTGCCTCCTCCCAGACCAATCTTCCTTTTAAAGCACTCGTGGATGCTTAACAGAGTCAACAGTATATTAAGAATAAATGGCTTCCCTAGGGCTATGGAGGGGAAATGGAAGAATGATAGGTATTAGGGCCAGAGTAAGACTAGTAATATTTAGGTCATAAATGGAAATGTCACTTTGTCTGGTGACTGTTTGCTTTGCATATTTACGATTTTAGTAATTTAAACCCTACTTTGTTTTAAAAAATATTTTAGACAATATATAAAAATATACAAAATAAAAACAAACAAGTGAAGAGACTGAGGTAAAAGGAAAATATGAAAAAACAAGATAAAGCAGGAAGTAAAGAATTTAACAAATGCTTGCTGCAAGCTTCTGTCTGCTTGCTAAAAGTGGGTTGGTGATTTTCTCAGAGCTTTCTAGAAACCATTGTGGAGAGGAAAGTGTAATTAGCTGCAAGATTCACAAACTCATTAAGATATAAACAAGGCCAGTGCTCAGGAGACCTGCACAATATTCTGGGTACTAAAATACTGGGTTAAAATGTGACTTGTTTTCTTAACAATATTCATAGGGTAAATAAAACAACAAATTTTACAGAGACTTTTTTTTGAACATTTTCTTAATGAAGTCAGTGGCATAACACCAAAAAGTAACTCATTTAAAACATATTCCAGTGGAGGTTAGAGTGGGACAGTTCAGGTGCAGACTCCTGCTGGTTTGTAGGTTTGAGTATTCAGAAATGTATTCATTGCAAAAACTTAATTCTTTCAGTTCTAATAATTGTTTTAAATTTAAATAAGATACCTGTGTGTAAAAAATTCAAGTAATATGAATAAATACAATAAAAAAGCAAAATGCACTTCTACTTTTCAAGATTTTTAAAAACCTGAATTTAAAAAAAAAAATTTTTTAACGTTTATTTATTTTTGAGACAGAGAGAGACAGAGCATGAATGCGGGAGGGTCAGAGAGAAGGAGACACAGAATCTGAAACAGGCTCCAGGCTCCAGGCTGTCAGCACAGAGCCTGATGCAGGGCTCGAACTCATGGACTGCGAGATCATGACCTGGGCCAAAGTCGGCCGCTTAACTGACTGAGCCACCCAGGTGCCCCTAAATTTGTTCTCTATATAAACAAATGCATAAAGTACATGTGTGTACATATGTGTGCACGCGCGCGCACACACACACACACACACACACACACACACACACAGTAGAGCTACATTTTGGCATCCACCACTCATAGCTCCAGAGCTATCATTTTTAAATCATATACTTTGGTTCGTATGAATATAATGAAGGATCCAGCCACTAGTCCATGTGGACTAATGGAATAACTTTGTTTGGGGAGAGTGCTCTTCATGCTGCCAAGAGTAGAAGCCAGGAGCAGATGAGTCCTAACAGACATCTGCCAGGACATTTACTCAGAGATTCTGCGGTAGAGCAGTCAACTGGGTCACGCTCTGGGTCTCTGCCCCTCATCGCCCTTTCTTCAGCCAGACAGCATATGTCACATATCTGCTTTTAGGCCAGAGATGTGTGAGTGACAACTCAAGTAGAAAGAAAGGCCCTTGCCCTTGTTTCTGCGAAGGTCATCCTGGCACAGAGATAGCCAGATCTAAAAGACCGTTGGACATTCTACCTGGTCATGAAAAAGAGGTCACAAACTCAACAAAAGGAACCAGACTTAATAGAAACACCAGTACAGGGAATTAAAATAGATATCGCGTATGTCCTAAGACTTAGAAGCAAAGATATCACAAACAAGGAATAAGATAAAGAATTTATGAAACAAGAATAGATAGTAATGGCAAAAATTAGAGAATGTGAATATAGTGTAATTATTAACATTAAACTCTGACTCTGTTTCCAGAAGAAAACTACAAAAACAGTTGAAGAAGAAATTAATGGGCTGGAAATGTGAGAAGGGACATAAAATGACACAGGACAAAAAGGGATAAGCAAAGATTTAAAAGTGGAGACATGGCTGATAGCATTAGGAGTCCCAACATCTACCAAAATGATGCCAGATGGAGAAAACAATGAGAGTGGAAGTGATATTTAGAGGAAAGAAAAGATAGGGAATTTCCAGAAATAGAGATATGGTCAAAAATCCCCAAATCCTGAGTGCACTGTATTCGGAGCACATACATGCACTCCTGGAAGCATGGTAGAGAGATTTTAGAGCATGAAGGATGAAGGGAAAAGTTCTAAAGTTTCTGTAAAGACAACAGATTACTTACAAAAAAACCCAGAGTTTTTTAAATATGAATTTTAGAAGCAACATCAGGTTGTAAAAGTTGATAAAATCAAAGATGAATGGATATTAGAAAAAAGAAAGTTAAAGTTAGAAATAAATAGATCTCAAATCCTAAGGATAAATTATTTTTAAAGGAAATGAACAGGAAAATGAAGGTTAAACAAGTAAACTACACAGTTTAACAATATGTTACTAGAGTACAAATAGAAAGATAACAATTATTATTTTCCAAGGAAAAGTCACATCAAATAATGTCAAGTAAACAATCTTAAGGGAAATAAAACAACACTGATTTTTAATCTGGGTAGAAAATTTTCAAAAAGGAAAGGATAAAGAAAGAGGAAAGGAGAAGACAGACAGACAGATGACTATAGGTAGGGAACTTGTGTCTTAAAATCTTGAAGTTCCTCTCCTATTAGCATTTCATGGAGAGAAAACCAAGATACTGACTCTACTACCACACCCTTAAAACTCCAGTCCCTTACTTTAAGAGCAAGAACCTACAGGCACTGTCTTGTGTCTATACTTAAAATCTCAGGGGTAGTGTTTTTTATTTCAAACAGGTGGTAATTGGGTATGGTATTCTTGTATGGCCATGCAGCTGTTAACATCAACTCTAAACATTGAAATATTGGAGTATGTAAGAAGTTGGAGAAAATCACAAGTCCTCATAGAATTTATAGGCTGTTGAGTAATAAAAGACAAAGGATGTTACCTCACCATTGAGTATAATCACGTTTTAGCTGGAGTTGTCTCTAAAGCAGGCACTAGAACAATATGCTTTATATTTCTCGCTCTAAAAATGGTTCATTTATTAAAAAAAGAAAAGAGACAAAAGAAAGCATTGGTAAATACCTCTTTAAGGCTGTGGTTCAAATCAGTGGACATCTCTATAGATAACAAAGACCATTTTTCCATCATTATCTTCCTATTTGGAGACAACATTCTTGAAGAATGTGGTTACAATAGTAAGCAGGTGTTACTGCAGAATTCGGTAAACCCTTCTCTGTGCCTGCTTCTCTGAGACACTGCTTCTTCCATTGTCTTAAGAAATGCGTAAAATACCATGTGAGAGAAGACAAGACAAAAGCCACTCATCCTGGACTTGACTGCCATAAAACTAGGCAAATAGTTTCAGAGAAATTTGTTGTAAACTAGGCAAATCTAATTCAATTGCATCTCTAGTTCAAAAGGATGCTTGGTCTATGGTGTGATCACACATGTGTGTGGAGCTCCCACCTGGGTCTGATCATGTTTTACGGTCTTTTGGACTTTTGGCAACAAGTGTTATTGTATCTACTTTCCCATAGCTTTCCCCTACTGTTAATGGAGTGAGAAATGAAATATGCTTTCTTAACTTCCCTTGGGCTTTAGTAAAGTTAGACTATGACTAGGCAACCAGCAATGGGAAACAGTGAGAAACAAATGGCAAATTCTCACAAATCAAGTCCTTCCTTAACGTCAGCTATGGCACATACACTGCACTGTAGCTAATAATAATAAAAAAAGAAATAAACAAAGACTTGTAACCTTATTGCTGTTTACTCCTCACCCTGCCCTCCATTCCTCCAGCTCTGTATCCCTAGGAGACAGGTGACTGTCAACATTAATCTTGTAGTAGCTACAAACATGAAAACTATCATCGACATGAATGGACTTACTTGACTGTGAATTCCTTAAGGACAGAGAATTGTATTCTATTGGTACTTTAAATCCCCAGACAGAGAACATTATGCCATTTCACATATATTTGTGCCCACTATACAGTTCGGCCAACTCCCTATCTATAATGGAAAAGATAAAAAAAGTAGTGCTGTGAACACAGAACTCTGGACCTTCCATAAAACATATGGCTCTGTTGGGATGATCTCCTCTCTATTCCACACTGACCTTTTGTAGAGGGTAGGTAAACCCGTACTCATTTTATCCCTGGGGTATTGAAACATCTTGGTTTTCAAGTATTACTTGAAATATTTGTATGAGAAACTGTAATATAAGACTATAAAGTATCTAGCAGGGACATTTTGTTATTATTTTATCTTTAACATCTTTTCATTTTGGGAATTAATAAACAAAACAGTTGTTTTTCAAGAGAATTAATGGCTCCTGGCAGGCAATGTCGTGAGAGAAAAAAGCCAGAAGTCATTTAGAATCAACTAATTTTTACTGAGTTTTCTACTATATGGCAAGCTTTTGCTAACCTTTGGCTATCCTGAAGTGAGTAAGACAGATATGTCCTTACTGAGTGGACATTTTAGGCAATAGGCAAAATGCCAACTGGCTAAACAAATAAATTAAACAAACAACCAAGTAAACAGGTATTTCGGTGCTTCATAGGAACGAAACAAGGTGCTGAGAGTTGAGATGGGGTCAGGTGGTGAAATGGGGAGGGTAATACAGAGGGACTTTGGGGAGGGCACTGGCAAGGTAAGAGGCTGAGGTAAGAAGGAGAGCCAGAGCCTAAACACTGGAGAGTATTTTAGACCAATAAACCAAAGGCAGAAATTTGAGGTGGGAAAAATTTGCATGTTTGATCTAGATTTGAATGTAAACATGGTCATTTATGAGCCTAAGTGGGCAAGTTCTTTTACCTAGGACTCGACTCTTATTTTCATTACCTAGAACTATTCATTTGATTCGTAAAATCAAAATAATAATGCCTATTATTATTATGTTGAAAATTGGTGTAGAAGTTAAAGTTCTCTATGACAAAGTGCCCAAGTCACTGTAGATCTTCAGAAAATGTTGTTTCTCTTTTCTGCCAACATTTTGTAGCTTTACATGAATTCCTTACAGTCAGAGCGATAACAGCAACAAAAAAAATGTTATACTTCCTTCGGACAAGTGTCATTCTGTTCCAAGAAGCACTTACTGTAAAAAAAAAAAATCTTTTGGAAGCTTTAAACAGGATTCAGCTGCACCCTAACAACTGTGACAGTCACAGATTACCATACCTATTTTTTAATGCAAGTGTATTTCAGTGACAGCAAAAACAAAACAAACAAACAAAATCCCAAGATTGAAATATAACAGATTGAAACTCTTACTTGGTGAGTTTTCAGTAATAGATTAGTGTGTATTTAATCGCCTTTTCAGCATGAATTTGTTTAATCTCTTTTACATTAAACAGACTGTTAAACAAGACTTCACAATGCTGCTCTATCACCACCAGAATTATCTTACTATCTATAGACATTTTGCATTTTGAAAAGCCCTACAAAAACATGTGCCTGTTTATATGACCTTTCATAACTAATTCCAGTTGGGTTTTGTCAACCAGTTGTAATGCTTGTTTTCTTAACAAGCAAGTAACTTGCTCTTTCTTGGAGCAAGAACATTTGATACATTAAATAATTAGAGCAGTTTAAGTCCTGAGCAAGTTCTGTTCACTAAACCATACTCCTCTGAGGTTTGCCACAGCCATAAAATGAGCCACAATAAAATAATCCCTGGTATTAGTAATTTAATAACCGCTGTGTGTTCTGCTGAAGAATAAGTGGCTGAACATAAGCTCTGTCTGGAACACACACACACACACACACACACACACACACCCTCAGATGGCATAAACCAGAACCTGTATTGTGGCTGTCATGATTGCAGAGAGGTCTGAGTATGGAAGGCCAGGTTTGGATTCACAGTAGCCCAGGTCTCTTAAGATGTAGAAAAAGACCTGCTTTTCCCAGCTATGGTCCTTTCTTCTTTAAATGTGAATAGCAGGTGACTTACTTTTTCCCACTGCCACCAAGACCTCTAGTTAGCAAGGTTGAGGTGGCTAGGAAAAGCTAATGGAGGGAGAAGATGTTTCTACTCCATAAAGATTTTCAGAGAGATGAAAAGAGCCATTTGGAGTTTGTGGTGGTGCTGATGAGGAGAAAAGGGAAAAAAAAGTTTTCCTGAAGAGAGTGAATGGAAATCTTATAGAAAACCAAATTATGACACAGGTGAAGTGAAACAAATTGAAATTACTTATTTTAGACAAAGCCAGGGTGAGTCATTTGAGTTAAAAATCTAAACCAAAGAAAACCCCGCTAAAATTTCCTTTTTAAGAGAATGGGAAAGGAATATTTGTTGTCTAACTAATTCCCAGGAATATAGACATTCTTTCTGGGAATAAGAGACAGTGAAGGGAGATTTATGTAGGTTTGAATTAAAGATGATTTCTTCTACTGGATACCTGTGAAAAACTGTAATGACTAATGAAACGAACTGTACTTTTAACTTTGTTCAGCCGAATGTATGTCTCTTATTTTCTCTTTACTAGTGGCCTAGAATGCCTTTTCTCTCTCCATTTATTTAAATCCCACAGATTAATGTTAAAAATATTACCTCCTCTGGAGGCAAACCAAGAAACAGACTCTTAACTATGGAGAACAATCTGATGGCTGCTAGAGGGGAGGTGGGTGGGGGGTGGGTGAAATGGGTGATGGGGATGAAGGAGGGCACTTGTCATGATAAGCACCAGGTGTTGTACAGAAGTGTTGAGTCACTATATTGTACACCTGAAACCAATATTACACTGTATATCAACTATAGTGGAATTAAATTAAAAAAATAAGTAAAAGTCTTACCTTCTTTCTTAAATTTCTTTTACTGACCCCCTTCTCAGTAAGCTACCCTTTCTCTGACTTTCCTTAGCTACTCTTTTATTATGGAGCTGGAAATCCTAGTTCAACACAGAAGGGGAAATAGAAAAAGGCTGTTTGTGGAATGGATAGATGGATGATCTCTTTAGGGATCTATATGCAAGAATTGTCAGTCTTTTGTTTTGGAAAGAGGGAAGTGTTTTGTGGAAGTTGGGTGGTGAAGACATGATGCCAACATGGAGAGGATGAGATTGAATTTTTCCTCTCCTTGCCTTTAGGGTGGGTTTTGAGCCTCAAAGGAGAGAGAGGTGAAGGCTGGAGGAATTATAATCATGAAAGACTCAGTGAGACATCAGATACAAGCAGTGTTTCTTTAGGGCCCATCAGAGCATTTATACCATAGATTTGGTAAGACGATCATCACAATCCTGTCTCTTTCTCCTCCCCTAGCCACATAGCCGGTGTGTTGTCACCTTATGACTCAGGAGGCCACTGGTGTTGGACTCTTGAGCATTCCATACGGTGCTCCCACAGAAGGCCCCGGAGCAGAGGCAATGGAAGGGTACCTAGATGAAGAAGCCAGAGCAGAGGGACACAAAGAGGAAATTGGTTATAAGAAAATGAAAGACCTCAAACAAGAGTCTCAGAAATATAGGGGGGAATTCTGAGGTTGAGAAGGAGGTGGGAAGGGGCTTAATTTCTGCATGAGCAAATATAGATTCAGAATCCTAGTAATTTGGCATAAATATTAATATGATTTTATTATGGAGCTGGAAATCCTAGTTGAACCCAGAATGGGAAATAGAAAAAGGCTGTTTTGTGGAATGGATAGACTGATGATCTCTTTAGGCTATATGCTCATAGCCTGGCATAGTCCCTTCCAGCGATTTCCCTTACAACTGTCATAGGTGATACTTTTTTTTTTTTCCAGCCACTGGTTATGCTCAGAGGTAGCCAAATATACAAATTGGGTGCCACCACCATTGGGTGGATTAAACAACACACATTTATCATCTCATAGTTCTGGAAGCTACAAGGCCAAGATGAAGTGTGGGTAGGATTGCTTTTTCTGAGGGCTATGAAGGAGAATCCATTCCATGCGTCTCCCTAACTTCTGGTGGTTTGCTGAAAATCTTTGATATTTTTTGGTTTGTAGATCTCTGCTCTTATTTTCACATGATGTTCTCCCTGTGTGTCTTTGTTCAGATTTCTCCTTTTTATAAGAATATCAGTCATTGGAGAGGGACTCACACTTTACTCCAGTATGACCTCATCTTAACCAAATGTATATACAACAACTCTGTTTCCAAATTAGGACTTGAACATAAGAATTTTAGGGAAGACACAATTTCAATCCGAAGTAGTTGGACATGTTTAAAACGTATATAGATGAATCAGAATTCTTGGTTTGAGAATCTGAGGCTGGTGGTGGGGGTGACAGAGTGCTTTCTTTGAAGAAGAAATGCTCTTGGATAATTAAGTTACTGGTTATTCCTTTGCCCTATCTAGTGGTGAGGAGAGAGAGTGATCATGAATTGAACAGATGCTATTCCCTAGTTATAACCATCATATTTTTTCAAACCCAAATGAGAGCACACAGTATAACATACAGGCTGGCAATTGATAAAATGTATAAAATTGGGGCCAATTTGAATTTATGGCTACAAGTTTGTGGTAATATATTCAGGGGAAGGGATTGGATATAAAATATATGATTCCAGGTACGATAGGTGGCCACCCCCAAATATCCACACTTTAATTCCTGGGATTTGTGAATATGTCATATTTTATGACACATTTATATCTACTCCAGATATAATTAGGAGTAGAGACCTTAAACACGATTATCTTGGATTTTTCAAGTGGGCCCAATTAGGCAGAGAACTTTCTCTGGCTGGAGGTGGTAGAGATGAACCGGAGAATAAGATCAGAAAGATTCAGAATATGAGAAGGAAGCAACCCGCTATAGCTGACTGTAGACACTGAGAATAACCCCTGGTTTACAGACAGCAAGGACATAGGAACTCAGTCATACAACCACAAGGAACTAGAAACTATCAATGACCTAAATGAACTTGGAAGTGGATTTTTCCTAAAACTTCCTAGAACTCAGCTAGCTGACACTTTAACTTTGCTCTTGTGAAACCAGAACCAGTGGAGCCAACCCAGACTTCTGACCTACAGAACTGTGATTTAATAAGTTTGTGTTGTTTTATACTCCTGAATTCATGGTAACTCATTATAGCAGTAACAGAAAATGAATACAGTAGGTGTCAGTTGGTTTCTCTTTTAAAATCAACAGGGCGCCGGGGCACCTGGGTGGCGCAGTCGGTTAAGCGTCCGGCTTCAGCCAGGTCACGATCTCGCGGTCCGTGAGTTCGAGCCCCGCGTCAGGCTCTGGGCTGATGGCTCGGAGCCTGGAGCCTGTTTCCGATTCTGTGTCTCCCTCTCTCTCTGCCCCTCCCCCGTTCATGCTCTGTCTCTCTCTATCCCAAAAATAAATAAAAAAATGTTGAAAAAAAAAAAAAATTTAAAATCAACAGGGCGCCTGGGTGGCTCAGTTGGTTGAATGTCTGACTTCAGCTCAGGTCATGATCTTACAGTTTGTGAGTTTGAGCCCCACGTCGGGCTCTGTGCTGACAGCTCAGAGCCTGGAGCTTGCTTCAGATTCTGTGTCTCCCTCTCTCTCTCCCCCACCCCTGCTCATGCTCTCTCTCACTCTCAAAAATGAATAAATGTTAAGAAAAAAATTTAAATCAAGGTAATATTGGCTTTAGTCTCCCCTTCCAGTGTCCTCACCAACATTTCTGCAAAGCTTCGGGTCATGTATGATGATGTATACACTCATGAACTTCTCTGGCACCCAGCTTCTTTTTCTACTGGAGAGTCCTGTAAAGCACATGTGCAGCTGAGTTTGGCTTGCCCTGGCCTGCTGGAAAATGAGCGACCTGAGATGCAATCCAAGTTGTCCTAGATGAGGCAGCCAAAGTTATTCTAGGTCAGCTGACAGCCAGCTCATCTTCAGTTAAGTTGTGAGGAAACCTAAGGAAAATTACAACTGAACTGCCTGATCACATTTGTGCAAGCAGTAAACTCTCATTGTAGGTCACCAACGTTTTGTGATTATTTGTTACAAATTACTTCTGTCTTATTAGATTACTCACATTGACCTGTTATTAGATAACTCACAGTAAGAGAACTTTTGCTACCTTATTAGTGCCAGCCTTTCCACTCTTACAGCTCTTTCTCATGCCTTAGCCCCACAATTTCTAGCCTATTTTAGCATTCTTTTTCTCTGTGTTTTCTATATCTCCCACTTATTCCTATTGATGTTAATTTCCTAGTTTTTAAATAATAGCTTCTTTCAATGACCTGTTTATCAAAAGCAACTCTTTGTGCAGTAGTCCTCTGGGGAATTAGAGAAGAGGACTCATCCATAAAAAGTGAATCATAGCATAAGGTTAATTCTGAAGATGTCTCGAGTGATGTCCCTAGGAGTTGGGATGACCAGAGAGAATGGTCAAGGTACCAGAACAGTTCCCCAAAAGGGAGAAGTAATGTCTTTGGTCATGATTTCTTAGATTAGAGAATATCATTCAGGTTCAACTGTATTCAAGGGACATACATCTGTCCTTCTGACATCCAGTCCCAAACTACCTTGTAATGTTATTTAAATATATATGTCACAGATTCTCAACAAGATTGTAAATGCTTTGAGTGTAGACTTTGTTTTCTGTATCTTTTTGAAACCATGATGTTTCTTACTGAGCCCTGCATATAGTGGGTAAATCAGTGTGTATTAATAATGATGATGAAGAAAAACAAGAGGCTGAAGGAAGAAGAGAGATAACGTGAAGAATATCTCTAATTAGTTTCTGTTTCTCTTAATTATTTATCTTAATCTGTGAAGATACAATATGGATTTAAAAAGGAATACCTTCAAATAAAATTTATTTAAAAAATCATTCTCAGATTCTTAGTGTGGAATGTACAAATCAAATGAAGAGTAGATTGCAAACTGGGACTTTGAAACCATTGAAGTCAAGAAGTAGGAATCCAGGGGCGCCTGGGTGGCGCAGTCGGTTAAGCGTCCGACTTCAGCCAGGTCACGATCTCGCGGTCCGTGAGTTCGAGCCCCGCGTCAGGCTCTGGGCTGATGGCTCGGAGCCTGGAGCCTGTTTCCGATTCTGTGTCTCCCTCTCTCTCTGCCCCTCCCCCGTTCATGCTCTGTCTCTCTCTGTCCCAAAAAAATAAATAAAAAACGTTGAAAAAAAAAATTAAAAAAAAAAAAGAAGTAGGAATCCAATAGCCACTCACTGATTATTAAGTCAATGAAGATTGTAATTCATTGAAAAAAGTACTAGCTCCATATGCCTAAGACATAAAGCTTGCTGGAAGGCAGCTATTGATGTGAAAAATCACTGCTTAATGTTAAATTTGCTTTTAATAACTCCTTGGCAGAATCCTACTCGCAATTATAACACAAAGCAAAGTACATTGCAACATGTGTGAAAATATCAAGTCTGAAACTTATTTTATTTAGAACATTCATCCTTTGCCTTACATTTGGAATTTCCACTGATTCCTACATTCATTTACATAACTTCCTCAGAGTATTAATAAAGATTAGCTGTAGAGTCAGAGAATCTTACTTTTAAAAATAGCCTTTAGGGGCGCCTGGGTGGCTCAGTCGGTTAAGCGGCCGACTTCGGCTCAGGTCATGATCTCGCGGTATGTGAGTTCAGCCCCGCGTCGGGCTCTGTGCTGACAGCTCAGAACCTGGAGCCTATTTCAGATTCTGTGTCTCCCTCTCTCTGACCCTCCCCTGTTCATGCTCTCTGTCTCAAAAATAAATAAACGTTAAAAAAAAAAAAAAAAAAACATATGGGAATCCTTCTGGAGACCTCCCTTTAAAAATAGCCTTTAGGGGCGCCTGGGTGGCGCAGTCGGTTAAGCGTCCGACTTCAGCCAGGTCACGATCTCGCGGTCCGTGAGTTCGAGCCCCGCGTCAGGCTCTGGGCTGATGGCTCGGAGCCTGGAGCCTGTTTCCGATTCTGTGTCTCCCTCTCTCTCTGCCCCTCCCCCGTTCATGCTCTGTCTCTCTCTGTCCAAAAATAAATAAACTTTGAAAAAAAAAATAGCCTTTATTATTTTTCTTAATACAAAAGAAACAGATAGTAGCAATACACATGACCTGTTTTAAATTCCTAACATGTACACATGGAAGCTTGACATTTGTCATTTTTAAATAATTAGCATAACACTCTGACCTTAATATAATGGCCTTTGAACCTATAAAACAGTAACATTTGGTTGAGTGTACAGATAGCTGTTGAAGAGTATATCTCGGCCTAAAGATAGAGGAAAGGGATGTACTGTTACCTTTAAAGTCTCAATCTTAATATCCTAAATCCTCATGCTCATGTATCATTCTTGTGATGCCAAGTATAGAAGACTCACTATGGCTACAAATTGGTTGCTACTCTTCCAACTGAGAGGTAGAGTCCAATGCCTCTATTCTAGAATCCAAACTGGCTTTAGTTACTTGCTTAACTGCAAGTAAAACATGGTGGAAAACAATTTCTAGGACTTTTAAGGCTAGGTCCTAAGAAGTTTTGCAAGTTTTACTGGGGCCTATGAGAACACTGTATGCAAGCTATGAGCTGCCGCATAAAAAATCTGCCTAACCTGAGGCTGCCATGATGGAGAAATGCTTCAAATGGCAGTCCTCGAGAGCCTCAGTTTCCAGCCATAGCCTTCTGGATGCAGACAGGAGAGTGAAGCTATCTTGAACTGTTCATAGCAGTCTGTTGGCCAGTTGACCACCACTAAGTAGCTTCAGTCAGTGCAGTGAGAAACAGAAGAATCACCAGCCAAAGTCAGCATGAATTCTTGGTCCATAAAACTGACAGCTGTGTCAGGATGGTCTTTTTCTTTTTTTTTTTGAATCACCAAGTTTTGGGAAAGTGTGTTAGTTATCTATTCCTGAATAGCAAATCACACCCATACTTAGTGACTTAAAACAGTAACAACCATCATCTTTCAGTGTTTGTGTGGGTACGGAAGTCAGACAAGACAGGAGGGCAGGGTTATCTTCATGTCACAATGTCTGAACTGGGAGTACTTGAAAGCTGGGGGTGACTTGATGGCTGAGGTCTTGAGTCACATGGAGACATCTCTCCTTTGATTTATGGTTGTAGATTCTGGCTGTTAGCTAGGACCTCAGCTGGACTGTTGGCTGGAATATCACATGGGTTTGTGGCCTCTCCATATGGTCTCTTCGCATGGCCTAGTTTGGGCTTCCTCAGAACTTGGCTCTAGGTTCTAAGAGAAGTGAATGCTCTATTGCTTCTTATGACCTAGTCTTGGAAGTCACATATGTTCTTTCCAATGTAGTCATAAACCACCTAGATTTAGGGAAGGGAAAATAAATTTCAGGTGACCAAATCTTCCCTGAGACTGAAGGGTTTCCTGGGACACAGGACTTTCAGTGTTAAAACCAGAAACGTTCTAGGCAAACCAGGACGAGTTGGTCACTCTACTAAACCCCATGTTCTGAAGGTGTGTCAGAGTCAGACTGTATTTAGAGCATGTTGGATGGGAGATAGTATTGGGGCCATCTTTGAATAAATTCCCCCCCAGGTGTTTTCTTTATGCAAGAATGTATAACTGGAATACCAACTAATGGTGCAAGGGCAACAAGCAATTCATAGGAATGTAGATTCTGTGAGAAAAGAGACTTGTTGTTCTTGTTATTCATTACCGAGTCTCAGGACCTAGAGTAGTGGCTGGTGCATAGTTAATGTTAATAAATATGTATGAAATGACTGAATAAATAAACAGCAAGTCTTACAACATCCCATTCCATAAAATCCTGCCAATACCTGACTTCACCACACTTTTTTGCTTACTAATAACCAGAGGAGAAATTGCTTTCAGTGTCTGTTTAAAATAAAATGGCAGCCTTCCAGGGCAGCAGAAACTAGAAAACTCATCAAAACCAATAAACCTTAGAGAATATCACTTCATCCTCATGAGACAAGCCTTAGTATTCTCTTTCTTACGTGCACTTCACAGGCAGAATCTTAGATGACTGTAGCAAGGACAAGAAGAGGGTCCTTATATTTGCCTAAGACTTAGGGTGTTCCTGTTATGACAGGGTCCTTTTGGTTAAAAGTTATACTCTCCAAGTAAGTGGTGGTTGGGAATACTGCTTCTGGTTTATAAAACCCATAAAGAGAAGAGAGAATAGGATAAATTATAAAACCATAACCTAAGGCTTTTATAGAGAAATAAAAGTTAGGAAAAGTTAGCAGAGGAAGTCCATGCTTTAAATCCGATCCTTTAAAGACAAGATATAAACCACTGTAGAAAATAAAAGGGAATAGAATCATTGGGAGGCCATGTTGGCAGCTGGCTGTACTCTGTGTATTTATTTCCTCATATTTCATATTAGGGAATTTATTGTCCAAAGTTGAAATATGGAGTTACAGTATTTAACAACTCCAAATTCTTTTTATTTTATTAAAAAAAATTTTTTTTAAGTTTATTTATTTTTGACAGAGACAGAGTGCAAGCGTGAGCTGGGGAGGGGCAGAGAGAGAGAGGGAGACACAGAATCCGAAGCAGGCTCCAGCCTCCAAGCTGTCAGCACAGAGCCTGATGTGGGGCTCAAACTCACGAACTGTGAGATCATGACCTGGGCTGAAGTCAGACACTTAACCAGCTGAGCCACCCAGCTGCCCCAACAACTCCAAATTCTTGATAGTTTTTAAATAGCACATTTCTGACAGGAAGACATTGACAAGTCCTCTTTTGGGAAAAAAATGAAAATGAGATGGGATAATAAGATCAAGATAGAGAATGGAGAAGCTCAAAGGTCAGACCAAAGGAATTTTTTTTCCATATGCAAGAGAGTGACTTTTCTCTATTTTTACCTTAACATGTCAGTGCTTTTGTAATGTTTCTGTTTCTCCATAATTCTATGAGTTTCTTAATCCTGAAGTTTGTAAAATAGACTTTATTATAAAGGTATAAAAGCCTACTTCCCTTTAGTATTTTTCACATTGTGGCACAAATCTCACAAAATGAGAGATTAGATATTAAATTATATTTCCAAAATAAAATAAAATTAATTTCCATAGAGAAATTCTATGATTAAATATAGCATCATTCCATACAAGCTATAAACTTTATTAAGATAATTTGGGGGCGCCTGGGTGGCTCAGTCGGTTAAGCGTCCGACTTCAGCTCAGGTCACAATCTCGCAGTCCGTGAGTTCGAGCCCCGCATCTGGCTCTGGGCTGATGGCTCAGAGCCTGGAGCCTGCTTCAGATTCTGTGTCTCCCTCTCTCTCTGCCCCTCCCCCATTCATGCTCTGTCTCTCTCTGTCTCAAAAATAAATAAACATTAAAAAAAATTTTTTTTAAAAAGATAATTTGTTATGATATTGAATAATTCTGGTGTAAATTATTGGCAAACGACAGAAAAAATTCTAATGTAATTGTCAAAATGAATTAAAGCCATTTGAAAATAAATCTCTTTAATAGTTTCATGCTATTTTAAAACTATTGAAAGTTTGGAGTTGTTATAATGTAATCTCATGTTTCAACTTTGGACAACATTAATTGTCATAAAAGTTGAAGAAATGAGCACATGGTGTTGCCAGCTGCCAAGATGGCTTCCAATGATTCTCACCTTGTGACATTCACACCCTTGTGCAGGTCCCTTCCTCACTGATTAGGGCTGACCTGTGTGACCCACTGAAACTGTGTGAGATAATAAATGCGTGCAGCTAAGTTTTAAGGTTTTGTTACATAGCAATAATTGATTCACACACCTACACTAATTCCCACTTTCTCATTTGCTCCAAAATATTTGTTACTCATTCTGATTTTAATATCTGATATTAATATTTGGTATTAATTGTGATATCACCAGGATTTATAATATTATATTTCTTTTTTTGTCAAAAATTTTTTAAAATGTTTTTATCTAGTTTTGGGAGACAGAGAGGGCCAGAATGGGAGCAGGGGAGGAGCAGAGGAAGACACAGAATCCAAAGCAGGCTCCAGGTTCTGAGCTGTCAGCACAGAGCCCGATGTGGGGCTCAAACTCACAAACCCTGAGATCATGACCTGAGCCAAAGTCGAGGACTTAACCAACTGAGCAACCCAGGTGCCCCTATAATATTACACTTCAGTTTGTGACCATAATATCCAATTTTTTAGCCTTACCTCTTTATTTCTATAGAAGTATAAAAATTTCAGACCTTGTGAACAGTCCTTTTTAATATGGGTTTTTCCCTTCTGAGTACTTAAGTTTTGAACTGTATTTAGTTGGCTGGATTTCAAGTAGTTTTTTTTAAAATTGTTTACATGTATTTTACTCCCAGCTGTACACTAGTTGAAAGCCAGTCTAATATTTTCTAACTTGCTTATGAATTACTTTTTCATTTGGCTATCCTTACTTTCTTTTATTGTGTGCATGAAATTTAGTAACTTCACCAGATACAGACAGTGGTAATCATTATCAGTTTTTTCTCCGTTTCTTTTATTCTATGCATACATATTTCTTTGTTCCATATTTTCAGTTTGCTGTTCAGGAGTTCAGAGATACCAAATCAATGTATGTGCAAAGCTATAAACTCAAAGCAGAGCCTCCAGAATCAGACTGGTGGGTTCAAATCATAGATTCACACACCTACACTAATTCCCACTTTCTCATTTGCTTCCAAATATAGATTGGTCATCAAATCATAGATTGGTCATTTAATAGCTTGAAGACCTCGTATATGTATATATTTTAACCTTTTTTTCTTTGTGCTTATCAGTTTTCTAATCTAAACATGAAGATACTAATATTACCTATCTTTTGAAGATTTTATAAAGGTTAAATAATTAACACATGTTAGATATAAGAAGCATACGCAAGGGTTTCCTTGTGTTTACTCTGATGTTCATGTAGCATCATTAAGTATCTGTAAGTTCTTTGTTTCATCAAACTTGGGATGTTTTCAGCCCTTACTAATGCAAATAATTTTTCAATTCCATTCTCTCTTCTCCTTCTGGGATTCCCATTACATATATTTTAGATGATTTGATATTTAACAAGTCCCTGTCTGTTCTGTTTTTACAATATCATTTATTTCTGTTTTTCATATTTGATAATTACTATTGACCTATATTCAAGTTTGTTTACTTGTTCCTGTTATCTTTTTCTTCTAGGCTTAGGTTGTTAAATTCATTCTGTGAAATTTTTAGTTCAGCTATTGTAGATTTCAGTTCCAAAGTTCTCATTTTGTTTGTTTTAACTTCTGTGTCTCTGCTGAGATTTCTTATCATTTTATTCATTATGAGCATATTTTGTTTTACTTCATTCAGAATAGTTCCAGAAGTTTTCCTCCGAGTTTTAATATCTGTTTCATCTCAGGATTGATCTTGTTTGATTTTTTTGGTTGTTGTTGAAATGTCTTCCACTTTGTGCGTGTGGTTTTCTAAGTTATTTTTTGGTGTGTTAAGCATACCAAAAATTGGATTCCAGGTACTTATGACTATGAAATTGTGGAGATTTTAGATTCTGTTATTTTTCTCCAATGAGTGTTGTTTCTTTGTTTTATTGGGCTATTATTTTGGCTAAAATTCACATGTGCACTCTGTTTCTTTGATGGAAACTCTTGTGCCAGTTCCATTTTCTTTTCTTTTCTTTTTTCCTTTTTCTTTCTTTCTTTCTTTCTTTCTTTCTTTCTTTCTTTCTTTCTTTCTTTCTTTCTTTCTTTCTTTTGCTTTTGTTAATCTGCTTTGATTCTGTGCCACAAATACATGTTTCAGGAGCCAGTGAAAGATATGGGTAGATAGCACTTAGGATTCAATCTCCAAATGGCTCTTTCCCGTCAGGAGTTTTCCTACATTCTTTAGCATCCATGGTATACATGACTTTAGTTTTATTGTTCCCTTGGTCAGAAAGACTGTAATCTTTCCACTGGCACCTATCCTGTGTGTGAGATGCGAATACCACATAACCTCTTGTTAACAACCATGAAAATGGGAATTGTCTTGGCATAGCTCCTCTGTTCACTTGCGGGTGTTTACGCAGTGCAGAACTGTCCACAGTTCACCAGTGCCTTCAGGTAATTGCTTTTTGTATTATGTCTGGATTTTACAGTTATTTTCTGTGTGTGGAGCGGGGGAACTGTCTGGTATAGTATTTATTCTGTTCATACTAGAATCAGAAATCCCTCCCTTATTTCTAAAAAAAAAAATGTGTTCCTTTCTTTTAACTGTGCTTTGAGTCAAAGTAATAGTAAGTAGGTGCTTTTTTATGCCACCAGCTCTAACTAAAATGTCTTCCAATTTTAATCAAGCACTGAAACTTATCTAGTTTTACAGTTCTTCCTCTCTCTTTGTAAATCTCTTTAAAGCAAACTAAGCGTTAAGAGACAAGGTTGTTTTTGTTGAACCTGTATTTAAAAGCATAGTCTTTCTACTATCATATGTTTCAAAGCACATCTCCAAGAACAAGCGAGGAGTTGTATAATTAGGTTTTTAACTGGTAACATTGGGTGAGCTGCTTAATCATTGTGTACTTAAGTTTGTCTGTGTATTTGGACAAAAAATATCTACTCCAAAGGACAGTGTTGAGAATTGAATGAGTTGATGAATGTAAAGTCTCTAGAAGAGAGTAAGAAATAAGAAAATGTTTTTTTTCCTGTTGAACTCCTCATTTCATATTCTGCTGATTCCTAAATCATATCTAGACTCTCTTAATTACTTGTAATCTATCCCTTCTTTTTTATAATCTATACTCTCTATAGTTATTTGCAAATTTAGCTTATACTTCCCATTATGTTTAAACTCCCCTGGGGGGCAGCTTTTGCTTATTTGTGTGTCTCCATAGTGCATACACTAGAAATATTCTATTCTATGAGTATTTGCGGAATTGAATTTGTTTTCTTGAGTTGCCATTTCATCAATGTTATAGAAGCTTCCTCATAAGATATTGTAAAACTCAATATATGTTCTTAAAAATGCATGAAAAACTCTTAGTTTCATTGACTTTTTCGTTCCTTTGATCCTTTTTTGGTATTTGAAAATAAATGTAAAGTTTTGACCTAAACCTTTGAGATTCGGAAAGCACACACAAATCAGTTTTATCCTGAATTCATGGCAGCTGTCTCCATCTTAACTTCAATGGTGGGAGGCTTATAATCAAGGACTAAAAATGTCAGCAGAGCACCTCTTTTTCTTTAATCAAATAGTTTTAATGATTGACCAGGTGGCATGACTATGAATTCGTACTTTTTTTATTCCACAGATATACTTAAATTTATGCATGTGTAGAAATGTTGTTTTCCTCTGCTTCACTGTATGGTAGCTTTTTTTTTTTTTTTTTTTTTTTTGTCAACCCAGTACAAAGCATGCTGTATTCGCATATGATTCAAGTGGGCAAATGATCTCAGCAATGCCAAAATGATTCTTTATCCTAACAGTATGAATCTCTAGTGGATATACATGAGGACAGAAACCATTAAAACAGAGTAATTTATGGCAGAGTGACTCTATAGACTATCAACACCTTCTATTATGTCTCTTTTTTCCTCTTGAAGTTTTATTGTTGAGCTGTACCTATGGGGCACGGCCCCATGCTTCTACCCATAGAAGCATGGCCTTCTTATGAGTAAATGCTCTGAAAACATGTGACTAAGCACATAATGTGGATTTCTGAAAACTGAAGGAGGAAAAATCTGCTTGCTTCTGAAGGAATCAATTTGTGGTTTCTATTAATAAGCATTAATTATCTATTTTGTAAGGAAAAGTGTTTCTCTACAGCTATTCTCTCCTTAGAACATTCATAGATTCCTAAGGGGTGCCTGGGTGGCTCAGTCACTTAAGCATCCAGCTTTTGACTTTGGCTTAGGTCACGATGTCACACTTCGTGTGTTTGAGCCCTACATTGGGCTCTGTGTTGGCAGTGTGGAGCCTGCTTGGGATTCTCTTTCTCTCCTCTTTCTGCCGCTCCCCTGCTTGTGTGCTCTCTCCTTCTCTCAAAATAAAAAATAAAACAATAATAAAAAAAGAACATTCATAGATTCCCAACAGCCTCTAATGCAAAGGTCTGCCACTCTTCTTTCCTCCTTTCAGTTGTCTCTCCTGGATCTGTAACGCCTCTAATTGTAGTTGATGTGCAAATTATGGACTCCTCTGAACTCGTATTCAGTATGTTCCCACTGTCAGGTGCTGAAAATTTTATACCTTATGAGATGTTTAGTTGCTGGAGCCTCTTCATACATCAATTCTTGGTATATTTTCATACACTAATTCCTAGCTTCTCAAAGAAGCTTACAAAATGAGTTTTAGGAAACCTTCCAGTATCAGGGCTCAGAGCTTACAGGCAAATACTGATGCAAATAGACTTGAGAGAGTTCAACTATTAAGGTCCCTTTAGAACATATTAGTAGCTGCCAAAATGTTTTTGGTGACATGTAGTTTAGCTATTTCCCTACAACCTCATTACTCGATTACAATAAATGCAAATCCCAAACTAAATTATTAGATAAACACAGATTGCCAAGGGTGAATAAAACTATATGTACATCTTCTGAAAGTTTGATAAAGTTCCAGCCTCAGTCTTTTTAGGTGCCTTAAAGACCATTTTAATGAAACAGTTACTTGAAACTATTGCAACAGTATTCTGAAGGCAGGATTTGGTTCATTCTATAGCTGGCATCAGAAAAGCAGAATTCTCCACTCCAGAGTAAGGATTTCAGAACAATTAAAAACTAGCCCTCAAGCTCTGTGCCGAAAGATGAAGGTAATAGGGCTTCCTAGATTATTATACTTTTCATGCAAGGGTGAGGCTGTCTCTAAAACTTTGTATCTTAAAAACATGTCTTGGGGTGCCTGGGTGGCTCAGTCGGTTGAGCGTCCGACTTCGGCTCAGGTCACGATCTCGCGGTCCGTGAGTTCGAGCCCCGCGTCGGGCTCTGGGCTGATGGCTCAGATCCTGGAGCCTGCTTCCGATTCTGTGTCTCCCTCTCTCTAAGACCCTCCCCCGTTCATGCTCTGTCTCTCTCTGTCTCAAAAATAAAAAAAAAACTTAAAAAAACAAACAAACAAAAAAAACACATGTCTTTATTATCAATAATATTACCTTGAAAACTCATTTTTAATATTCACACTGACACAGAAGAATTAATTTCACCGATGAAACCCCATTTTTAATATTCATTACTTTAATTAGTAAAACTCTAGTATTGGTCAGAAATAAAGGTAAGTGAAGTGCTCGGAGTAGCTGCATCTGAAGTGTGCACTTTCTGATATAATGTTAGGTGACCATCATGGAATGTGAATTTTCGATTAAGATAACTGAATGAACCTAGAGTATAACTTAAGCTAAAGAGCAGATACATAATACCATCCTATCTATGTTGAAGTATGTTAAAGGAAATTTCAGATGTGTATTTGTTATTCTGAAAATTTCAGAGATGATAAATGTTCCTGGTTTATAAAGTTCTGACTCAGAGATTCTAGGACTCAAGACTAGTATTAGTTAATCTAAGCCATATTGAGATTTAAGTCTAATTTTATATCATAGTTAGGAAGCAAAACGACTTGGAGTGGTGGTTCCAGAATTTCTGAATCTGTTTGGAAGGAGAGGCTAGGAAAATTGTATTGAAGCTGTGTTTTTATAACAAGGCCATTATTTTTACTTGGATGTTGTTTATTTGGATGGCTTTGAGTGTGAGATTATGAGGCACTTTGATATTTTCACTGGGAAAACTTGAGAAATATAACTCTTTAAAAAGTTGAGGTGGGTATGGGTTTTTTTTTTAATAATTCATGTACAATACATATAAAGCATTGATGCTCAGTTTAAACATTTTTGCATATTTGACTATTCTGAACTGTATAAGAAACAAGGTTATCTGGTGAGTGGGAAGCTTTATTGCAGAATTTTATTTATTTGAGCTCCACAAATGATGGTAAGATGGTATAAGTTCTTTTTTTTGTAACATTAAGCATTAGTGTGTACTTCCATGGGCCAAACATAATGGCAGGTCTAATAAGAAACATACTTATGGTCTAATAAAAGTGCTATTTTATATTCATATTTGTTTCTCCTAAGAAATTGGAAAATTGGAGTATAACACAATAATGAATATGTGTTGTCATCATATATATAATTTCATGGACTAATTACAGTTTTTTAATATGATTTTTGAAAGCTATATAAAAGGATACCTAACCACTATGAGACTTCACTTTTTTGTTTATAAAACCATGATTCTTTGAAAACAAATTATATTTGTAAATCATCTGGTGATGAAAGAATCTGTATAAAATTTATAATTTCTTCCTTAGACTGCAAATTACAGTGAAACATTTAAACATATGGTTGTCAATAAGGGTTTTTTTTTTCCTTAAGTAAACACTCCTTCCCTAAAATCTTAGTCTTTTCCATTCTTTAGAAACTACAGTTATTTATTCTTTGTTCTTAAAAAGTAATTTACAAAGCTATTCTATATTTCAAAAAGGCTTAATGCTATCATGTGGTCCCTCAGGCTTAGATGAAGAATAGATTTGGGGATTACTAACATATGGAAGAGAGAGATCATTCTGAGAGAAAAAGAATAGGATAGAGGAGAGAGCCCTAAGGAAAACCAACATTAGGAAAAAGAAAGAATTTAGGGCAAGGGAAAGTTTGAATATTATGATATCCTGGATGCTAAAGAAAAAGATGAAGGAATAACCAAGTTTATCAAACACTGTTTTACACCTTCTGGTTAGGCTGACCATCAAACAGATCATTAATTCCACTGTAGCTGTGAGAAATAAGTGAATGAATTAAGAAATAGTATTTTTACTTTAAGTCATCAAAGAATTGTGGGATCAGGTAAGTCTAAATAAATTCCAAAGAGAAATAAATCGTTCCTAGTTTTTCACAGGTCAGTGGCCATTTGCATCCTGGGGTAGTCTGGGAATCCTAGGCAGGTGCAATAGTAAGCTTATCATAGGCAAAGAAAAATTGTGAAGAAAAGGGGAAGACAGCCAAGTTGGGCTGACATGTTGGATTGGAATCTGAAAAAGCCTTAAGAGCTCTCCCTTCCCTCCCGCCACACCCCCGGTTTCCCCTTGTTATACTGAGTAAATTCAATCTTGCCAAGAACTTAAAACTGCCTGGAGGGGCACCTGGGTGGCTCGGATGGTTAAGCAGTTAAACGTCCAACTCTTGATTTCTGCTCAGGTCATGATCTCCCCGAGTGTGAGATCGAGCCATGCCTCAGCTTTGCATTGAGTGTGGAGCCTGCCTGGGATTCTCTCTTTCTCTCTCTCTAAAAAAACCAAACAAAACAAAAAACAAAACAAGACAAAACAAACCCCAAAACAACCAACCAACCAAGAAAACCCTAAAAACCTGCCTGGAAGATAAACTTTATTAAAAAAAAATACATTCAACATGCAGAATTTACTGAATTGGATTAACACCAGACTGAATTATTAATGAATTAGTGAATTAGTGAATTATTAGTGACTTGTCAATAGATATAATCAAAACTGAAGCACATGGAAAAAATAATAAAATATTACTAAACAGAAAAGCAAATATCAGAGAAGAAATATCAGATGGCCTGGTATGCATGTAACTGATGCCCCAGGAAAGGAGAAGGAGAATGGGGCAGGAAAAGAACAAAAATGAAAAGAGAGTAGTCAAAAAGTTTTCAAAATTGATTAAAGTTTCAAACCATAGAACTAAGAACCTCAGGAAACACCAAGCAAGATAAATACAAAGAAAATTTTATCTACTACGTCATAGTGAAACTATTCAAAGCCAAAGACAAGAAAAACCTTAAAAACAGTCTTAGATAAGAATAATAGATGGTTTACTGAATATATGGAAGCCAGAGACAATGGAATAACATCTTCTAAATGCTAAAAGGATGGGGCGCCTGGGTGGCGCAGTCGGTTAAGCGTCCGACTTCAGCCAGGTCACGATCTCGCGGTCCGTGAGTTCGAGCCCCGCGTCAGGCTCTGGGCTGATGGCTTGGAGCCTGGAGCCTGCTTCCGATTCTGTGTCTCCCTCTCTCTCTGCCCCTCCCCCGTTCATGCTCTGTCTCTCTCTGTCCCAAAAAATAAATAAACGTTGAAAAAAAAAAAAAAAAAAAAAAGCTAAAAGGAAGACACCACACACTTTTTACTTGATGAAAGCATTCACTATAATTAAGGTGAAATCAAAATGTTTTCAGATAAAATAAAGATTGTTCTGCACTAGCAGAAATAGCAGACATGCATGAACAATAGGTTAAAGAAGTTTTTTCAGGATGAAGAGAAGTAATCCCAGATGGAAGGTTGGATTTTCAGGAATAAAATGGAGGGCACAGGAAAGGGCAAATATGTGGATGAAAGAAAATATATTTAATTTTTTTTCTTAAAGAAACTATTGGCTGTTTAAAGAAAATACAATAAACTGGAACTTAAATAAAAATTTGAAAAAGGAAAAAAAAGACCCCCCCACACACACCCAAATAAAGGAAATACAATAACCATGCATTGTGAAAACTGAAATATGTAGACATAAAATATATACCAATACCACAATGGGAAGAAGGGCATATGTAAGTTTCTTACACTGTTTGTGAATTTGTATACTATTATTTTAGGGTACACTGTGATCAATTAAGGATGAATAAAACATGGTACACAATTAAAAGGCCATAGAGTAGGTAAAATGAAATACTAAAAAATGGGGTGCCTGGGTGGCTCAGTCAGTTGAGTGTCAGACTTCGGCTAAGGTCCTGCCTGATCTCATGGTTTGTGGGTTCCAGCCCTGTGTTGGTCTCTGTGCTGACAACTCAGAGCGTGGAGCCTGCTTCAGATTCTTTGTCTCCCTCTCTCTCACTCTGTCTGTCTCTCTCTCTCTCTCAAAAACAAATAAACATTAAAAAAATTTTTAATGAAATACTAAAAAATATTCAAATAAGACACAAGAAGGTATGAATTGTAGTGCAAAGGAAAAGAGGATGGACAAACAGAAATCAGTCAGCAAGGTGAAAGACATAATCGTATCAATAATTACATAGATATTGGTAGCATAAAAATTCCACTGAAAATGCAGAAAACATCAGATTAGATTTGAAAATAAGATCCAAGAAAATAGCTTAGTGTTGGGTCTTGTTTAATGCACCATGCTGACATTCAGCCTTTAAAAATAAGGATACAAAGAGGTTGGAAATAGGAAGATTGAAAACCCACTTATAAAAAATAAATGTAGCTATGTAAGTAGTAGATAAAGTGGACTTCAAGTCAATGAGTACTACCAAGAATAAAGAAAAAAATGAGAGAGTTTATGTTATGAGTTTTAAAGACTTATTCTAAAGTTGCAGTAATTAAGACAGTGTAGCTTGGGAGTAAGCATAAGCAAACAGAGCAACAGAACAGGATAGAGTATGATGTAGACCTGTACCATACAATCAACTAATAAGGTGCTAATATAATTTAATGGGGAAAGAAAAATTCTCATAATAATTGGTGCTGGAGCAACGGAATATCCATGAAACCCCAAAACTTTCGTGCCTGCTTTATACCATACACAAAAATTAATTTGACACTTCATACATCCAAACATGAATGCTCAATCACTACACGAAAACATAAAGGGAAAAAAATTATGACTTGAGGGAAGGCATGAAATTTTTTAGATAGGACACAAACAGCACTAACCAAAAAGATTTTTAAGGCATGAATTGGATTTTAGCAAAATTTAATTTTTTTCATCAACAGACACCCTTAATTAAGTAAATAAACCACAGACTTGGAGAAAATATTTGCAACATACACATCTAACAAAGTATTTATACATGGAGTAACTAAATAACTTATTTGTAATGAATAATATTTATAATAATACTTGTAGGATACTTGAATAATACTTGTAATGAATAAAAACAAACAACCTAATTAAATACATGATGTAGGTAAACCCGCATTTCACAACAGAGAATATTTGAACGGCCACTAAAAGTACAAAATGTGCTTAGATCATTCATCATATGGAAAATAAAAACTAAAAGCATAATGAGATACCTCTATGTATTTACAAGAATGGCTAAAATTAAAAGTAAAAGATTTACAAAACTAAGTGTTGGTGAGGACATCTCATACATTCCTAGGGATGTGTGAAATATTGCAACCATGTTGGATAATTTTTTTGGTAGTTTCTTAAAAAATTAAACATATACCAACCTGTGACTTGGCAAGTCTACTCCTAGATACATACCCCAAATAAATTAGTGCACATGTTCACAAAAAGATTTGTATAAAAATGTCTATTACAGTTTTGTTCTAGTAGTGATAAAAAGGAAGCAACCCAAATGTTCACCAATAGGAATATATGTAAACAAGTTTGTAGTTTATTTGTACAATTGAACACTACTAAGTAATAAAAAGGAATAAACTACAAATCCACTCAAACACATGAATGAATCTTTAAAAATATTAGTTGAATCAAAGAAGCTAGACATGGAAGAGTACATACTGAATGACTCCATTGATATGTAGTGTTAAAACAGACAAAACTAATCAATGGTGATAGAAGTCAGCCTTCAGGGAAGAGACATTGATGGGAAAGAGCATTCTGGTACGGTAGAAATGTTCTAAATATTGATTGGGATGGTTGTCATATAGGCAAATACAAAATCAAAAAAGTTATTAGTAGAGATACACTTAACTTACGATTTATGCATTTTTACTCTATTTTAGTTATTCCACTGAGAAAAACTCAAAATGCTGTGTAAGTTAAAATAAGATCATCATTGACAAGTATCCACTGGAGAGAGGCTATTTACTTCCTTCTTTGAGGATTCTAAATGTAGAATCAGTTTAGAGTACCTAGAGAGGAAGAAATGGAGACACTGAGTATGGTTAGTTCTTTGAAGAATACTGGCTGTTAAGAAAAGGAAGGTAGATTTGGTGTTAGCAGGAAGGAAATAAGTATGTTTATTTTGGGGGTCCAAGAGGAGAAAGATGGCTCATAGATCTGAAATTCTCTTTCATTTTATAGTTATTATTTAAAAGCTAAAAAAATATGGGAATATCTAAGGCATTTTTTTAGAACAGTTTCAAATTTACAGAAAAATTGAGAAGATAGTACACAGTCTCATATACCTAACCCCCTATCCCCACTCTCCTTTGTACACAATTTCCCTAATTGTTAACATCTTGCATTAGTATGGTACATTTGTTACAATTCAGGAACCCGATATTGATACATTATTATTGGCTAAAACCCATAGTTTACATTTTGGTCCAGTCTTTGTGTTGTTTAGGGTTCTATGGCTTTTGAAAAATGTGTAATGTCCTATATTTATCATAACAATTTCATACAGAATAGTTTCACCATTCTAAAACTCCCTATGCATCACCTGTTCATCCCTCCTCCATCCCCTGAATCCCTGGCAACTAATGATCTTTTTACTCTCATCATACTTTTGTTTTTTCCAAAATGTCATGTAGTTGGAATGATATACCAGCTAGCCTTTACAGACTGTTTTCCCCCCCCCTAGAAGTTCCTTGCTGTATATTTGCAGCGAATCTTTTCTCCTACTTCCTGCCTCAGGCAACCTTGTATCTGTTCCCTGACTGCATAGTATTGCCTCTTCTAAAAATTTTATAGAAGTTTAATCGTACAATATGCAGACTTTGTAAGTGGCTTTGCTCAGTAGCATAATATCTGCATGGCATATATCAGTAGCTTGTTCCTTTTTTTTTTAATTGTTGTATTCCCTTATATGGATATAGCACAGTTTGTTTATCCTCTCACCTGTAAATGGATATTATAAATGTATTGTTTCACTTTTTAAAAAAATTTTTTTAACATTTATTTATTTTTTGAGAGACGGAGACATGAGCTGGGGAGGGGACAGAGAGAGAGGGGGAGTCACAGATTCCAAAGCAGGCTCCAGGCTCAAAGCTGTCAGCACAGAGTCCGATGCAGGGCTCAAACTCATGAACCATGAGATCATGACCTGAGCCGAAGTCAGAGGCCTAACCAGCTGAGCCACCCAGGTGCCCCTTATTGTTTCCACTTTTAAGCTACTATGAATAATGATGATATGAACATTCACATAAAAGGCTTTATGTGAACATAAAGCACAGCAGTGGTCAATTTTATATTCCATGTGGACTTGAAAAGAATATATATTCTATAATTGTTGTATATAGTATTTTACACATAAATTAAGCTTGACTGTAATTAGAATCCATATGCTTTTGAAAAATCTTCTTGGCATATTAATTACAGAGAAAAGTGTTCAAATTACTCTGATTATTGCTCCTTTTAGTTACATCCATGTTTGTTTATATATTTTGGTCCTGTGTTATTACTTGCAAATATGCTTTGTATTCTATGGTGACCTACTTCATCCCTAGTAAGGGTTTTAGCATTAAAGTCTAATTTGTTGACATTAACATGGCGTTATTAATAAAGCAAAATTTAGCTATTATTTTCCTGACATATAGTTTATATATTTTTCTACTTTCAAACTGTATAATTATATCTTCAGTTTTTCTTTTAAATAGCATAAATTAATTGTTTTTTTCAAATTGTTTTTTCAAATTGGAAAGTCTTTGTCTTTTAACTGGATAATTTAGGCAATTTAGATTTGTTGTCATTCCTAATGTATTTTAATTTATTGATGTTATTTTATTTTGTGTTTTCTATGCATACTGCTTTCTTCTCTCTGCTTTTCTCTTTTTTTCTCATATTCATTTGGATTGATTTTAATATTTCCCTCTACTAATGTTTTTCTCTAGCTATTAGTCTGGAAATAATACACAATTTCTATCCTTTTGGTAGCTGACTTATAAATTTTATCATCCATACTTTACTTAACAAAATCTGAAGTTAATTAATATTTTTCCCTCCTTTTATACAATGTATAATGGAAAGCTTTAAATTTTCACCAATAAATCGTACAATTTTTAAAACAATTTTTCACTAAAAGTTTATTTCCTATTTTCATATATTTCTGTTTTCTTTTTTATATCAAAAGATATAATATTTTTCTATATTTACAAAATATTTAAATTTACCCATATATTATCACATTAAAAAAATCAATATTACTTCTTGTTTCTCAGAGTTTCCATTTGGAATCAATTTCCTTCTTCCTGAAGTATATTTTGCATAATTTTTCTGTGAGTGTTTAACGACCACATTTTAAGTTTTGTTGTTCAAAAATATGTTCACCCTTATATATATATATATATATTTACATATATATATTTATTTATTTATTTATAGGAATATAATTTCATGTTTATAGTTATTACAGTTATTTTCAATGTCTCCTGAATTCTTTATTAAGAAGTCAGAAGCCACTATATTTCCCTTTGATGGTAATTTGCCATTTTCATTAGCCTCTTAACATAATTTGTGGAGTTTTTTTTAATATCCAAGGGTTAATGTATTTATAAATATCCTTCTTGCGATAAATTATGCATCCTGAATCTATGGTGTGCTATACTTCTCTAGAAATACAACATTCTGACATATTGTTTCTACCTACTGCTTTCATCATTTTCTTTTGCTTTTTTTTCTGGAACTGCAATCAGATATTTTTTTAAAACTTCACATTTTAAGGGTGCCTGGCTGGCTTCAGATTTCAGGGTTGTAAGTTTGAGCCCCACATTGGGTGTAGAGAATACTTAAAATCTTAAAAAAACAAAACAAAACAAAACTTCACATTAATCCTCTTTGTCTCAACCTTTGTTTCATATTTGTTTCCATGTGTCCTTCTTCTGGATAATGCACAATTTCTTCTAATCTTCCAGTGCAATAACTCCAGTCAGCTGTGTTTAACACAACACATTGGTTTCTGTGTACAATCTTCTCAACTCTCACACTCTGATTCCCCTCTTACGTAGCAACCATTTTTGACTTTTCTTAAAACTATTTCTCCCATGCACTAGTCATGAGAACACAGAATGATGTGTGGAGATGCTGAGTTACTGTATTGTACACCTGAAACTAATATAACACTGTATGTTAACTAACTGGAATTAAAATAAAAACTTAAGGAGAAAGCAAACAAAAAAGCAGCAAGAACCAAACGAAAAGGGATTACAGTGAAAAAAAACCCAATTATTTCTCCTAGTCTTTACACATCTGTGTATTTCCAAATACAAGACCTGTGTTGTACCCTTTGATTTATTAATTTTAACCACTATTGATTTACTTTCTATTATTTTAGATAATGTTATAATGATTCCATACACCATTTCCTCTTCCTCTTCTCTCCTATCTTTTTAATAAAATTAACTTACAATTTTGTTTAAATCAATATTTACTATTTAATTGTTATGTCTATAATTCACAATTTAAAATGTAGTTTGCTTCCTTTCTTATCTTTAGTTTTAACTAAACCCAGTAACTGATAGTTTTTCATTTACTTATTTTTTTGTATTTATTACTTTTTTCCTTCTTTAAAATTTTTTTTTTAGTTTATTTATTTATTTTGAGGGACAGAGAGAATGAACAAGGTAGGGTTTGGGGCAGAGAGAGAGGGAGAGACAGAGTCCCAAGCAGGCTCTGCACTGTCAGCATGGAGCCCCGTGTGGGGCTTGAACTCAGGAACCTTAAGATCATGACCCAAGCCAAAACCAAGTGTCAGACGCTTAACCAACTGAGTTACCTATGTGCCCTTCCCTCTTGATTACAAATAATCTTTCTGTATATATTTTTAAAATTTTAATGTTTGTTGTTGAGAGAGAGAGCAAGAGCACAAGCAGCAGAGGGGCAGAGAGAGAGGGAGACAGAGGATTGGAAGGAGGCTCCATGATGACAGCAGAAAACCTGTTGTGGGGCTCAAACTCACAAACCATGAGATCATGACCTGAGCTGAAGTCAGACACTTAACTGACTAAGCCACCCAGGCCCTCCTGGATAATTTTCTACGATGATAATTCCATAGATAAATATGTGATTATATATATATATATATATATATATATATATATATATATCTCCCACATATATATGTGTGTGTGTGTGTATATGTATTATATATATGTATATATATAATACATATACATATATATATATTTGAAACTTCTCTTTGGTTGACTTCCATTTTACTTCCTTCTTGGCTGATTTCTTTCTAGGCCTTCTACACAGAAGTCATCCTGGAGTTTTTCTTTCTGATTATCTCTTTTCTTATGTGTGATTTGCCTTAGGTCATTTATTTTATTTTTTTTATTGAAGTATAATTAACATACAGTATTATATTAGTTTCAGATGTACAACATAGGGATTCAACAATTGTATACATTATTCAGTGCTCATCACAATAAGTATAGTCACCATCTGTCACCAAATGTTATTATAATCTTATCAATTATTTTCCTTATGTTATACTTTCCATCTCTGTGACTTGTTTATTTTATAACTGTAAGTTTGTGCTTCTTTATCGTCTTTATCTATTTTGCCCATCCTTGCCACCCCACCTCTCCTCTGGCAAATATGTTTGTTCTCTGTATTTAAGAGTCTGTTTTTTGTTTGTCTCTTTTTTTCCCTTTTGTATGATCATTGGTTTTATTTCTTAAATCCCACAAATGAGTGAAATCATATGGTATGTGTCTTTCTCTCTCTGGCTTATTTCACTTAGTATTATACCCTCTAGGTCCATCCATGCTGTCACAAATGGCAAGATCTCATTCTTTGCTATGGTTAAGTAATATTTAATTATATATTCATTCCACATCTTTTTTTATCTATTCATCTATTTGTAGATAGTTTATTCCATAGCTTTGCTTTTGTAAATAATGCTGCAATAAACATAGAGATGCATATATCCTTTTGAATTAGTGTTTTGTTTTCTTTGGATAAATACCTAGTTGTGGAATTACTGGATCATATGGTATTTCTATTTTTAATTTTTTGCGGAAACTCCATACTCTTTTCCACAATGGTTGTACCAATTGGCATTCTCATCAACAGTGCATGAGGATTCCTTTTTCTCCATATGATAATTTCAACAGGTGCAGAAAAAGCATTTGACAATGTACAACATCAATTCATGATACAAACTCTCAACAAAGTAGGTTTAAGGGGAATTCACCTCAACGTAATAAAGGACATGGAAAACCCACAGTTGACATCATACTTAATGGTGAAAAACTGAGAGCTTTTCCTTTAAGATCAGAAATAAGTCAAGGATGTCCAGTCTCACTACTTTTATTGAACATGATCCTGGCAGTCTTAGCCACAGCAATAAGACAACAAAAAGGAATAAATGGGTATCTAAATTGGTAAGGAAGAAGTAAAACTTTCACTAGTTGCAGATGACATGGTACTATACATAGAAACCTTAAAGACTCCACCCAAAAATTACTAGAATTGATCAATGAACTCAGTAGTCATAGGATACAGAATTAATATACAGGTATCTGTTTCATTTATATACATTAATAATGAAGTAGCAGAAAGAGAAATTAAGAAAACAATCCCATTTGCAGTTGCATCAAAAAGAATAAAATACCTAGGAATAAACTTAACCAAGGAGGTGAAAGACCAGTACTCAAAAACTATAAAACACCAATGAAAGAAATTGAGGACAACAGATGGAACAAACAAATGGAAAGATATTCTATGCTCATGAATTGGAAGAGCTAATATTGTTAAAATGTCTGTACTACCCAAAGTAATCTATAGATTTAATACATTCCCTATCAAAATGCCAACAGCAGTTTCTACAGAGTTAGAACAAATATTCGTAAAATTTATATGGAACCACAAAAGACTCCAAATATCCAAAACAATCTTGAGAAAGAAGGACAAAGCTAGAGGTATCACAATTTCAGATTTCAAGTTACATTACAAAGCTGTAGCAATCAAAACAATATGGTACTGGAACAAAAATAGATACATAGATTAATGGAACAGAATAGAAAGCCCAGAAATAAATTTATGTTTATATAGTCAATTAATCTAATGACAAAGGAGCAAGAGTATACCATGGGTAAAAGATAGTCTCTTCAACAAATGGTGCTGGAGAAACTAGACAGCTACATTGAAAAGAATGAAACTAAACCATTCTCTTACACCATACACAAAAACAAACTAAAAAATGGATTAAAGACCTAAATGTGAGACCTGGAACCATAAAATTCCTAGAACAAAACATAGGTGGTAATTTCTTTGACATCGGCTGTAGAAACATTTCTCTTGATATGTCTCATCAGGCAAGGGAAATAAAAACAAAAATAAACTATTGCAATTCACTCAAAATAAAAATATATAAAGAACTAGAGTTCAACACCAAAAACCCCCAATAATCTGATTAAAAAACGGGCCAAGAACCTGAATAGACATTTATGGCTTGGGTGCAGTTGGAAGTATTGAATTTGATGGGATTGTCTTGATTGTATTAATTCCTGTGCTACTCCTGGGTACTCTCAGACTATCTGATTTCTTATTAAGTGTAAAGTAACCTCCCCCACCTCATCCCAGTGCTGTGAAATATCACAATGATAGGCCTTCAAGAGGGTTTACTTTCCTTCTTTCACCCAGGTACTTTGTGAAACTTCATTCTAGAAATTTATGTCTTTCAGTTTTAAAACTTTTTCTTACATTATTATATTAATGGCTTCTATACTTCCATTTTCCTTCTGTCTCTCATCTCTTTTAGCCTCTATTTTCAGGTGTTAACTATCTTGTCTGATTCTCAATTTAACTATTTTTCCTTGCTTTCCAGTTCTTTATCATTTTTCTCCCTTTCTTGGAGATTTTCTCAACTTCCTTTTCAGGTTTTCTGTTGAATTCTTCATTTCTGGATATCTATATTTATTTGGAAGACTTCTCCATTAGTTTTTGAAGATTCCGTTTTTAAAACTACCATTATTTTCTTATTTTTTACCTTTCTGAGGATATTCATGACGACTTTTTAAGTTTTTTTCTTCTATACTGTCAGTTTCTTCAAAGTTATTTTGTCTGTTTGGAACCATGTTAAAGACTTTACTCACATCTCTGGTGTCTTTGATTTCATCTTTGTAATTAAGAGTGGGAAACTAAAATGTTAACTGAAAACTCTGAAAATATAGGTGGACATTATTGACGTTAGCTACTCTAGAATGATATGAATGGGATTTTTGCTGGAGAACCCCAGTTCTTTAGGTTTTCATAAGACTATATTATCTTTTCTAAGGTAGTTTTCTGATAAAATCCCAGGGCTCTGGCAGTTGACAAGGAAACCAGGTTTTGTGTCTCAGCCTTCAACATTTAATATGTATCCAGTCAATATTAGTCCGTCAATCCTCCTATTCTCCAGAAAATAATTCTCCAGCCTTCAGTCAGGATTCAGGAGGGACATCATCAGATTATGAAGAGGAAAGCATATCTAGGAAACCCTAAAGCCCTATGTTATCACACATCTTTTACCAAATCCTTCTTCTTTTAATTTTCCCTGGCCACTACAGATTCCAGACAAAGCTGATGTTACAATTTCTGAACCTTTTGAGGATTCTTCTGTGCAAACCCAAGTTCTTTTATTTCACTACTGTTGATTTTATACTAGGTATTTTGTCTCTATTTTCCAGGTCCCAAATGTTTGTTACTGTTGTCATCTCCCTTGTTTTATGAATTTTTGTGCTTGAAATATGTATCTATAGTGACAATTTTTCAAAAATATCTATCTATCTATCTATCTATCTATCTATCTATCTATCTATCTATTTATTTAGAGCAAGCAGGGGAGGGGCAGAGAGAGAGGGAGACAGAGAACCTCACACAGGCTTTGCACTGCTAGTGTGGAGGCTGATGCAGGACTCAAACTCATGAATCATGAGATCGTGACCTGAGCCGAAATCAAGACCAACTGAACCACCCAGACGCCCCTATAATATAGTGACAATTTTTGAGATGGTGAAATTGGGTGTGCTTTTTTAACTCAGAAGATGTTTTTTTCCTTGACTTCAGAGACTGATGGATGAAAATTTGTCCCACCATTTGTGAGAATACTTACTATGACAATTAAATGTATAAAATTAGAAAATATGTAGTGAACTTTATGTATTTCTTAATTTATTTTAAGCATTATTTTGATGGATGCAGAATATTTCCATGACAAGCAAATTACCTTTGACAATAAAGTGATTAAATTTATTGATGACTCCTAATTATTCCAGTGCGTTTGGCTCCTACCAATTATTTAGAATTTAGTCACAATAGTGGTGGTATCTATGCTGTATATAACATTTAAAGCATTTTCCAAACTTCTCTCCTAATTATCACATTCATTAAAAAAATTGTCTTTCTCACTATTGTGAACTCAGTAGAACCCACGATAAGACTGTTATTACTGTGGGCATTCCCCATATGTCTGGTGAGAGCACTGGCTTTATTTCATTTAAAGAGGGAAAGCCAACAAGACTGAAGGGCATCGTGCTCCAATTACTTGTGTTTTATAATTTAATAACTGACAGATGGATATCTAGAGAATACACTTATATAACATTTTTAAAGCTAGTAAAATGTCATAAAGCCTTAAAAGAATCACTTTTTGTTTATTTTATGGAATTATTATTAAAATTATCCATCTGATTATCATCTGTGCACTTGGGCGGAATAAAAGCTTACAGGCGCTGTGTGTGACACAGTTGGTTCTAAGCTCTCAATTTTTCCAGTGGTTGTGCCAAAACTATTTTAAAATGGTACCTGAGCCTAGTATTGCTTAATATGTTCCTTGAGCCTTACTTGGTAAAAGATAAGTTTATGTTTTCAAGGCTATCCTGTGATTTCTGTTTTTAGTTCAGTGCAATACAAATGTTTTAAATTTGCATGATTCTGACAAGAAAACAATGTTAAAACCTGAGGGCTTTTAGAATTTGTAAAAATGAAACCAAAAACAATAAAGAGGAATAAAACAAATTGAAGAGACTGATGTCACATTTAAAAATTTTTTCCCTGATTTTTATCAGTTAGGCTTGAGGTCAATCAATCCATGTTTGAGAAAATTTTGAGCCATTTAATTTTTACAGAGACAACATTTAAAACTTTTTTTCAAATTAGAATAGATGGATATTGTAACTGCAAGTATGATGCAATTCAGTTTTGTAACTTTTTGTATTTTTCTTTATTAGACTCAATTTTTGTTTGAATAAATAACTCCCAAAAGAATTCTCCTACTCAAAGTGGGGTCTGAAAATGTATTACATGTTACCTACTTTTCTCATTATTTTAAAACAAGATCAGTTTGATTTTATTGTTTTTATTTTTATTATTTTATTATTTTTTTGGTGTTTATTTTTGAGAGAGAGAGAGAGCATGAGCAAGAAGGGGCAGGGAGAGAGGGAGACACAGAATCTGAAGCAGGCTCAAGGCTCTGAGCTGTCAGCACAGAGTCCCACATGGGGCTCAAACTCATGAACCATGAGATCATGACCTGAGCAGAAGTCAGACACTTAGCTGACTGAGCCACCCAGGCGCCCTGAGATCAGTTCAATTTTAAATAGTGGGTTAAAAGATTTGATTTAGTAAGCTTGTTTTTCCTCAGAGAAGTCTGTCTCTTCTAAGAGATCGAGTTGTTGATTTTTGTCCCCAAGAATTGTAGCTATGTGTGAGGTGAAATTAATGTTAATAATGAAAATAATGTTTATTTGAAAACAACTAATGTGAGTGATAGCCTAGGTGAGACTTCTGCTTTCACTGGCATATAGGAGTCAGAGGTATGGGATGGTAAGAGTAATAAATAATGTTATAAGCACTGTGTGTCAGACACAATTTTATGAGCTTTATGTACATTAACTCATCTTTACAATAGCACTGTAAGGTATATAAAATTATTATTCACATAGCATAGATGAAAACACAGAGGCAAATCATGTGGCTAATATGTGGAAGCCCACAAGCTTAACCAGCACTCTAAATTCCTGCTACTAAAAGAAAATTCTCCAGAAAAACACATGACATTGTTCCCAAAGTAAGAAAAAGAGGGGAAAAAAAAGGACATAGTCAAGCCAAATGACTCAAATTCACTGTAGTTCTAATTTACCAAATAAGTCACTAATCAGTATTATTGTGAGATTTTAACCTTATTTTGCGTATATCGAGAAAAGTATAACTAAAATAAAGATGCTTAATGTAAATTTATCACATTAAAATCAAGAAGAAATACAGCTTTAGTGTGCCGGTTCTCAATGTTTTTTCATTATCATTGAAATACAATTTTTTTCTTTTATAAGCATCTAAAACAGGACCATATAATAATGTGCATGTGGTTAAATATAGCTTAATTAAATAAATTTTGTGTGTAAGATTGTATAACACAAATATAACATTGCTCTGACCTTAGGACCCACAGTGACACATCCAAAATATTTACATATTCAACTCTAAGAGCCTTGAAGTAAGATGTAGACCTTCAGAGTTGTTGTCAAGAAGCAGTTAAGAGAGTTTAGCCCCCACATAACACACTCAATGTTTCCACAGTCCCGTATCACATAGCAGCTACTGTTCCTATGATTTTCTTCCTGTCCCTTTTGTCTATTTCAGAAGAGACACCCTATGTCCTTATTTATATAGGGCCATTTATCTCCTTTTCTAGGCTGTCTCCAAATCTTGGCACATTTCTCCACCACCAGTACATTAAAGGCCTTATCTTATCTTCCCACGTAGGAAAGGACCTTCCTTCAAACAAAAGAGTAGGGAGAAAGACTGATAAAGGTCAAATCATAGCAATGCCAAACTCTAGGCCAGTGCTTACTCAATATGGTTTCAAAAAAATTGCCAGCAGCTTCCCTCCTTGCATAAATGATAAAAGTATTGGAGCAAAAACCTATTGATAATTTCTTTTCTTATGGCACCATACAGCAAAAATAACAGTCACTGATTTCACAGATCTTCATTGTGAAACAGAAGAGGGAAAGGGAAAGAGGAAAATCATGATCAAGAAGATATGAAGCAACAGCAATAGTTACAGTTTTCTTAGCAGACCATGCAGAACTGGAAAGGGACGCTGGAAATAGGAATTTAAAAGAAGAAGAAACACAGTATACCATTTAAAGTTAGTAGTTTTTCCTTCAACTATTCTATGGATATTATTATGATGGTAGAGGGAGGATAGAAGTGAAAGGAACTTGAGAGTCACATTAATTTTGAAAGGCTTATTAGACATCCAAGTAGAGGTGTCAAGTAAACTATTGGATAAATGTAACTCAAACTCAGAGGAAAAGCCTAGACTGGCTTTTAGGGGGGATTGTCAGGAGATAATGGTGTTTAAAGTCATGAAATTGGCTAGTGTTACCTCAGAAGAGGATAGAGAAAGAGAAGGAAATATTATGTCAGGGTGAGAGGAGAAGGCAATAAAGGAGACAGAGGAGACAGAAAACAGCCAATGGAAGAAGAGGAAATGCACGAGTACGTGGGTGCTGAGAAAGCAGGGAGAGTCAGAGTGGTCAAACATGCTTAAGGTTAGATCACGTGGAAGAAGAGTTTCACTGGCTTTGGCAATGTGAAAGTCGTTGGTGAACTTAGCAAAAACAGTTTCAGTGGAATGTGGAAAAGGAATTTAGATTGAAGTGGATGGAAAAATTAAGGGGAAGTGAGCGTGAGTAGAGAGAGCCTTCATAGGCTAATTCCATTGTACTTCCTATAATTAGTCTCATCAGACAAAGCCCAACTTTAATTACTGCCCTCCTTAACTCTGTGGAACCATCAACCACATGATGCTGTTATCTTATTCTGTTTGTTTACCTTTTATTTATCCCTTTACTTCATCTTTCTTTTCAAAATTTCTTCACTGTATCTCAGGGAATTCACTTTCCCTGGTTAAAAGACTCCTAATATCCTCAACCATATTTTCAAATGTTATCTCTACCTCCTTGTTTTATTTTTGCCTTGACTGGGGCATTGTTTGTCTCCCCTCACATGCCCTAGGAGCCTAGGACCCATTATTCTTACTCACTATTGCTATTTCTATGCAATACCCTTGCTCTTTTGAGAGTTTTCGCAAAAAGTTGGATGGGGTTTTAGATTATCTTTCAAGTAGCAAAGCTGTGAGAGAATCTTACAAATAGTCTTCTGTTGCTGATGACGTCCAGCACTCGTACTTGTATTTACTTTTTCCCCAGAATTATTATTTGAGGCCAGAATATAACTCAAAGAAATATTGTTTCAGTTATATCAGAGAGCTAAGGATTTTGATTATGAAGTTTTCAGCTTCTTTAACTCCCTCTGGATATTTTCTCTGAAAAATAAGAAGCTAACATATTTTTCTAAATATAAAATACCAAAAATAGTCTTGTATGGAAGAATATTGTGAAATAATGTGATGAGAAAATTTGGGGGCTAATACAGTGCATAAGAAAGTAGAGACTCTATTGTAGCTTTTTGATTGTGGAAATATTCTATATGCTAATTTTAATATCTAGATTACAAAGTGCTTTGACAAAGCAAAGTTTTCTCTGAATTTATTATCCAATTTGTCTTCATGAAGTATTCATATCTTTCTAAATCAACCTTTAACCCTAAGAAACATTTGAACCTAGGAAGTTTATCTTTTTGGTGCAAGAATTTTCCTATAAAATGACTCATTATTTAGTTCTTATTAACTGAATTTGATTTAAAAGATCAAGTGCCCACGAAGTTGTATAATCTGTAATTTTAGACAATATTTTACTGATCAAACACTTTCCTTTTGTATACTCATAATTAAGCCCATGGTTCAGTAAATGACATGAATTTTTAAATCTTATATGTCATTCACTCATCATCTCAAATCTCTTAAGTAGTTTCTTAGTAAGGATAACTGACATGTTGGTGCATAACTAGTTTAATTGTTTAACATAACAACTTGGAAATGAATTTACCTTCAGGATTATTTTCCACCTATGAATAGGCCCCAATGGAGATAATAAACCCTTGGATACCAGATTAATTAGTGAGATGGTCTCTGGAGGCCCTCACAGTCAGTTTTCAGCCCTGTCTTATGAAAAAGACTTCTAAGTGAAAGCCTGTCTCTGCTTTGTGAATGTAATATGGTTTTCTTTTAGAAAGTGGCCACATATACCAAGAGTCTACTTTAATATATTTTGTTGTCTATTTGACTTTTCCTTCTGAATATAAGATAGATCAAAATAGAGACTCAATTCTTTGGCTGAATCTTTTCAGACTAGTGGTGCAATCATTAAAATAATAACAACAAATATGAAATCTATGGTTAGGTAGACTTAAAGTTCCTTGATTTCAGGTAGAAAATGATTGTGAATGTAGATTATTTTCCAAGTTTTATAATAGACAATTAAAAACAACCTTGCAGTTGCCTATCCCCAGAAAATAGCAGTGACGTATTAAAACCATTTGTTGGTATTAAATACACACACTTTGTAGATTTTTTTCACATGAAGTTTTTTTCACATAAATATTTACACGATATTTGCCTCCTGTTCAAAGCAAATCAGACCACTTTTCTTACACTGAATACAAAGTATTTTCCTTTTATGAATTAAACAACCACCAGTACAGTACAGATTTGGAGACATATAAAGTGATCTCAGAGCAAATTTTCTTCTTTGAATGTAAGAGAGAATTTGCAGGTCAGATCTAAGTATTATGCATTAGTTTATTAGTTTTGGCAAGTCATTAAACTTCTCAAAGGGCTTCATTTGCCTCATGTATGAAATTGAAACCTCGGACTAAATTACAAACCCTTGAAGGGCTGAAAATTAGTTATTGTTTGATTGCCACAAATCAGCCTAAGATTAAAAATTGAAAGTTGAACAATGGATTTTTAATAATCATGAATGAATTATTAAGTACTAAATTTATGCATGACATTTAATTTTTTCCAGAGAATTTAAAGAATAAAGTCTCTGCCTTGAATTAGCTTATATTTCAAATGGAAAAATCACATAGGCAACCAGGTACATTAAAGAAGACATTCTATATATCTTGATTTATTTCTTCATCCAGTCTACTTACTTATGTCTCTTAGGTAGATCTTGCTAAAGCGATTGAGAAATGAATAAAACAGCTTCTGACCTCAAGGAGTTTACAGTCTAGTTAATATGTTTGAAAATCAAAGTAAAAGCATGACCATAGAAAACTAAACATTAAATTTATAAATTTATAACTCCGTTTCAGAACCTATCATTCAGAACTAACATCATTCCCTTTATTAAGTTAGTCAGTTGCTTTCAATGTAAGTGCTAAACTCTTGTATTTTCATACTATGGCATTTCATAATGCCATGTTGCTCCTAGATTGTAAACCTGATGAAAACAAGAGACATCTCTCTCTCTTTCTTTTTTGTTTCCATGCATAAGTTTATTTTTATAAAAAAATTTCATGGCTTTTTAAAAAGTTTTTATTTAAATTCCAGCTAGTTAACATATAGTGTAATACTCATTTCCAGTGTAGAATTTAGTGATTCAACACTTACTGCACCTGGTGCTCATCACAAGTGCCCTGCTTAATACCCATCACCCCACCCACCTCCCTTCCAGCAACCCTCAGTTTGTTCTCTGTAGTCAGGAATCTGTTTTGGAGTGCCTGGGTGGTTCAGTCGGTTAAGCGTCCAACATTGGCTCAGGTCATGATCTCATGGTTCGTGACTTTGAGCCCCATGTGGGGCTCTGTGGGGTTAGTTCAGAGCCTGGAGCCTGCTTTAGATTATGTCTCCCTCTCTCTCTACCTCTCCCCCACTAGCTCTCTCTCTGTCTCTCTCTAACTCTCTCTCTCTCAAAAATAAATAAACATTAAAAAACAAAAAAAAAAAAGAATCTGTTTCATGGTTTGCCTCTTTTTCCCCCACCCCACCTCCATGTTTGTTTGTTTTGTTTCTTAAATTCCACATCATATGGTATTTGTCTCTTATTTAAAGTTGTAACATTAGCACTTAGCACCGTGGCTGGCATGGAAAAGATGCTCAGTGTGTTTATTGAAGTTAATTTAAGGGTGTAAACATGAGCTGAAATTTCTTATCATGTTAATGTTTTTATTTGTTTACTTTGAAGTATAGCACATATGCAGAGAAGTGCACCAGATACTAATGTGCAGCTCAGTGAGTTAGGGCAAAGTGAACACCAGTGTAACCATCACTAAGGTCAATGAAAAGATCATTGCCCCTTCTCTATTCTTACTCCCCCCTTACTTCCAAAAAGCCACTATTTTGAATTCTTACACTATGACCCCAAAAGGCTGCCAAAAGCACTCTTCAGCTTCTCCTCATCTTGAATGGAATCAGGAGATACTACAATGGGAAGTGCTTGACTCACCTCTCTGTGTTTCTTCTCCTGAATCTTGGTCCTTATCACTTGGAAGTTTATAATAACACTTTAAATCAAGACAGAAGTCATATTGAAAATAATGGCCACTTTTTATAACAGAATACAAATAGACATGTTAATTTATGGGTTTTCAAGTTATATTTATTCCCGTTTACTACTGTTTGTTCTTCAGTTTGGATCCTTAGAGCTAAATATATAAATATTGTCATATACTCAGAATGTATATACTCAGATGCACATGAAATATATGGAGGAGAATAGGTTTGAATGTGGTAGTCATGCTTTTGAGGTGTGTTTTGTATAGAATTAACTTTTCTTCAGGCCAAGAGGACAAAATAGGGCGTGTATTTAACTGTAGATTTAGTTAAGGTTCTAATTTTGAGACAATTTTCTCCTTTCATATTTATTCTAGGTAGCCCTGGGAAAAAAATTATCTAGTCACACATTCAGTTATCTCAATATTATATATTATATATTATGTAATATTACATATTAACTTCTAACAAGTTAATTTAACAAAGTTTTTTCAGTATTAGTTCCCTGATAGAATATTTAAAATATGATTCAATTTGGGAAGAATGTATTCACATTTGCATTTTAAGGATTAAAACGTAGGACAATAATTTTGATTATTATGTCCCTTACATTCCTGGGAATTTAATTGATACATATGGGAAGAGAAGCTGGATATACAGAGTGACACTAAAACATATGTTAAATTCCTCTCAGGATCACACAGTTATGAATGAAATTTTGTTACCTACATCAATGGCAACCTAATTTTTTTTTTTCATTTAGAGACATTAACTGTAATCTAAGAATAAGCAGTCTGTGTTAAATAGAAATATAAAAATAACTCTTTCTGTCTAGTCTATCTTCAAGTAATTTGAGGTACTTATCATTTTGGGGTTAAATTAATAGCAGTAAAATATCTCAGATATTTTAAAGTGGTCAGTGATCCAAAATAACATTCTTTGAGGAAAAAAAAGAATTACATGAGCTGGGGAGTTTAAGAAAGCTCAGTAGTCAGTGTCTCAACATCTGGAAATAGGACTGTAGATGTGTGTATATGTGTATGTATCTATACTTTATTTTTTTTAATTAATAAACTTTATCTTTTAGAGTTTTATGTTCACTGCAAAATTAAAAGAAAGATACAGAAATTTTCCGTATATCATTTACACACACATAGCCTCCCCCATTATCAACATACCCCACCAATGTATGTTGTTATACTTGATACACTCACACTGACACATCATTATTATCCAGAGTCCATAGTTTATATTAAGGTTCACTCCTGATGTTGTACATTTTATGGGTTTGGACAAATATATAATGACATGTATCGACTGTTATACAAAAGTATAATACAAGAGTATTTTCACTGCCTTAAAAATCCTCTGTGCTCTCCCTGTCTCCCTTTCTCCTCCCTAATCCCTTTCAACCACTGATCCTTTTACTGTCTCTGCAGTGTTGCTTTTTCCAGAAGGTCATAGAGTTGGAATGAAACAGTATATAGCCTCTTCAGACTGGCTTCTTTCACTTAGTAATATGCATTTAAGGTTACTCCATGTCTTTTTGTGGATTGATAGTGCATTTCTTTTTTTTCTTTTTTTTTAATTTTTTTTTTTTAAACGTTTATTTATTTTTGGGACAGAGAGAGACAGAGCATGGACGGGGGAGGGGCAGAGAGAGAGGGAGACACAGAATCGGAAACAGGCTCCAGGCTCTGAACCATCAGCCCAGAGCCCGACGCGGGGCTCGAACTCACGGACCGCGAGATCGTGACCTGGCTGAAGTCGGACGCTTAACCGACTGCGCCACCCAGGCGCCCCGATAGTGCATTTCTTTTTAGCACTAATAGTCTATTGTCTGAATGTACCACAGTTATTTAGTCATTCACCTACTAAAGGACATCTTGGTTGCTTCCAAGTCTTGGCAGTTATGAATAAGACTGCTATGAACTTTCATGTTTAGGTTTTTGTGTAGACAAAGATTTCAACTAACTTGGTGAATACCAAAAAGTGTGATTCTTGTATGATATGATAAGAGTATGTTTAGTTTTGTAAGAAACTGCCAGACTGTCTTTCAAAGTGGCTGTAACCTTTTGCATTCCCATCAGTAGTGAATCAGAGCTCCTGTTGTTCTACATCCTCACCAGTATTTACTGTTGTCAGTGTTCCAGATTTTGGCCCTTCTGATAGTTGTGTACTGGCATCTTGTTGTTTTACTTTGCAATTCCCTAGTGACATATGATGTTGAGCACCATTTCATGCGCCTACCTGCCATCTTTATGTCTTTTTTGGTGAGGTGTTTATTAAGGCTTTTTGCTCATTTTAAAATGAGATTATTCATTTTCTTATTGCTGAAATTTAAGATATTTTTGTAAATTTTTGGTAACAGTACTTTATCATATGTCTTTTGCAAATATTTTCTCCCATCTGTGGCTTTTCTTATTCTCTTGCGGAGCCAAAGTTTTTGACTGTAATAAAGTCCAGCTTATCAATTATGTATTTCATGGATTGTGCCTCTTATACTGCATGTAAAATAGCATCACTATACCTGTCACCTATGTCTTCTCCTATAATATCTTCTAGGAATTTTATAGTTTTGCAGTTTACATTTAGGTCTATGATCCATTTTGAGTTCTGTTTTGTGAAGGGTGTATGTAGATTCATGTTTTTGCATATGGATGTCCAGTATTCCGGTACCATGTGTTTAAACAATGTTTGTGCTCCATTATGTTGCCTTATTGCTGTTGCTCCTTTCTCAAAGGTCAATTTGGCTGTGTTTAGGTAAGTCTATTTCTGGGGTCTCCCTTCCATCCCTTTCTTTGTTCTCTGCTTCCATTTATTTATTTATTTATTTATTTATTTATTTATTTCCAATATCCTAAAGTGTAACTTTACAGAGTCTTGAAGTCAAGTAATGTCAGTCCTCTGATTTTGTTTTATTTACCTAAAAGCCTCTTTCCATTGGTTCCAATACCTTTACATCTTTCTTATTTCCGTGGCTTCATGCGTGTGTCTTCTTTTATCCTTCTTGCCTTATGAAGCCTGTCCTGAGGCTTTTTCTGTCACCTTTTCTGTCACCTCACTTTCTTTGTTTATTTAATTATCTGTATTTGTAGTTATTCAGTTGCTTTTTTGTTTTAATTTGCATGTGGCAAGTTTCTTCTTTGAATATCTCTCACTCTCATCACAAAGAAGTGTCACTGGGGTGTCTGGGTGGCTAAGTCAGTTGAGCGTCCAACTCTTGACTTCAGCTAAAGTCATGATTGGGCTCTGAACTGAGTGTGGAGCCTGCTTGGGATTCTCTCTCTCTCTCTGTCCCCCCCCCTCCTTGCCCCTCTGCCCCTCGCCCCATGCATGTGTGCCCTCTCTCTCTCTCTCTCTCAAAATAAATAAATAAACATTAAAACAAAACCAAGAAGTGTCATTGAAAGTTAAGGATAATAAATAAGTCTGCACAATAATAGCCTGAAGTTCTCGTATGTCCCACAGACTTGCACTAGTCACATTTTCTCATCCATTTCACAACACATGATATCTTGTCTCTGCCTGTCCACGGATGGAATGTTCTTCTTTCAGTCAACCTTTGAATTGGCTAATTCCTATTTAGAATAGGGTAAGATTAAGCTCAGACCTAATTTCTCCTATCTCCAAGCAGGCTGAGGTCTCCATGTGTTATGCTTCAATACCATTCATTTCCCTCATACTTTATTTACTACACTGAGCTAAATAGGAGCAATAGTTTTGCCAGTTTTCTGAGGGCAAAGGCAATTTTTATTAGTTTCTTATATCCACTAACAATTATCCCAGGGGTAGTACAAACAGGTGCTCAATAATGTATGTATATTAAGTGCCTGATTTAAAATAGAGCTATGAAAACTGACCAAATCTGGGCAATCTCTGAATGTCTAATGCTCCCTCAGATTACTTTCTGGTACTAAAGAAGATATACAGTTGGCCTGAGCTTTCAATGACCAACTGGAGCCTTAGCATAACCTGTCTTATTTCTTCCAAGGAAGCACAAATAAGATGGGACATTTCTTTGTTTCTTTTTCTTTTGTGTTTATGTTTCAATTCATTTTGAATTCCTGAGTAGCTTGGAGAAAGTAATTTCAAGTGGGTTATATATTTTTCTATTTTTATACTTTTATTACATTTCAACCAAACACATTTTTTCTATTTTTATGGAATTAAAATAATTATACAATTACAAAGCAGAGAGTTAAGTAAAGCAATATTTATTTTGACTACCTACTATGCCCCAGGCTCTTAGCTAAGTGCTCTGGTTCCATTATCTCATTTAGTTTTCGTGATAGCCCTAAGAGAGAGGCAAGATTTTAGAACAAAAATTTAGAACAAGATTTAGAACAAAAACCATCCAAAAACCTGAAACATCTGTGATACTCTTAGTGTAAGTGCTGTCTTTCTTCTTAAAGGAATGTGACCAATGGCAGTCATATATTTTGCAAATACAGAATTTTTTTTTAGAACAATGTTGTGATTCTTAATATTGTCTGGTTGCAATTACCATAAAATGAGATTTCTCACAAGTTCATTTTATTTTGAGTTTTATTCATTTATGAGAATGGAATTTACTAAATTCAAACAATTCAGAAAGTAGGAGATTGAAAGAATAGAGATGGATGAAGGTGGATAAAAAGAGAGAAAACTTAATTTGTTTTAGGGAGAATAACTAGTTGGTCATATAGTACAATGCCTGATACTCAGTCTTATTTAGATTTAAAATTTTGGAGGGTCAGTGGTATACACACTCATATGTGCACACACACACTGAAATATTTTGGGGGAGGGATTAGTCGTCTATCTATCTATCTATCTATCTATCTATCTATCTATCTATCCACCTATTTACCTATCACTGGAAACCTCAACATTATGATAACAATAAACAATTGCTCTATGTCATGGAATTGAAATGCTTAAGTAGGGGATAAAATCACTGTCACTGTAACCTTGGGTAAATATTTTACCTTACCTGCCATCAATGTCTTCATTTGTAAATTGAATAGTTTTAGATCCCCTCTGAGGACCATTTCTATTAAAATATTTTGTGATTTTAAAAATTTTCAGTTTTGTCCACATTTTGATACAATTGTTAATAAACAGGGATACGACTAGTTAATAGAAAAAAATCAGAAGAAAAATCTAGAAATTACCATAATCTACAAACAAGAAAATCAGTCCTTTAATAGACAATGAACTGTGTGGTTTCTTATGAAGTCATTTTCATTCCTTTGACATTTACATCTATTTTAATGGTCTCTTTGTTTTTTTATTTCTGTGCAGATTTCAATCATGAAACTTTAGGGATTTTTCCACAGAAGTGCTGCAAATTCTTTTAATAAGTTCTGTTTGTGAAAAACTACATTTAAAACTAGAACTATTAAAATTAATGTTAAACCTCTATAGATATATTTCTCAGCAGATGGGAGAATACTTAGGCTATTAAATCTAATTCATGAATCACTATCTAGGGTAATGAGACTTTAATGTTCTCTTCAATTTTTCCATTAATTCAAAGTGTCCAGGGCTTTCAGATAAGTTATTTTGGTACAATCACTATGGGGTAAATATGACTCTGTTGCTATGGAAAACTTATTTCTTAAATGTGTTTTCCTTTTTGTGTTGAGATCTCTAATTCCTTTTGCAAACTATTTTAATCTTACATACCAAAATATATAAGTATTCCAATTTTAATTTTATTATGATTATTTTTATATAAAAATATGTATCAGATTATGATATTAAAAATGAGAAAGAAATCAAACTTTAGCTTTGTTTAAGATATCTTAATATTGTAGCTAGCAATACTTTTATTAATTCTATAAACTAACAAATCATTTATATATCATGATCTAAAATATGATAATGGCCTGATATATATAATTTGATGAAAAAAATTGGAAATTTGAACTTTAAACATGGAAGTCAGGGTTTCCAGTGTGGTGCATGTCTCTAAATGTTTAGAACCATGTGATGCTCCAAGAAAATTAGTTTGAGAAATACTTTCTCAGAGATTCATCATGTACATTACATATGTCTTGCAATTAAGAAATCTATTTAGGGGCTCCAGGTTGGCTCAGTCAGTTAAGCATCTGACTCTTGATCTCGGCTCAGGTCATGATCTCAGTTTGAGTCAAGCCCCACATTGGCCTTTGCGCTGATGGCCTGGAGTCTGCTTGAGATTCTCTCTCTCCTTCTCTTTGTCCTTCCCCCACCTTTGCGCGTGTGCACACACACGCTCTCTCTCTCTCTCTCAAAATAAATAAACTTTAAAAAAGGAAAGCTACTTAATCTAATTTAATATAATACTTCACTAACTTCATCTTAAAATACTTATTTTCAGAATTAAAATATGAGTTTATTTTGTAAATTGTTCTACCAAACACACTATGAGAAATACTGCAACATGTCACTAAACTTTTGTCACACCAAAATTTTGTCATGACATAATTTCCAATCTACTTCTATAAGTATCTATAAAAAAATTAATCAAACAGTTGAACATATCTTTAAGAGGTGAACAAATAGAATTATATCTCTATTTCTTATCTGCCAATTACATAGTATGAATGGTTTCCAAAAATAAAGCCAGAAGATTGAACATAATTTTTTTGAGGATAATTTGACAATTGATGGATTTGGTAGCCTGAAATATTAACCAATAAAGATTTCATAAAAAAACATTTGGAAATCATATATCTGGTAAACACTTAATATCCATAATACATGAGGAACTCACACAATAGCAAAACAAAAACTAAAACAAACAATCTGATTTAAAAGTGGACAAAGGATTTGAATTTTCCCTTTTATCCAAACAAGGCATACAAATAGCCAACAAGCACCTGAAAAAATGTTCATCACTAATCTTCAGATAAATGCAAATCAGACCCACAATGACATATCACCTCACACCTGTTATAATTGCTATTATCAAAAAGACAAGAGATATCAAATGCTGACAAGGATGTGGAGAAAAGGGAACACTTGTGTGCTGTTGGTGGAAATGTAAATTGGTATAGCCACTATGGAAAATTTCCACTATAGATATTTCTGGAAAAATTACAAATAGAACTACTGGGTGGCTCAGTTGGTTAAGCATCCAACTCTTGATCTCAGCTCAGGTAATGATCTCACAGCCCCATGTCAGGTTCTGTGCTGATGGTGATGGCACAGAGCCTGCTTGGGATTCTGTCTCTCCTTCTTTCTGCCCCTCTCCCGTTTGTGCTGTCTCTTTCTCTCTCTCTGTCAAAATAAGTAAATAAACTTTTGAAAACAAAAATAGAACTACCATATCATCCAGCAATTCCACTTCTGGGCATTTATCTGAAGGAAATGGAAGTGCACTATATTGTAGAAATATCTGTGCTCCCATGTTTATCACAGCATTATTTACAGTAGTCAAGACATAGAAAGAAACATCCTAAATGTCTATTGATGGACAAGTGAATAAAGAAAATGTAGTGAGTGTATATACATACAGACAATGTTACATATATACAATGGATTACTATTCAGCCATGAAAAAACCCCAAAGAAATCCTGACCTTTGTGACAGGATGGATGAAATTGAGGGCATTATGCTAGGTGAAATAAGTCATAGAGAGAAAGATAAATACTATATATTACTTATATGTGGAATCCAAAAAAAAAAAAAAAATGAACTCACACGAGCAGAGAATTAACAGTGGCTGCCAATACCTGGCAATTGGGGGAAATGAAGAGATGTTGCTCAAAGGTACAAACTTCCAGTTATAAGATGAATAAATTCTGGGGATCTAATGTACATCTGGTGACTATAGCTGACAATATTGTATCATATATTTGAAAATGGCTAAAAGACTAGTTTTTATGTATTCTCACCATAACAATAACAACAACAACAATGATAACAAAATGGTAATTATGTGAGGTGAAAGATGTGTTAACTAACCTTATTTTTGTGGTAAACATTTTGCAATACATACATGTATCAAATCATCACATTGTAAACCTTAAGCTTCTACAATGCTATATGTCAATTATATCTAATAAAGCTGGGAAAAATACTAAAGAGTTTTGATTTTACATACCCCTCAGTTGCGGACTGAATGTGTTCTCCCCAAATTTATATGTTGAAATCCTAATCCCCAATTTGATAATATTAGGAAGTTTAGTAATTTGATAACATTTGGGAAGTGATTAGATCATGAGGATGGCACCCACATGAATGGGATTAGTGCCCTTATAAAGAGACTCCAGACATCTCTCTTCCATGTGGGGACACAGCAAGAAGACATTTGTCTCTGAACCAGAAGGTGGTAGTCTCTCACCAGACACCAAATCTGTTTGTGCCTTGATCTTGGACTTCACAGCTCCAAAACTGTGAGAAATAGGGGCGCCTGGGTGGCGCAGTCGGTTAAGCGTCCGACTTCAGCCAGGTCACGATCTCGCGGTCCGTGAGTTCGAGCCCCGCGTCGGGCTCTGGGCTGGTGGCTCGGAGCCTGGAGCCTGTTTCTGATTCTGTGTCTCCCTCTCTCTCTGCCCCTCCCCCGTTCATGCTCTGTCTCTCTCTGTCCCAAAAATAAATAAAAACGTTGAAAAAAAAAAATAAAGTGTCAAAACTGTGAGAAATAAATGTTTGTTGTTTAAGCTACCCAGTCAATTACATTTTCATTATAGTAGCCCAGACTAAGACACCCACTACTACCAAAATTTTGGGGGATCCTCAGAGGCTCAGATAACAGTTTGAAAATCATACTTTGAGACTGAGATTATATGATTAAACTAAAAAAAGCATAGCTATTTGCCATTTAAAAGAAAAATGTCTATGGGACTCCTGGGTGGCTCAATCGGTTAAGCATCTGACTCTTGATTTGGGCTCAGGTCATGACCTCATGGTCATGGTCTCGAGTCCCATGTTGGGCTCCATGCTGAGTGTGGAGCCTGCTTGGGATTCTGTCTCTCCTCTCCCTCTCTGCCCCTTCCCTGTTCTCTTTCTCTCTCTCAAAATAAATAAATGAACATTAAAAAAAAGAAAAGAAAAATTTCTAAAACATAAGGGCAAGTTGAAAGTACAAGGAAAAAATTAAAAAAAAAAAAAGAAAGTACAAGGAAAGACAAATAAGCATATATATGTTAGGATCAGGCTAGGTAGGCTTTAAGGCAAAATGCATTACTGAAGATAACAATATTATAATATTCTCCAGGTACATCCAGCAATCTTAAACTTATATCGTACCTAATAAAATAGCCTCAAAATATATAATGACAAACTTGATAACTACATAACCATAGTGAAATATATTAACACATATCTCTGAGTAATTGCTAGTTTCCCAGACAAGTGGACAACAAAATAAACAAACTTGTTTTAATTGTGACCTAGGGATGTGCTTGTGCTTTTATTACCAATGCCAGATATTTTGTAAAGTATAAGAGTTTAACCTTCATAAAGCTGAAGCTTAAAAGTATAGGTTCTTGCAATCTTATGTTCCCACTTCCTAATAAAGTTTGAAGTAATTTAGGCACTCTCGAGTTCTTACCTCTTTTGAGCTTGCACTGTTTAGGAAATATTGCTTGGGTGACTGCTGTAAAGATGCTATACTTAGTCAAAATGTCATGCTTGCTCCCAATGAGGAATGGTCAGGGACCTTCTCCTTTCCCAGCAACATGGAAGTAGAGAAATAAAATTGCCTCTCACAGCCAAATTATTTTTTAATTTTTTTTGACATTTATTTTTTATTGAGAGACAGAGAAAGACAGAGCATGAGCAGGGGAGGGGCTGAGAGACGGGGAGACACAGAATCCGAGGCAGGCTCCAGGCGCTGAGCTGTTAGCATAGAGCCCAAAGTGGGTCTCGAACTCACAAAGCACGAGATCATGACCTGAGCCAAAGTCGGATGCTTAACTGTCGGAGCCACCCAGGCGCCCCTCACAGCTAAATTATTAAATCGGTTCATACTGGATCAGAGAAGAGATATTCAAGAAGTTACTCTAAATGAATCAGATAATTATTAGGCATGGTTTTAAATGTTACGTATACATACTTCCCAGTTAAGACTTACCCAGAGCCTAATTGAAAGTTTTAACACATTGAAGAAAAAGACTATCATGCAAAAGAATATCATGCCCCTTTCAGAGTCCCTTAGCATTGAGCAGGTAAAGCTTGCCTTGGTCAACAAATGTGATTACATAGCCCTTGCTACATACCAGTGGGATAGCTTGATAACTGGCCAAGAGGAAACCATTAACTTAGTTTGCTCTGATTCCTTGCTTTTTCTGCATATAATTTGGCTTCTTAAGTATACCCTACCTATAGGGAAACAATTTACTAATCAAGGAACACAAGTTATAATTGTATTGTCCTCTGAAAAATGAGTAGCATCCGTTTTGTTTCTTTTTTTAATGCCACTTGCTTTTCCATTTGGTTATTGTGAGCCAGCTCCCCAGAGTGTGATTCCTTTTGGATGTACCAGGAATTTTGGGGGGGGAGGCTTTTTAAGTTTTTACTTTAATTCCAGTTAGTTAACATATAGTGTTATATTATGGATGTACCAGAAATTAAATTCCCAGACCTCCGAAGTCCAACCAGATGAGAAGACAGCCCCAAGGTCCTACTGACTGTGTGGGCCTATTGAGAATCCAACAGATTCCCAAGAGACAATCGACTGCAATGTTGTATTTTCCATTTGCCCTGCAATACTGATTACCCCAAGTATGGGCATGCTCAGGCTCATCTTGTTTGGTCATTGGATGAGAATAAATCAGTACCTTTTCCCTTACTGTTTTTCTTAGATTTGACAAAAATACATTGGACCCCTACTATAGTTTTAGGTACAGCAGAGTATTCTAAGGTGAAATAAAAATTTCCAGACCCTCATATAAAATTTCCATTTTAGCGATGATTAAACAACTGAGCAATAGTACAAGACAAGATTATTGCAAGGATTCTACAAGGGATACAATAAATGGCTATGCTGTTCAAAAGGGAGAGAAACACCTCAACTCGAGAGGAAAGGCTTAATGGGCTTAATGGGTTGTTTGTGAAACAACCTTGATAAATTGTGACCTCTATAGTGATATTTCCTTTCCTTTTCTTTTCTTTTTTTTTTTTTTTTTTTTTTTGAGAGAGAGAGAAAGAGAGAGAGAGCATGCACAAGTCAGGGAGGGGCAGAGAGAGAGGAAGACACAGAATCTGAAGCAGGCTCCAGGCTCTGAGCTGTCAGCGCAAAGCCCAATGTGGGGCTTGAACTCATAAACCTGGAGATCATGACCTGAGCCAAAGTCAGACGCTTAACTTACTGAGCCACGCAGGTGCCCCTACAGTGATATTTTAAAAACACAAAACTGTTAAACAAAACAAAACAAAACTATTTCTTCTCTCCAACTCATTCTTAAAACCCTTTGGTGGCCTGGAACATTTTAGGAACAATGGCTAAAATATTTAGCATGCCTGCCTCTCTAATTTTATCTTGTCCTGTACTCTCTGTACTCCAGCTATCCTGGCCTTCTTCGTCTCTCGTACAGTGCCATGCTCTCTCCTGCTTTAACGCCTTTGAACATGCCACTGCATCTGCCTGAAACCCATTCCATCCACCATGTCAGTTGTGTTCCCTCGTTAGATCTTACAGATCCTCTTAACGTCAGTTCAAAATAGATCTTCTTAGGCAGAATCCACTTGTGCTGTGAGATCTGCCTAAATATTGTCATGTACCACTTTTCTTCCCAGTGCTTAAGTTGGACTGATTCATAGTTCTAATTGTACATGTACCTGTGTGATTACTTGACTACAGTCTGAAAACAATACTCCAGACTGTAAACTCAAAAAGGAACGGGAATTTATTTGCTTATTTTTTAAAGCATTAAATGCTTACTGCCTTGCATACAGTCACCCACCACCTGACACATGGTAACTGTGTGATAAATAGGTATTGAATAAATGAGAAATACAACAAAGAGATGCTAGTTCAGATTGCGGGCACAGAGCAGACCAAAATGCAGCAATGAAAAGAGTTGTCCAAGTTCAAGGATACAAGAAGTTGTGTTTAAATGACAGTTTATTACTAAGCTGCATGATATACAGGAAGGAGTTAGTGCCTCAGGAAAGGGACTAATCCCCACTAAAAACAACCCCATTATTACTGACCAGATGCTCAACAAGAATGGTTTATTGTTTATCAAGTGGTTTAAACAGTGAGACAAAAGTCTAATAATACAGAGAAAAATTAGTAATGTTACAAATATATTTCATAATTGTATAAAATATGGTCAAGACCAGGTATTAATGCAAAACCAAAAACCTTGACAGAAATGAAAAAAACACCTTGTCTGAGTGTTCAGTGACATTGTTAGTTTTTAAATTTTTTTAAAAAAATGTTTTGTTTGTTTTTGAGAGAGAGAGAGATTGAGAGAGTAGGAGGGGCAGACAGAAAGGAAGACACAGAGTCCAAAGTAGGCTCCAGGCTCTGAGCTCTTAGCACAGAGCCTGATGTGGGGCTCAACCTCATAAACCCCGAGATCATGACCTGAGCTGAAGTCGGACGCTTAGATGACTGAGCCCCCCAGGCGCTCCAACAATGTTAGTTTTTCAGAAAGAATTGTGTTCTGAGAGTAAACCACGGGTATATGTATTTTCCTTTAAAAAAAAATTATTGATATAAAATTTGCATATAGTGAAATGCCCAGACCTAAAGTGTATAGTTTGAAGAGTTTTGACAAATTGACATAACTCTAATCCACACCATTTTCGAGGTACAGAAGTTTTCCTTCATCCCAGAAAGTTCCTTCATGTCCCTTTCCAGTCAATCCCCTTTCCCACGGGAAACTATCATTTCCAAATCTAAACCAGAGTAGTTTGCCTATTCTATATTTTCATATAAATGAAATTATACAGTAAATGTATGTAATTTTGTCTGGTTTTTCTTGTTCAACATAATGTTTTGGAGATTCATCCATGTTGCTGCATACATCAGCAGTTCCTTTGTGTTGCTAAACAGTGTTCTGTTGCCTAAAGATAACCACAATTTGTTTATTCATTTTCCTTTTGACATACATTTGGATTGTTTCCATTTGGGACTCATTGTGAATAAATAATATGAATTACAAATATTAACTGCATAACAATTTAAGAATAAATTAACTGTTAACACTCTTGTACATATTGTTGTGGGCATACATTTGCCTTAATCTAGGGTAAATATCTAGGGAATCTTTGGGACATAGGTGGGTATTTAATTAACTGATAAGAAACCTCACTATTGTTCTCCAAAGTTTAACATTTTACCCTCCCATTAGCAGTGTGTGAGAGTTCTGGTTGTTTCCATCCCCACCAGCATTTGGTATTGTCATTGTGTTCAGTTGAGCCACCCTAGTATGTGCGTAGTGGTATTGCATTTGGTTTTAATCTTAATTACCCTGGTGATTAATGATAGTAAGCACCTTTCATATCTTACTGGCCATTTGTAGATTTTTCCTTTGTGAAGTATCTCTTTGATCTTTTGCTATTTTTTTTCAAATTAAGTTGTCTTATTGTGTCATTTGTAGCACTTCTTTATATATTCTGGAAGAAAGTCTTTTGTCTAATATATATTTTGCAAATATGTTCTCCGGGTCTGTGACTTGTTTATGAATATTTTTAGTAGTGTCTCTGATGAGTAGATGTTTTTAATTTGAATGAAATCAGTTTATCATTTTTTTCACAGTTAGTGCTTTCTGTGTCATAAAAAGTATTTGCCTAACTCACATTGGCACAGTTCTCCTGTCATTTTCCTAGATGTATTAATGTTTTAGCTTTGCTTTTAGGTTTATGATTTAAAGTTTAATTTTTGTGTGGGATAAAATCTTGTTAATTTTTTTCATATAGATTCCTATTTGTTCCAGCATCATTTATTGAAAGATTTTATTTCCCTCGTTGAATACTTTCAGTGCCTTTGTCAAAAATCAATTGACTTGGGGCACCTGGGTGGCTCAGTCGGTTGAGCTCCGACTTCGGCTCAGGTCAAGATCTCGCGGTCCATGAGTTCGAGCCCCGCATCGGGCCCCTGTGCTGACAGCTCAGAGCCCGGAGCCTGTTTCAGATTCTGTGTCTCCCTCTCTCTGACCCTCCCCCGTTCATGCTCTGTCTCTCTCTGTCTCAAAAATAAATAAACGTTAAAAAAAAAAAAATCAATTGACTATATAAATCTTAGTTTATTTCTAGAATTTGTCTGCTTTTCCTTTGTCAATTTGTCTGTCCTTACACCAATACTACAATAGTTTGATTACTATAAATTTATGGTATTTCTTGAAATCAAGTAGTGTAAATTCTCCAGTCTTGTTCTTCTTTTTTTTTAAATTGGTTTTTCTAGATATTTTGCATTTCCAGTACATTTTAGAATGAACTTACCAGTTTCTAAACACAAAACAAACTTAAAAAATGCCTGCTGGGGTTGATTGAGGCTGCACTAAATTTACAAATGAATTTAGGGAACAATAGCATCTTAATAATACTGAGTTTTCCAATTCATAGGTATGGTATTTATCTCTTTATTACATCAGGTATTCATTAGCTTAAATTTATTCCTAAGTATATTTTTATATTTTAATTTTTTGTTATTGTGTATAGGATGGTTTTAAATTTTAGTTTCTAGGGGCGCCTGGGTGGCTCAGTCTGTTAAGCGGTCAACTTAGCTCAGGTCATGATCTCGCAGTCCGTGAGTTCGAGCCCCGCGTGGGGCTCTGTGCTGACAGCTCAGAGCCTGAAGCCCGTTTCAGATTCTGTGTCTCCCTCTCTCTGACCCTCCCCCGTTCATGCTCTGTCTCTCTCTGTCTCAAAAATAAATAAACGTTAAAAAAATAAATAAATTTTATTTTCTAATTATTCATTGCTAAAACGTAGAAAAATAACTTAGTTTTGTATTTGACCTGTATTGGTATCCTGTAACCTTGATAAATTCACTTAATAGTTCTAGTCATTATATAGATTCCTTGGTATTTTCTATATTAGCAATTGTATCATATATAAATTGAGAGAATTTTAGCTTCTTCTTTCTAATATTTATGTTTTCTTTTTCTTTCTTTCTTTTTTTTTTTTTTTTCATTGATATATTGGTTGGGACCTCAACAAAAATGTTGAATAGGTGTGGTGAGAATGGACTTCCTTTCTTGTTTCCAATCCTAAGGCAAAAGCATTTAGTCTTTTCCCATCGAATATAATGTGCTAAAAATATTTTTTATCGTGAATCAGTGTTGAATATTTTTCAAATCCTTTTTCTGTACCTATTGAGATGATTATATAATTTTTCTTTAGTAAAAATGTTTATATTAGTTAGTTTTCTAGTGTTGAACCAGCCTTGCTTTCCTTTGAGAAACTTTACTTGGTATGATATATTTAAAAAAATTTTTTTTAATGTTTGTTTATTTTTGAGAGAGAGAGACAGAGCATGAGCAGGGGAAGGGTAGACAGAGAGAGGGAGACGCAGAATGTGAAGCAGGCTCCAGGCTCTGAGCTGTCAGCACAGAGCCCTACGCAGGGCTTTAAGTCACAAAACATGAGATCACAACTTGAGCTGAAGTTGGTCGATTAACCGACTGAGCCACCCACACGCCCTGGTTATGATATATATATATTTTATACAATGCTAGACTTAAATTATTAATACTTTGTTAGAGGTTTTTCTGTCTATGCTCATGAGAGATATTGGTCTGTAAAATATTTTATTTGTAATGTTCTTACCTGGTTTTGGTATCAAGCTCATTCTAACCTCATTAAATGAATTGGAAAGTGTTCCTTCCCCTTCTTCCTGTATTTTTTGAAAAAAAAAAGAAAAAAAATGTATTTCGTCCTATGTGCTGGTAGAATTCATCAGTCTAGACTGGCCTGGACTTTTCTTTAAGGAAAGGATTTTATTTACAAACTCACACAGATATTGGGATATTCAAATTCTCTAACATATCTTTTAGCAATTTGTGTTTTCTCCAAAGGAATTTTTACATTTAATCTGAGTTGTTTAGTTTTTCAGTGTAAATTTCAAGTAATATTACCTTATTGTTTGTTTTCAAATAATTTTACCTTATTTTTTTCAAATAATATTACCCTATTATTTGTCTGCAGTTTTCCTAGTTATATGCTCTTGCATTCCTAAAATTAATATTTGATTTTCCCTCTTTTATTTATTTATTTTTTATTATTTTTTTTTTAATTTTTTTTTCAACGTTTTTTATTTATTTTTGGGACAGAGAGAGACAGAGCATGAACGGGCGAGGGGCAGAGAGAGAGGGAGACACAGAATCGGAAACAGGCTCCAGGCTCCAAGCCATCAGCCCAGAGCCTGACGCGGGGCTCGAACTCACCGGCCGCGAGATCGTGACCTGGCTGAAGTCGGATGCTTAACCGACTGCGCCACCCAGGCGCCCCCCCCCCTTTTATTTTTGATCACTCTAGTTATGGGTTTATCAATTTTATTAATCTTTTCAAAAAATCAACTTTGACTTTGTTGATCACATTTACCATTTGATTGTATTCTCTTTCATTGATTTCTGCTCTTATATTTATTATTTTCTTTTATTTATTTGCTAAGTGCAAATAAAAGTTCAGTCTTGTTTTTATAGCCTTTGGTCTTCTTCTCTTCTAATATAGAGCTGTATATTTCCCTTTACTACTTTAGCCAGTATCACACAAATTTGAACCTCTTGTGGTTTCATTATCATTCAAGTCAAAATATTTCCTAATTATTCTGTGTTTACTTTTTAAAACCATGGATTATTTAGAAATGTATTGCTTAATTAAAAAAAAATTTGGTATCATCATTATAGGTTTGGGTTAATTAATTTTAAATTTAGTTTTAGTCTGGTTAGAGAGCACATTCTACATGATTTCAATTCTAGTACGTTTATTAAGACTTCTTTTTCTTTTTTCTTTTTTTTTTTTGCCCTACTTAGTACATGATCTGTCTTGGTGACTATTACATGTCAACTTTGACAGAGTATGTATTTTCAAGGTGCTGGGTGTACTATTCCATACATGGCAATTAGATTAAATTGGTTGAGGGGCACCTTGGTGGCTCTGTCGGTTGCGCATTTGACCTCAGCTCAGGTCATGATCTCTCGGTCCATGGGTTCGAGCCCCATGGCGGGCTCTGTGCTGACAGCTCAGAGCGTGGAGCCTGCTTCACATTCTGTGTCTCCCTCTCTCTCTGCCTCTCCCCCACTTGCTCTGTCTCTCTCTCTCTCTCTCTTTCTCTCAAAAATAAATAAACATTAAACAATTTTTAGATTAAATTAGTTGATAATGTCATTAAATTCTTCTATATTCTTTGTGATTTTTCAGTTTACTTAGTCTATCAGTTAGTGAGCCAGAAGTGTTATGATATCTAACTATAATTGTGGATTTGTCAGTGTTTCCCTTTAATTCTGTCAATTTTTCTTCATGTAGTTTGAAACTCTGTTACTAGGTATATGTAAAAGAGCATTATGATTTCTTGATGATTGACCCTTTACTCTTTTGATTTGTACATCTTTATCTCTTAATTTATGTATAATAACTCTTTTAAAGACCTTATTTTTCCAATTTCAAAATCGAGACCCTCTGTGAGATAGTATCTTTCATCTGGTGTTTTCATAGTTAGATTGTTATGTTTTCTTGGGTCATCACACATCTAGTATTTTTTTATTGTCTGCAGGGAATTGTGGATGCCATGCTATTGAGAATCTAGTTTTCTTGTCTTCCTGTAAAGATCATTGAGTTTTGTAGTACTGGGTAGTTAGTTTACTAGAGGATCAGCTTGATTCTATTGAGGCTTGGTTTAAGACTCTATTTAGTTGGGGGTGCCTGGGTGGCTCAGTCAGTTAAGTGTCTGATTTCTGTTCAGGTCATCATCTCACAGTTTGTGGGCTGGAGTCCTGCATCAGGCTCTGTGCTGATAGCTCAGAGCCTGGAGCCTATTTTGGATTCTATGTCTCCCTCTCTCTTTTTGCACCGCCTCCCCTCAGAAATAAATAAACATTGAAAAAAAAAAAAAGACTCTACTTAGTTGTATTGGAACAGTGTTAGTGTAACCTTCCTGAAGTATATCCTTCTATGCTCTCAGCTGAATGCCCAAGATGTTCAGCAAGTTCTTTCCACTGTGAATAGTTGAAAACTCCAGTTTTTCCCAGTGCCATGTTATCTCCAGAATCATTCAACTCACAGTCACCCAGTGACTGTTATGCTCTAGTCCTTGTAAAATGTTGCTCCATATATACCATAAAATAGTATTTGGCCCAAACTGTCTCTAGTGGCTCTCTATGAAGTTTTCTGATGTTCCTTCTCTGAACATGTTTCTCCTCTCTGGTACCTTCCCAGAAAATTCCAGTTACCTTGGCAGCCCCAAACACTGATTTCTGCTTTCTTCATGATTGCTGCTTTCTTGTTGTACTCTGCTTCCCTCCACTTCATTTTGGGAATAGGACTTCCCAGGAGAGAATCAGAGTGAATGTGTAGCTTACTTCATGCTTTCTCTTCTCTGAAGGATTATTTCCAGTGTTTTTCTGTTGTCTAATGCCTGAAAACAATTGCTTTACATAGTTTTTCCAGTTCCACAGTTGTTTATGGCATTATTCTATCATGACCAGAACTTAAAATGCAGATAAACTTTAAAATGTTTTCCCCAGAGCAAGTCTTAAGTCTTTTATCAAACATGTGGAGGGACTATCATAGAAAATTTTTTGGAGATGGTTTATCAAAATAATGTACATCTATTAACTTTCCTGTATACATATCAACTGTGAAATGTTTTACTTTAAAAAGCAAGCAACAAGTAACAACAAAAATCTCTTTAGGGGCTCCAGGTGGCTCAGTTGGTTATGCATCCAACTCTTGGTTTTGGCTCAGGTCATGATCTCATGGCTTCGTGGGTTCAAGCCTCACATTGGGCTCTATGCTGACAGTGCAGAGCTGGCTTAGGATTCTGTCTCTCCCTCTTTCTTCCCCTCCCTACTCGTGCTCTGTCTCTGTCTCTCTCTCTCTCTCAAAATAAATAAATAAAAACTTAAAACAAAACATTTAAAGAAATCTAATGCATACGTAATTTACCATTTCTTATCATCAAATAATAGTTATCATTATCTTTCTCTCTCCCTCTTCATTTCTTTCCCAGAATTTTTAACTTATCATTCTACCTCTCAATTATTTTCTCAGGGTTTGTCCTATTTGTTTCTGTCCACACCCTCTCAAAGACATTAACCCCTCCCTAAGGATTTGTATCATTAGGAGCCCTTTGCCATTATTTGCAAACTCTAACTTGCTTTTGAATTATTCTGGTCTAAATGGTCTAAATGATAAGTTTGTACATTATATCCAAAGTGAACATAAGTGTATGGAAAATTAAGTTACTTTCATTGACTCTAAAAAGAGTCGATCTAAGACATACCAATATTTCATGTCACAATGAAAACAGTTTTTTCCAAAGCCTATATTAGAATGGGTAGATTGTATTAAACAGTATTATAGTATGTTTATCCTGGATAAATATGGAAATCTTCAGTTGTATGAAAGGATTCACAGTGAATAGTAATAGTAAAAATAAATAAATAGTAATAATAATTTTTACTCAATAAAAATTAAGTAGAATTAATTTACTATTAACAAATTAATAGTAAAATAGTAAAAATACAAAAAATAAAATAAAATTTTTTATTTTAAGAATAAAAAATAAATTAATAGTAAAAATAAACCAAAAAAATTTAAATTGACATTAAAGACAGCACACAGCAAAACTACAAAATTTGAACGGAAAAATTCTAATTTGATAGATTTATGGCTGCAAAAACACATTCAAAAAGTCAAAAGCTATAAAGTGTAAAAGTGAGTATGAAAAACAAATCGATTAATCAAAGAAAAACTTCATGTAAAATGTTTATAGAAAGTAATTTATACCTGAAGAATATTTTCTAACAAAATTCCAATGCAGATATAATTCTTGTTTAAATATTTACATCCATAAACACACTATCAAAGCATCCCTAGCATTAAAACAATGGTAAAAAAAAAAGGGGGACAGGCAAAGCATCTCATGCATGTGCAAAATATACCTAAAGCAAGTTACATTTTTTATAGAATAGTGATAGTTTCTAACATTGTTATTATCAATAATCACTCAATCTTTAAAAAAACTTTTTAAATGTTTATTTATTTTTTGAGAGAGAGAGAGAGAGACAGAGTGCAAGAGGGGTAGGGGCAGGGAGAGAGGGAGACACAGAATCTGAAGCAGAATCTGTCAGCACAGAGCCCGACGCGGGGCTCAAACCCATAAACCACGAGATCATGACCTGAGCCAAAGTTGGATGCTCAACTGACTGAGCCACCCAGGAGCCCCAATAATTACTCAATCTTCTCGGAAAGGTAAAAGCCATAGCTATTAAGATAAATTCTGTTAAAGTTGAAAAAGATGAAATCAATGTACAAACGTTATGGTAGTTATATCAAAGTGTATTTCATCTCCTGCTGAAAAATTCCCTCCATATCTGGTATAACTTTACATTTTATGGAATCATTTACATTTGCAAATATTCACTTGCAAAATGTATTCGACTCCAAATCAAATTGACCTGATAGGTCCTCAACAGAGAAAATTGAGGTCACTTCATACAAGTAAGTTCCCAAGACTGGTAAGTTTCAAGGTGCAGGTGAGCTTGAATCCAGTTTCGGAAAAGATGTTTGCCACTTCTCCTATCCCCTTCCCCATTCTACTACAGAGAATGTAAAGTAATTTTCTATGAAATTAACATCACATGCATACAAAGTACCAACATTCTCAAATTCAGGTAAAAGTTAACCTGAGGTAAGCATTTAAGTGGGAGAGACATGGCGTGACTGGGATGGTGCCGGCAGAAATTTGTAAGTATTTGTGTGTCTTAGAGTTAAGCTCTTTTAGAATACAAACCATATGTTGTATATGTATAACAACAGGACCATGAAACTAGAAAGACTCTAAAGGATATGATGTACAATTACTTCTTAATGTATATGTTGAAAAAGTAATTTAGTTCTGCCTTCAGTTTTGTACTCTCCTCTTAAAGCTAATAAGCAATAATGAGATGTTTGTTTAAAAAGGTATTTGTCGTCCCATCCACAGGATCACCTCAATGGAGTAATTAAATGGCTCATACCCCAGTGAACCAGAAGATAAATAAAATCATGTCAGTACATTGAATAAAGTGTGCTTAATCTTTCTAAATTTCTAGTGCCAACTCTCTCATAAACAAATGAAATAAAAATTTTCTTTAAAAGTTCTGTCAAAAAGCAGCACGTTTTTAAAAAGATCAAATAAATCATTTTATTGTTACACTGACCTGCAGAAACTATTGACAGAGAAATAAACAAAATGTATATATGAAACTTTATGCCTATCAAAAAGAAAAAAAAAAGGGCATGAAAAGTGTGCAGAAGTCTTCTTTACAAGTGGGAACAATAAAATAGCCCATATAAAATTTGCACAATATTATCTTTGATGAGGGTATATAAGAGAAAATGGAACATAATATTTTGTTCAGTCCATTTACCATTTCACAATATGGGCTAACCCATTTGTTTGTGCTGTTAATATTTTAAATTTCTGCAGTTACTTTTTATACTTTTTATGTGTTTGTTCCCTATAGCTCATAAATGATTATTTCTCCAAGAATAAAACTTACTATGTTTAATTTGGTTTGTATCACTCTTACATTAGTAAAGAGCCTGATTTTGATTAGTTTCTCTACACTCCATGTTGTAGGAGGAAAATTACACCCTTTTTTAAATGCTCTGTAGATACAGTAAAAACTGTGTTTCTCAGCAACTACTGAGAAATAGCAGCTGAGAGGTCCTGAAAGTAAATCGAGTGAAATTAAAGCACCTGTGCGTCATTTGGCACAGGTAGGCAATTATTATGTTGGCTTTTGCTTTCTTAGGTAATGGTGTTAGTTTCATAATGCTTTATAATTCCAAATGGAGAACTGTTTGGTCTTCTGAAATCTAAACTTACAAGATTTAAGACAGTGATGAAAGGCCAATGTAACTTGGCTGACTTCTTAGCTTTTCAGTGTAATGTATGGTGTTTTGTGATGAGATGAGAACACACTATTAAAGAACTTTTATCAAGATTGGCTTTAACTGTTGGTGCCGTTGGAAGATGTGAGATGGAGAGATGAGGGCCCAAGCTCCACATTTAGTGACACTCAGGTTCCTTTAGTGTATGTGGGATTAGGAAGTACTGGGATGAGCAAAGTACTGTTTATTTTACTTTTGGAATTTTTGCAAGTGAGGCCACTTGCTTCAGCCTCCAGTTTTATGAGAAGTCATAAAAAATGTCAATAATTGCTATTAAATATTATAAAATTAAGCCTGAAGCAAGGAATTAATAAAAACAATGGTGAGCACCCAAAGTGGCTGAAGGGTGATTCACTTGGTAAGAAGACATGGGATTTAATATTAATTTTTACTCTTTGAAAATTGGAGAATTTTATTCTCCTTTTCTGAATCAGGAAATTCTCATTGTTGTGACTGTTACTACTAAAATATGAAACAATGGAGAGTCAGTCTTCTGTGGAGGCTGAACATTCTTCATGGCTAAACATGGCCTATCATTACAGATTAGGAGTGGGGATAATTATAAAGGATAAAGGATAGTATTATGAAATCCTAAACACCTGCACCCCCAAAGTAAGCATTTATTCTGGGCTACACTCAGCCCATTTCCCAGACTCCTGAGCAGAAAATGGCATCACTGGTCTAAAGGAAATAAATATTCATTTGACCCGTACAGGAGCAGAACAAGACCAGGAGCACATACGATCCGATAGAAGTTCATGCAAAGACAACTTCTGCAAAATCTTTTGAAAACTTTAGATGAGAAGCTGCAACTTTTTGCACTGGATTCATGCTAAGCTCATTTAGTCTTGGGGCACAAATATTTGCACGTGTGCCATCATTCCCATGTCCTACAGACACGGCAGATACTGCCGTGCAGACTTTATCCACACAACTCTTCAGGTAGCCAACTCCAACACATTGTGTAAATTAAAATCTCCTGCCTTTTTCTGATACAGTCCAGTGAATTTGTTGAAATTGGATAACCATAGGATCAACTTAATGTAAACTTGAGTGTTTAATTATCAAAATACTTTGTAGGGTTACATGGGATCCCAACGAGGCATAAAAGACAGTGTATACCCTCGAGGAACTTTCAATCTAGGAGAGACAAGATACAGACTATCATTCTGAGATGTAAGTGACATTTGGACAAGATGCCCAAGAAGATTTAATAGGGAATCTGGTTGGGAGAAGAGAGTTTTATGTAAAAAGTTTAAGGAGACAAAGAGTAACCTTCAGGAAACTTGGCTGAAGTGAGGGAGGAGTAAAGTCCAGATGCAGAGTGGAAGGGGTCAGAGAATTGCTAGGAAGGGCTCCCGGGCTAGTGAGTGCTAATCCTGAAGAGCAGGTGTTTACTTTCCACTCCACCTTACATTGTCTACTGGATATAGGTATCTACTGGTCCATGGTGATTGCCTCCAGTTAGAAAGCAGGATTGTTGAACCCACGGATGCTTCAGTGACTCTGTAATGCCTAATAATATAAAGAACATGTTTGGATTATTTGCAACTATCTGTGTTTCCTGTTTTTATGAATAACAAACAGTGAGATCAAACCCATTCTTGAATATTAAATTTTATAAGATTGAAGAACAGTAAGGCATCTTTATAATATTGAATTAGATACTGGACATAAAAATGTACCTCTGGGGGCGCCTGGGTGGCTCAGTCGGTTGAGCGGCCGACTTCGGCTCAGGTCATGATCTCACAGTCTGTGAGTTCGAGCCCCGCGTCGGGCTCTGTGCTGACAGCTCGGAGCCTGGAGCCTGTTTCAGATTCTGTGTCTTCCTCTCTCTGACCCTCCCCCGTTCATGCTCTGTCTCTCTCTGTCTCAAAAATAAATAAACGTTACCAAAAAAAAATTTAAAAAAAAAATGTACCTCTGTAAACTACGCCTTATAATTAATTAAATATTTAATGGATAGCCTTTGTGTGAGTATGTCTTTCACAGCTTAAACCAACTAAATATTCTTACTGTATATTTATGAGAGGAGACTAATAGTTCTTTCTATAATTTGTAGAAATGACTTTTGCCATGGAACGCTTCATGAAGTCATCTTCTAATTTTGTTCTATAGCACATCCTGCTTGTGTTAGATGTATATTTAATAATGCAGCATAGACAGCCTTATTTCAGCTCTGGGACTAAATTTATTAAAAGTAACTCTGATGATGGGGCGCCTGGGTGGCGCAGTCGGTTAAGCGTCCGACTTCAACCAGGTCACGATCTCGCGGTCCCTGTGTTCGAGCCCCGCGTCAGGCTCTGGGCTGATGGCTCAGAGCCTGGAGCCTGTTTCCGATTCTGTGTCTCCCTCTCTCTCTGCCCCTCCCCCGTTCATGCTCTGTCTCTCTCTGTCCCAAAAATAAATAAACGTTAAAAAAAAATTTTTTTTTTTTTTAAATTAAAAAAAAAAAAAAGTAACTCTGATGGGACACCTGGGTGGCTCAGTCAGTTAAGCTTCTGACTTCAGCTCAGGTCATGATCTCATGGTTTGTGGGTTTGAACGCCACATCAGGCTCTGTGCTGATAGCTCAGAGCCTGGAGCCTGCTTCAGATTCTGTGTCTCCCTCTCTCTGCCCTTCCCCCACTTATGCTCTCTCTTTCTGTCTCTCAAAAATAAATGAACCTTAATTTTTTTTTAATTTACTGAAGTAAATATGTTAACTTATGTTAATTCTAAAGAATTATAATTGTCTAATATTATATCCAAAATTGTATTAATTCTAGGAATGTACCAAAGTCAACTTCTATATTTATTGAACATAACTTTTCATAATCCATATTTATGGATTGATATCTTCAACTAACTTCATATTTTTCCAGAAATCACACTGTCAAATTGTATGTGTTTGGATATAATCTTTCCAAGTGCTTTCTTGGATCATTCTGCTTGAAAAGGAAATTTCTCCCAGTATAACCAAAGTTTCCTTTTTATTTACTTTTAAAATATTTGAAAACATAAAGCACTGGGTGACCTGAGGAAGCACATTTGGACAGATTTCCTACTGGGATCTCATAGCTTAAATACTGTTACCAGGATTGCAGATGGTTAGTCTATGTGACAAAGCCTATCAAATTACTGATTTCTTCTACAGACAGATGGCAAAGAGGCCTAACAGAAGCTCAGTTTTCAAGTTGTAGATGTGTGTGTGTGTGTGTGTGTGTGTGTGTGTGTGTGTGTATGTGTGTTTCTGCTGAAGAACAAAGGTCTTTTACTCTGAAAGCCGAAAATAATTGTATATGTTACCTAAGCCATATTTGTCAGTACAGTACTGAAGACTAATTCTTGAGTTTTAAGGAAAGAATACTTTACCTAACCAAAGCAAAACAAAACAAAAAATTGTAAGCTATTGCTTACCTAAAGTGTTGCCTAAATTTTCCTGTGAAAACCAAACATAAAAAATGATGAGCACCTAAAATAGCTGAAGGGTAATTCAATTGATAAGTAAATTTGGAATTTACTATTAATGTTTACTCTTTGAAAATTGGAGAATTGTATATATCATTAGTAAAAGGATAGTTTAAAATTAAAAAGTAATTATTTACATCTTTCCATTCATTTATAAGAATCTAAAATATTCCTTTTTATAATCTCTCATTATATCTTAAAAAATACAATTATTTATTCAACTTGAGATCATCATTTCTGAGAAATAAATGGAAGACTTTGAAGGAATTGTTGGCTGCAGAGCAGAACTTGAATTCGTTGTGCTCCTTTGGTGTATCTGTGCAGGACACAATCATTTCATTAGTTCCTGGAGCTAGTGAACCTTCTGGAAAGCCTCCATGTCAAAAATAACTGTTTAACTTTTAAAATTATTCTGTCATCTGATATATCTCAATCATTTATCAAGGTGAGGTATTTTTCCTATGTTTCTTCTGACCTCAGATGTGGTGAGTAAGCAAGCAAATTTCCAGCCTAATTTCTGATGGAACCTGTCCCAGGGAACAAGATATTTTGGGAAGAAAATGAGTTGGCTCTGACCTGGAGGTTAGATGTGGGTAAACCATCCATCTCCTCCAGAGATGGAAGACAGTCACACATTTGGCAGGGAATGCTCAGTCAACTGACAGATCAGGCAATTGACAAAACAAGAAAAGTGCATCTGGTGCATTATTAAGTATCAAGATGGTGAACAGAGGTCATAATTAAGCTTGTCCTTAACAGCTCATTGACTTGAGTAATAAGAACAATGACTTTATAAAAGCACCCTCCTATCTTTTCTCTCATTGTTCTCACAAAGAAATTTAACAATGTCTATGTTGTCATTGCCAGAAAAATATATCAGACTTCTCCTTAATTAAAACATTCCCTCTCGTCTTCATATTAAAATGTTTATGTTTTCCATTTTAAAAAATTACTTCAATTGCTCTTTGGAGATAAATCAGTGTATAAATCCCCACATACAAATAAATAAGTCAGCCCAATTACATGTTGCAAGGCAGTTACTTCATTTTGTATATGTCTGTTCATAGGGAGCAAAAAAAATTATTAGAGAAACTTTACATGAATGTTGTATTTTGATGGATGCAAACAATAAGATGAATTATGCAATAGAAACAACATATAGAGTATTCTATATGTGTATCATCACATATCTTTTCGTAAAGATTGAGTTATTATATGATTCACTTGTCAGATGAAGGAAAGGAGAGGAATGTACTAGCAGATAATCAGAAATAATATTTTTACAAGACTGGTGTGCTCTAATTTATATTAAAAAAAGTAAGGCTTGAGTTAAAGTTAAATATTGAGTTAGAATTTCATATCCAAGGAAAATAAAATGTGTAAGTTTGATTAAATAAGAAACCAGCATACATTTTTTTAAAGTAGCTGACAGAGGGTGATTTTAATATAGCAATTAGTCCCTGACCAAATGGACAATAAAAAAAGGTTCTGTGAATCTCATTGTATGTAAATTTCAGATGGATTTTCAGGGAAGAGTTTTTGATCTATATATACCATAGACCAAGCATTGGACAACAGACACATCAGAGCTGTGGACCTCACATTTCTGGACAAGTTAGTAAGCAAATAAGTCCATAGTTGTTAATATTACTAATTTTTGCTATTATTATTGTTATTATTTAGTTGAAATCCCGTTATAACTGTTCCTTCTATAATCAAGTAATTTATTTGCTCTGGAACAATGCCAGTCTAGTGAAGCATGTGATGCAGCTTGAGTTGGATCTCCTCCCCTGATCATCCTTAGTTCTCATACAGTGGGAGCAGGTGTTGGAAAGAGCACTAGTTTTACTGGCTCAAGGTCTCTTTCTTTTACCCAAGATTCAAGAGAGCTGTAAAAAGAAATGTGTTTGCCTAGACATGGAAGGGGGATGGGGGAAACTATTCTCTATCATGCTCTTTTATTAAAAAAAATCACCATTGTAGGGAAAGGTTTCTAGTAGGTAAAAGAATCCCCAGAAGACCCCCACAGATCTAAAATGGAAGATTTTTTAAGTATAATGGTCTTGGATGAACATGTGAGTGAAAGGTGGAAGCTAGAATATTCTTCTGTCTCTCATAGTTTATACTGGTCTCCTCTTTCTATCCACAGCATACTCTTGCCTATGCATATGATAAAGGTTAAGGGCAAGGACTTAGGAAAAAGTTCTGGATTTGAATATTGGCCTTTACCATAATGGGCCAAGTGGCTGTGGGTAGATTAGTTATATTTTCTGGGCTTCAGTGACCTCATGTGTAAAACAAAAAAAAAAATAGGGTCATGACCATACCTACTTTATAGGTATATTGAGATGAATAAATGAAATAATATATGTAAGGAATCTAGTATAGTCTGACATATGTAAACACTAGTAAATGATAATTATTATGCTTGGGTAACATGAAAAGAGTTTCTCATTACCAAGAAAAGGAAAATTATTTTTTTTTACAAAATCATTTACTCTGCCAATTAACAAGGTGTTTGAAAAAGATAAGGTATTAATAATGGATCCTCCTGGACAAATGATAGGAAAAAGAACTGCTTTCTTGGTACTCCTAGAAACAATGTTAGTCACTCAGTCAAATATGCAGCTATGGGAACACTTATCCCAGCTTTGAGGACACACTGGCCAACCCAGATATTTTGGAAATTCCGCTCCTATTAAGCTGGTCCTTAATCTACTATGAAAACAAAGCTGTCCTGTAAGCCAGGAGAAGAGAACTGAGTTCAAGATTCTTCTTCTTTGGGATGGGGCTCTTCATGTCTTGGCCTCTTTATGGCTAGAATGGACCATTCTAGGTCTATATTCAAAATGCATTTTTAATATAATTACTTTTCATCATCTACTCAGCTGACACTCTGGCTCAGTTCATAATCATTTTTTATTTAGACTACCTAACTTGTCTCCCTGTTTCTACTCTTGGTTTTTCTGCAGTATGTTCTCCACATAACAGCCTAGATGATGTTATTAAAATTTATATTGCATCATGTTACTCCTTTGTTTAAATCTTGCTTAGTAAAATTAGAATACAATTCTAATTTCTTACCACGGTAAACAGGGCCCTATATGATCTCATCCTTACCTCCTTAATGAACTTAACCTGCTACTTACTCCTTTTTGTTACTCTGCCTCAGCCATAACAGATTTCTTGCTCTTCCCTCAACGTGTTGCTGCTTCAGAGATATTTGCTATTCCTTCTGCTTAGAATATACTTTGCCCAGGTCTTCACATAGAATATCATCTCTCATTCTTTAAATATGTATTCAAAAGTTGCCTCCTCAGAAGGTTTTGCTTAATGAGACCAGGAGCTGGTTTTTTTGTTTGTTTGTTTGTTTGTTTTTAGAGATCAACAAAATTGATAAACATTTAGCCATCAAAACCTGAGGAGACTGAATGAGAAAAAAATGGAAATTTTGAATAGACTGATTATCATGAAATGGAATCAGTAATTAAAAAACTAGCAACAAACAAAAGTCCAAGGCCAGATGGCTTTCACAGGCGGATTCTACCAAACATTTAAAGAGTTAATACCTATTCTTCTCAAACTATTCCAAAAAATAGAAGAGGAAGAAAAATTCCAAATTCATTCTATGAGACCAGTATTACCCTGATACCAAAACCAGATAAAGAAACTACAAAAAAAAAAAAAAAAAAAGAGAAAAAGAAAGAAAAGAAAAGAAAAAAAAAAGAGACAGAGAGAGAACTACTACAGGCCAATATCTCTGAGGAACATAGATGCAAAAATCCTCAACAAAATATTAGCAAACAGAATCCAACAATACATTTAAAAAAATCATTCACCACAATCAAGTAGGATTTATTCCTGGGATGCAATGGTGGTTTAATATTTGCAAATCAATCAATGTCATACATGACAAAAATAAAAGAAAGGATAAAATCCATATAATAATTTTAATAGATGCAGAAAAAGCATTTGACAAAGTATATCCATTCATGATAAAAATCGTCAACAAAGTAGGTCTAGAGGGAACATATCTCCTCTCTCTCATAGTTTGCTGGCTTTCTTTAGTGATATAATTGGATTCCTTTCTCTTTATTTTTTGCATATCTATTACCAGTTTTTTGATTTATGGTTACTATTACGTTTACCTATAACATTTTATACATATAGCAGTCTCTATTAAATTGATGGTCCCCTTAAGTTTGAACCCATTCTAAAAGTGCTAAATTTTTCTCCTATCTCCCCCCACATTTAAGGTATATGGTGACATACTTGGCATCTTTTTATTTTGTGAATCCCTTGAGTGCTTTTTGTAGATATACTTGATTTTACTGCTTTTGTGCTTTCTACTTTTCTTGCTCTTGCTTATGGTTTTTCCTTTTCACTCAACGAATCCCCTTTAACATTTCTTATAAGACAGGTTTAGTTGTGATAAATTCTTTAACTTTTGTTTGTCTGGCAAAGTCTTTATCTTTCCTTTTATTCTGAATGATAGCCTTGCTGGATAGAGTATTCTTGGTCGCAGGTTTCTTTCTTTCAGTACTTCGAATATACATCATGCCACTCCCTTCTGGCCTGCAAAGTTTTTGCTGACCATCAGCTTATAGTTTAGGGGTTTTCCCTTGTATGTAACTGTCTTTCTTTTCTCTTACTGCTTTTAAAATTCTCTTTATCACTATTTTTTTGCCATCTTAATTGCTGTGTGTCTTGGTGTAGACCTCCTTGGGTTGATTTTGTTGGGGATTCTCTTATGCCTCTTAAATCTGGATTTCAGATTTGGGAACTTTTCAGTTATTATTTCTTCAAATGCACTTTCTTCCCCTTTTTCTCTCTTTTCTTCTTTTGGGATCCCTATTTTGCAAATGTTATTACAGTTGATGGTGTGTTATTGAGCTACCTAAGTCTATTTTAATTTTGTGTTATTATTTTTCCTCTCACCTATTCAGCTTGATTGCCTTCTCTTACTCTGTCCTTCAGTCACTGATCCATTCCTCTGCCTCCTCTAGTTTACTATTTATTTCATCTAGTGTATTTCTTAAAAGTTTATTTATGAGAGAGAGAGAGAAAGAGAGAGAGAGAGAGGAAAAAGTGGGGAAGGGACAGAGAGAGAGAGGAAGAGAGAGAGAATCCCAAGCCGACTCCATCCACACTGGCAGCACAGAGCCCAATGCAGTGCTTGATCCCATGAACTGTGAGATCATGACCTGAGCCGAAACCAAGAGTTGGATGCTTAACCGACTGAGCCACCCAGGTGCCCCTCATCTCGTGTATTTTTAATTTCAGTTATTGAGTTCTTTATCTTGGATTAGTTCTTTTTTATTTTCTATCTGTTGAGGGTCTCACGGAGTTCTTCCACGCTTTCCTCAAGTTTAGTGAGTATCTGTATGAACATTACTCTAAATTCTCTATCAGGCATATTAGTTATCTCCATTTCATTTAGCTCTCTTGGTGTGATTTTGTACTATCATTTGGGGCATATTCCTCTATCTCTTCATTTTGTCTAATTCTCTGTGTCTGCTTCTATGTGTTAGGATGTCAGCTACATCTCTTGCTCTTGAAAGTAGTGGTCTTATGAAGAAAAGTTTCTGTAGTGCCCTGTAGTCATTATCCCCTATTCATCAGAACCTGATGCCTCAGAGGTGTCTCCTATGTGTGTTGTATGTGCCCTACTGTTGTGGCTGAGCCATGTTTACCTTTAGTCCAGTCATCTGCAATGGCTCTCTCTGCCTGTTTTGGGCAGGTTTTGGTCCCTGTGTTGTTAATGGGCCACCATAGGCTTAAGTTTACTCAGACCAACAGTTTGCCAGAACTTAATCTCATGAAATTCAAGGGACTTTCCTTGTGTTGTCCCTAGAAGCTTTCATTGGTGGAGGGGACCTGCACTCAGACCAGACGTCCACCCCCAGTCTGCTGTTGGGGCCATAGTCAAACTGGTGTGTGTGGTTTTCTTCTCTTCTCCCCTGGAACAGGAGTCATTTTGGAGTGGTGCTGGCCCCTGTTGGGGCTGCTTGCATGCTGCCAGACTTGTGACACAGCTTTGGATTGACCTCTGCTGAGGATATGTTGAAGCAGGCAGGTCCGCAAGAGAATGTGGGGGTGGGGTGATCATGCCACGCTAGGAAGCTAAGTAAAAAGTATTCGTGCTGCGTCCTGAAGGTGTCCAAGTTTCTAGGCTGGGGGCGGGGGGGTGAGGGGATGGAAATTGCACCCACCAGCTCTTTTGTTCTTGGAGAAGTCTCCTAAAGATCCTACACCCCCAGCACAAGTTGGGAGATCAGGAAATCAATCTCTTTCCAGGTGTCTTTTTGAACTGCTGCTTTTGTGCTGTATTGTGAGTCCATTTTGTGAAGCATCATTAGAGTTCGTGGTACAATCCTTTTCATGAGGCTCTGAAACTGTTCTACCTTGTAGAGGACTCAATGTTTGGCCTCTGCCTCATGTCAGAGCTTTTGGACAAACAGGTAAGGAAGTCAGAATTATAAGTTAAGGATAAGGATGAATGACTGTGTTTAATTATATCAGTAACCAACAATATCAGAATGGAGGAAAGTAAAATCCTCTTCTTGGTTATAATATACACATGTTACATAAGGATTAAATCAGTTTCTGTTTTGGGTACTAAGATATTATGTATGATATGTGAGTACTTTCCTAAAAAGTATATGATCTCTGAAATATATTTAGAATAATAACATTTTTACCAGAATGCGACAACCAATACAGGTGAAACGACTCTGATATCACAATTCTTCCCTTGCAGCTTTTATGATGGTATTGAGCTAATTAAAATATGGAATATACTTAAAAAATTACTTTCAGTAGTGTTTCCTTTGTAAGGCAAGGAAAAAAAAAGAAAACAAAATGGTTTAAAAAGACATCTTGAGGGGCGCCTGGGTGGCGCAGTCGGTTAAGCGTCCGACTTCAGCCAGGTCACGATCTAGCGGTCCGTGAGTTCGAGCCCCGCATCAGGCTCTGGGCTGATGGCTCAGAGCCTGGAGCCCGTTTCCGATTCTGTGTCTCCCTCTCTCTCTGCCCCTCCCCCATTCATGCTCTGTCTCTCTCTGTCCCAAAAAAAATAAATAAACGTTGAAAAAAAAAATAAGTAAACATTAAAAAAAATTAAAAAAAAAAAGACATCTTGAGTTTGTTTATTAATTTACCTTTGATTTTGCTGAATTTTGTGGCTGACTTTGAGATGACAAATTCAAAAGCATTAGCAGAGGAGATTGGTCACTTGATTTTTAAAAAAAAAAAATTTAATGTTTATTTATATTTTGAGAGAGAGAGAGACAGAGTGTGAGTGGGGAAGGGGCAGAGAGAGGGAGGGAGACACAGAATTCAAAGCAGGCTCCAGGCTCCAGTCTCCAGGCTCTGAGCTGTCAGCACAGCGCCCGATGCGGGGCTGGAACTTACAAGCTGTGAGATCATGACCTGAGCCTAAGTCAGGTGCTTCACTAACTGAGCCACGCAGGCACCCCGGTCATTTGATTTTTAACTTGGATGCATAGGTACCTGAGAACAATGAACAGTCATAGCTTGGTTTCTTGCTAATTGAAATGACAGCACAATATTTATAAATGAACATAAGCAGAAGTTAGGATAAGTGTAAACAATCTTAGCTCTCTCAGAAGTAAGGAACTTCTGGGTTTTTTTTTTGTTGTTGTTTGTTTGTTTTAAGCAATCAGGGCATAACACAGTAGCATAAGCAAAATTAATCTGGTGAGAAAAAAAATCTCACCTATCTGGGCAGATTACACAGATGGTAACAAATAACTTTTACTAATTCTTTTTTTTTCTTAAAAAGACTTCTTTTTTAATGTTAATTTTATTTTATTTTATTTAAAATTTTTTTAAAAATTTATTTTGAGAGAGAGAGAGAGAGGAGAGCATGAACAGAGGAGGGGCAGAGAGAGAGTGAGAGAGAGAATCTGAAGTAGGCTCTGTGCTCTCAGCACAGAGCCCAATGATGGGCTCAAACCCACCAACCGTGAGATCATGACCTGGGCTGAGATGGAGAGTCAGATGCTTAACCGACTGAGCCACCTAGGTAGGCTTACTACCTTACTACCTATTTTTAAGATCAGACTGAATACTCTTATGCCAGTTTGTTATCTTAACAAAGAAAAACTATGTCTAGTCCTCTATTAATGTAATATTTTCGCAGTAAAGAATTCATGAGTTTTTTTTTATTTTATAAATTAAGAAAGTTGAGCCTACTTTGCCAACATTTTCATGGCTTTCATTTCTTCTCTTCAGACTCATTATATGCCGTTATTATAAACTAAGACAAAATTTATTTTCTGCAAATCTTCTAAACTTTCTCTGTCTATACATGTTTTTTTCTTCCACCATCTCCTTTAACTTTCTGTACAGAATCTTTGCTTTAAGACAAAACTATCTTCTTTGCTTACTGATAAATAAGAACACAGTCCATTGCTTTGCATACACATTTAGTTTTTTTTTGAAACCATTGTTTCCAGGGTAGCATCAACACTCACCTTTAATCAAAATATCAACTTACTTTTCAGAGAAAATCGAGAGGTAAGTGAGAACTGTTTCCCACATAGTCATGTTTACATACCAGCAAATTTCATGAGTACACATAAAATGACAACCGATAGCTATACACACCATTTACCCTTTAATAAAGTGGTAAAAATGTAAATGTTCAATAATATAATGCAAAAGAAAAGAATTTCATAATATATGTAAATAATAAACAAAACTTAGTGATCAATATTTCAGTATTCTATTTTATGTGGAAATTATCCAAATAGTCAAAAATTATGCATTAATTAATCCAATATAATATTAGTACCAGGTCCTAAGGTTATAATATATATCAATTATACATGTATGTTATATAATAAATTATATATAAATATATATAAAATGTATAGTCTTATAATCTATTTTTCACATATATAAGCCTAATATGTATTTATGTGTGTATTAGATATATATCATTAGATCTTAAACTTCTTATATATTATATACTTATATAATCAATATACATATATTAGATGCATATTATACACAATAAGATTTATGATATATTTTGTTATTATATACTATACATGTGTAGTATATGTATACTATATGTCTTTATATACTATATTATATGATATATATCATAGGTGATATATAGTATATATCATAGATATAAACACATAATGTGTATAATAATATTGTGTCATATAATATATAGTATATATCTTGTAAAACATATTATATAACATAAATATAATTATATTAATACTATAACATATTACATGACATATATGTCATATAATATATATTATATATAACATTATATATTATAGCATACCTTATATATTATATACATACAATATATAATATATTATATACATACAATATATAATATATTATATACATGTAAGTTATATATGTTATGTATGACATACATCATATAATATAATGTGACATAGATAAAATTATAATTATACTAATTATATAAATAATTATATATAATATATGTAAATATATAATGCAGATAATATTATATGTCATATAATATAATATATAATATATAACATTATATATGTTACATAATATTGTATATTAGATTATATATGATATATATCATATATTAGATATATATTATATATTCCTATATTAAATATATATCACTAGGTCTTAAACTTCATCAGAAAATAATTCTACCTTAAGATATATTTTGCCTGATATTAATATAGCCAATATTAATATACTAATTATATAATATATTAATATACACAATACAGAAAAAAGTAGATATTAATAAGAATATATAAAAGATTGATACTATATAATAAGAATGCTATTAATATACTAAGATATACATCTAATGGTATATAATATATAAATATATGTATACATACATACATATACACACATGTAGATATACAAATACAGAAAGTATTAAATCTGTATGAACCTAAGCATTCAGTATAAGAAATTAGAAAAAAGCAAGAGTGTACACAAAGAAAGTAGAATGAAGAAGATGATCAAATTAAGAACAGAAATGAATTAATATAATCCAACTTCACTTATACATATTAGAAACACAATGCTAAATAAAATGTCAAATCAAATTAAGCAATATGTGTGTGTGTGTGTATGTGTGTGTATGTAAATATAATATGAAAACACTAAATGTTGGTAAGGTATGGAACAACTGGAACTCTCATACACTTGCTTAAAATAGAAATCGATAAAACTACTTTGAAAAACTCTTAGCAAACCTTAATAAAATCATAAATTGAAAAAAATACATTGAAACCATAAAGGGCCCTAATACTGTATTTAAGAACATTTTAATAACTCTCAACCCCATTACTCTAGGACCACCTGAAATTTTCCTCACATTTTTCTGAACTGAAATTTCTTGTTTACAATAACAAACATGTATTAAATGTCAGTTATCAATGAGAAATGGTCCAATGTGCTAGCAAAACACAATTATGAACAAGATCAAGTTTGTTGCTATAAAGGGATTCACAGGTAACTTGGGGTGACAGACCTGAAATTACTAATAAAGCAGCAGATCATAAAAATACTGGATGTTTTTACAAAATGATATGATAAAAAATAAATGGAAGTAAAAAATTGGTTCTGCTCAAAGAGGTATAGACAGAAAGCTCACAGAGAATGCTTGCCACAGGTGGTGATGTTTAAATAGGGCCCTGAGGGATAAATACAAGTTTTCCTTGCAAATTAGCTTTGTGGGGACACGTGGAGATAGAATTTTAAATAGCATCAACATCATAGAAAAAGTGCAGAGATAAGAAAGTGTGTGGTATGTTAGAAGGGTATGTGTTAAAGTCGAAGAAGAACCTGAGGAAGTATAGTGGGGATGAATTTCCTAACATATATATTACAAAAAGAAGTAAAACAGCTACTGTGACTTCCTAGTAAAACTTTGCTTAAAATCTGCTGCCAAAATAAATGATACACATTTGCAAAAGTGCATCGTATCACCACTTAAAATTCTAGTGCTAACATATAGTACTAATATCACAAGAATATTGAATATTGAGTATCATAAGAAACTCCTCTTAAAAACTGAGAACAAACTGAGGGTTGATGGGGGGTGGGAGGGAGGGGAGGGTGGGTGATGGGTATTGAGGAGGGCACCTTTTGGGATGAGCACTGGGTGTTGTAGGGAAACCAATTTGACAATAAATTTCATATATTGGAAAAAAAAAGAATTCCTGAAAAAGAAAAAAAAAGAAACTCCTATTATTTTAATTCAAAGGTTAAGGTCATTTTAATAAGAAGATAATTGTGGTGAGGCTATAATGAAAAAATCTGAAATGTCGTGTGTGTGTGTTTTATAGGTCTCATTACTTTGAGAAATTTACTGAATAAGAGAGTTTTTCTTTACTGATATTTTTAGAGGTAGTTAACCTTACCTGTTGGCTGTTGAAACAAGTAGTGAGTTTTATAGTAAAAAAAAATATGTACTAAGTCATACAAAAGTCTAATATATTGCTGACAAGCTTAATATCCTTAAATTTTTTTTTATTTCAATTTTAAATTTGGATTTTTTGGGTTATATGTAGCAGATCTCCACTTGTGCTTGCTTAAGCCAAAAGAGGTAATTTATAATAAGGGTACTGGGGTGTGTTGAGAATCCAAGGAGATTTGAACAATCGAGCCTCAGGATAAGTAAACGCCAAGGTAACGAGTAAGAGTTCTGTGGTCTCTCAGTTCCAGTTGGCTCTCAGGAAGCCAATTGGCTGTTGAATCAGTCAGCTTCAGCCAGACTGGCAGGGCCACAGAAAAGAACATTCATACTCAGCATACACAACTGTGAAAACATAACATTTGGGAATGATTCTTCCTCTGAATAGATAATCTAAAGAATTAAAACATTTTGTTCTATACATAGGTGAATGAGTCCAAGGGCCTTATATACTCTATCTCACTGAACTCATACATCAGCTTTATCATAGCACTTGACTATGAAGAAATGGTATGCAAAAATAGCACAGGCTGAGTTCAAACATTTCCTTTATGTTTTGTTTGGGCAAATGTTTGTCAGAAACAAAATGTAAAAGTTTCCAGGGAGCAGCAATTAGTGGCTATAAAAAGATTAGGACAAGCTTATTAAAATGTTACTCTTAGCCAGCTAAAGAAAAGAATGGCAAATGAGAAGGATGTTCGGGACTGACTGCAGAAGACATGGTGAAGGTCACCTCTCTGGAGAAATCAAAAAGTCCCTGTTTTGAGTTTTAACACAGGCTTTCTCTTTGGTTGTAGAGCAGAAGGAAAGAGATTTGAGTCGCTGATGGAAGTAGTGCTTCAAGATTCACTCTTCTGGCAAGGGAGGCAGAGGGGGAGAGAGAGAGAGAGAACTTGTAGGAGCTGAGGAAACAGCCCAAAATGATGTGTGTGAAGCTTGCCTGAAGCACTGAAGTAGGTACAAGCACAAGACAGTAAGATTAAAAGGCTCATGTTTCCTGGAGGGCTCTGGAAAGCCCAGAGGAAACATTGTATACTTCCTAACACAGGCTGATAGCAGTTGATGGTAATTGAGGTCTAATGTGCCAGATACCCCGCTGAATATTCTTTTGCTTTATTTCACTTCATTTTCAAAATCACCTAATGAGATTCTTTCACCCAATTTGCAGATGGAGAAATTGAGGCCTAGAGAAATGAAGCCACTTGCTTAAATAAATGGGAAAAATCAGAATTGGAATGTTGTGTCTGTGCTGTCAGGTCCCGGTTCTCCACGTTACCAGATAGCCTTTTCTGAAGAAGAGAGCAGCAGATGTCCTGTGAAGCTTATACATTTGAAAGCTGTTTGCAGAAAGTAGCAAGCGACTGACAGGTGGCCTCCCGGAAAGCCCAAGCTTTTGGAACACGTGAATTTACTCTAATACTCCCTATAAACAGATGTCAGCATAAAGAATATAAGAGGAAAACCAGTCCCTTCATTGTTAAAGGTTTTTGTGAGAGCATATTCAGTGATGACAGTTTCTTGGGCAGCACCCTATCTTAATGAAGCACAAACGTGGTGCCGTATTAAAGACGTGGAAGATTTACCAGGGTTATGAGTTTGATTACTTTTAAATGGCTGGCAATTTAGCGGGTCATGTTTGCCAAACCCACTGAGGCTTTTCTTGAAATAATAAGACAGAGTGCCCAGCAATTTTGAAAGTGGGAATATTTCTTATTTGTATACCCATCTAAAATGAGATTACAAGCTATCGGTTTTTATTTCTCTTTTTATATATTAGAATCGGCAAGGATATTCATTATTATTCTGAGCACGCACATTATTAAGTAAATTAATTTATAATATTTATATATTATATATTATAACTTTAAACAAATTGTATAATTAATATAACTATTAACTATAATGAACAAATTTAATGATAACGGGAGGTAATCAACACTGTAGAACTATGATTTCTCACATCACCTGTGTTTTTTTTCTTCTTTTGGACATTATTTCCTAACTCGTATTCTGATTACTTTTATATGTCTACCACGGTATTTTTGGCACCACTAGTCAGGGGCTATAACTTAATTGTACACCCAGCAATTATATGTGGTATTTTCCCCAGTTATGTCAAGTTAGTTTTTTGTATTTTAAGCACATCACTTTTTTTAATGTTTATTATTATTATTATTATTATTATTATTTTTGAGAGAGAAAGAGCATGAGCAGGGGAGGGGCAGAGAGAGAGGGAGACACAGAATCCAAAGCAGGCTCCAGGCTCTGAGCGGTCAGCACAGAGTCCAACACGGGGCTCGAACCCATGAACCATGAGGTCATAACCTGAGCCAAAGTCAGGTGCTTAACGGACTTAGCCACCCAGGCGCCCCTAAGCACATCACTTTTAAAAACATTTTGGAGATAATTATGTTATGTGTCTTGAGTTTCCCTATTGCAGCAATACTTTCTATTGCTAGTTTCTGTTTCAGGGCCTTGTAAATTTGCTTTAGAGCAGGGTTTTCTAAACCAGACATCGTGTGCCACCTCCACAATTTTTGCCAAATATATCGCCTGTGCTGTTAAAATATTACTTAATATTTTCCTTAAATAAATTCAGGATTCTTATCTAAAATTTTATTGATGAAGGCACTGTATAACTATTGCAAATGGGCAAGGAGAACCACTTGCCTTAAATAAGTTGTGGAAACATTGATACGCTGCAAATGACACTCTGCTTTATATTCTTACCTGCCCTTCAGTGAAATAAAGAGGGAGAGTAACAATTACTGAGAAACCATTGAATACGTCACTGGCACCAATCTGAGATTTTGCCCTTAATGTAATAAAATTAATTGCAAAGAAGTTTTAAAGGGACTAATTTTTATGGTCTAATGCTATTGTTACTTAATGCCACTTTGTTTACTTCCCATGATCATTTTGCTTACAGCCAAGGCCCACTTTGGCAACATTCCTTAGAACATGGTCCCCAAACCATGAACACATATCAGACCTAAATTCGTAACTGTTTGATTTTTGACGTGTTACTTGATTCCTCATTGTGCAAGAGGGATAACGATATTTACCTTTCAAGATGACTTTGAGAACTATAGGAGGTAATGTCCACAGTGTGTCTAGTTTAGGCCTGGAGTTTATTAAAAAACATAAACACCTACTGTGTGCCAAGCACACCTCTTGGTGCTCAGGATCTAGAAGAGCAAATGACAGAGAAGGTCTCTGCTTTCATGGAACTTACATTCTGTTCAGCGAAAATCAACCATGAACAACTCAACAAAAGAGCAAGGTCATTCCAGGCAATATTGATAGAAGCTCTGAAATAAATAAAATGTGGCACTATAAAAGAAAGTGACTGGTGTTCAGGGAATGCTAATTTCCTTCCTGATTTTCACCTCTATATGGTTGGTATTTCATATATGTAGAAAAAGATGAAGACTATTGAGAATATGCTTGTCAGCTGAGATAAGCAAAGGGTGAAAGACCGAGAATGAGTAACAATTGCAATTTAAAACACAATTAAATACATGGCCCAAATTTTAAACGTCTGTACTGCTCTAAGTAGTAGAGACTCCTCTAAGATTTGCCTTCTTGTTACGTTCCATAGAACTTATGATCCTCTCAGAAACAGAGACTGTTTCATGGTTCATGTCATGGAAATTAAATACAGTTGAGGCTTTATCACTTACTTTTGTCATGGTTATGCTTTTTTTAAAAAACTCTTTAAATATTTATTTATTTTTGAGAAAGAGGGAGAGAAAGAGAGAGAGAGAGACAGAGACAGAGACAGAGCCTGAACAGGGGATGGGCAGAGAGAGAGGGAGACACAGAATCCGAAGCAGGCTCCAAACTCCGAGCTGTCAGTACAGAGCCCGATGCAGGGCTCAAACCTACGAACTGCAAGCTCATAACCTGGGCCGAAGTCAGACACTTAACTGGCTGAGCCACGCAGGCGCACCATGGTTTTTCTTTCTTTTAAAAAAGTTTATGAATTTTGGGAGAGATAGAGCGTGCATGTGAGGGAGGGGCAGAGAGAGAAGGAGGAAGAAAATCCCAAGTAGGCTGCATGCTCAGTGAGCAGAGCCTGACCCAGGGCTCTATCTCATGACTGTGACATTGTAACCTGAGCCAAAATCAAAAGTCGGACGGATATTCAACCTACTGAGCCACCCAGACACCCCAGTTGTACTTTTTTATAAAAGAAAAAAAAGCCAACAACTTTAGAAGTTACTGTATTATGCATGATGAGTTTGATTTTGGGAAAGTTAAGAATATTTTCCACACAATTCAGGCTCTTAAATATATTTTCAATCAGCAAATTTCCTGAGCTGGGCAGGGCCCAGAAGTCACAGTGCTGCTGATGACAGAATGAGAATAATTAGGTTTTGTGCCTAAAACGAAGGATGGATTTATATGGAGAGAACAAGTTCTGAAATTTCTGAGACCTATTGTCTGGCCTGTGAAGGATAAATGAACTCATGTGAGGCTTTGCAGATTAACCTTGGAGGGTCAGGAAAAAAGTTTCCTCTTTTACAGTTCCTTCGTCAATTCTGATTCCTCTTTGCCACTGTAGTCATTTGCAGTGACTTTGAATCCTGTTGCTCTTATTGGACTCTGTTAACATCCTTCCGATGTCTGAATAGCTTAATTATTGGAATTAAGATTTTGAAGAATCAATTAAAATAATATCTAGTTGGAGACAGGATACCCAATTAGGAAGTATTGAAAAAGCAGCTACTTTGTTTCCAGAGTCCTTCTTCTCATGTGTAATTGAATTCTGCTTTTCCTTCTCAAGTAACAATAAATCTTTTGATCTCTGTGGAAGAAGGAAAGATCAAACTGGTCCTCAGAATCCACAAATGAATCTCCTCCCTCCTCCACTTCTTCAAAGATCCAGTTAAATTCGAATTGCAGGTTTTTTTTTGTTGTTGTTGTTTTCCAGTGTAATTAAGAGGCACAAAAGAAAATTACTTCGCTTATTATCATAACTAGAAAACACCATTTCTTTTTACTTCCAGCTTTTTTTAATGTTACATTTTAAATCAATGATATTCATGTAAATTTAACTTTTTTCTCTGACATTTCACAGTGAGAGGCTTTCATAGTAATGTTTCAAATAGTTGCTTTTTTTTTTTTTTTTCCTGTAAGAACCCCTACCTCTAAAACAAGTAGTCAGTGCTGTTGGTTCATAATTTACTCTAGAAACATAATGATTTTTATTTCCCAGAATAGCAGTTAAGAATGCTTAACAGACTAGATGATGTAGTGGAAAAAGCTGTGATCTAGTTCTGACCCCAGTATTTATTATTTGTCCTTCATGTCCTTTATGTGTGTGGAACAACAATATTTTGGCCATAGTGCTATTGGGAGGGAGAATCAAATGTGGAAATGCATGCATGCTGCTTTTAAACCACCAAGAACTCTATAAATAAGTTTTATTATTACCATGGTGCTAGAAGAAAAACATGCAAGCACTCATAAGGCATAGCACTGGTTAATCTCATTTTTTAGTGCTTACTTTATACAGCCATTTGCGCTCATTTGAATGCATTCAAATGTCATTTTGAAAGCATGAAATGTGCTGTATACCCCAGTTCTGCTGTAAACAAATCTGGGAGATGACCACTGCAATTCCAAATGTAGGATTAAAGAGCAGTTCAGATCCACCCTTATTTTCCCACACTCCATCAGACTTGACATAACGTATCTGGCCAAAGGACTGCTTTAAAGACTTCACGAAAATTTACTTCTGGCAATAATGACACAAATGGTACACCATCCATAATGTCAACTCATTGACAAATCTGTATTAACATTTTGAGATCAACCTGCCTCACAGATTCCACTTCTCTCACTCATTGTGTCTTCCACCAAACCTACCATGCAGGAAAGCCTCTGACACACAAAGATGCTGGCGATTTGGTCTTTGTGGTTGTGTTATCTAGAGAGCTCTCCGAAGTCTTGATTAGTTCAGGGATTTCAAGTCTGCACCAAACTGTAGACCCTTACAAAGCTGAAGTCATTTGCATTTTATTTGGTGGAGTAAGGTGAAACTGAATAGAGGTGACTGAGGAAAAGAAGTGAGAGAGCAGAGTGGTTAATTTTATGTGTCAACTTGCCTGGGCCATGGTATCCAGTAGTTTCGTCAAACACTAGTCTAGATGTTGTTGTGAAGATAATTTTTAAATGTGATTAAGACTTAAATTAGTAGGCTTTGAGTAAAGCAGATTACCCTCCTTAGTGTGGGTGAGCCTTATCTAATCAGTTGAAGGCCTTAAGAGCAAAGACTGGTTTCCCAGAGAAGGAGTTCAGCCTCAAGACCGCAACACAGAAATCTTGCCTGGATTGCTCATCTTCCTGACCAGCCTGTGGAATTTAGGCTCAAGACTGTACCTGATTTCTAGTCTGCTAGCTTGCCCCGCCAGCCTCCATGATTGCACGAGCCAATTTCTTACAATAAAATGTATGCTGTTCTCTCTCTCCCTGGCCTCCCCAGTAAAGGGAAGAAGTAGATAACAGTGTAAACTCACTCACCATGTAGTCTTTTTAAACCTCACCTACTTCCAGTTTTCCAACATTTACTTCTTGCATCCAAACTAGATGTATAACTTGAAATTCTGCAGGAACAGAATTTTATGTTCAAAATAAAAAGTTTCTAAATAAAGGTTGTGTTTTTCTCCTTCCAAATTCTAATCTTATCTTAAGGAGAATACCTTCTGATCTTAAATTATAGCCATTTAAAATCTATGCATGTGCTTTGGAAAGAAATTTAAAACTTGCCGTCTATAAAGACATACTAGAGCTATAATTCGTGTTTATTCTGGGAGACTTAAGGCAACATTTTTTAAGAAAATGAGGACACAGACAGGAACTAACATTTAGGAGATTGGCACAGGATTGTTTGAAAAGATTAAGAGGAATGATCACTGTGGATGTAGTCTGCATGTTTGCACACAAACCAATCAAGAACAAGCTGACCCATTTATCTAGCCATAACTGTGCCTGTCCCTTTGGGTGCAGAATCCTGTGGTCTAAGTGAGAGAGACAAAGCTAAAATGTACTTCGCGTTTATGCTAATATTTTCAGGTTCGCAAAACTTTTTGTTGAGATCCATAAATAAAATAATAAAGCAAAATTTACCAAAAAAAAAAAAAAAAAAAGAATTGAGCTGCTTGTTCAAAGTTGTAGGAGTGACTACAGCAGGTCTCCTCTGGTTTACTTACATCTCCCACCACATCAGCCATCTTTTGGTAGCTCCAGAAGTGCCATGGAGGTCCATCTGAGAAGCATGGAGAAGTCAAGATTTCCTACTTCCTCATTTTCTATAACCCATGGATTATACATGTGGTATCCATTTAAAAGCATTTAGAAGTGGACAGAGAATCACTGAAGAACATATACATACATACATAAAGAAAGGGGCACTTCAATTTCAGAAAGTGTAAAATTTAATAAAAAGACATGCCTTAAATACTACATTTTATAAAAGTTATATGAAAATGATTACAAGGCTATAGATATTCACAAGAGAAAATGGCAACAAGACTGAACAAATCAAGACAGACTTTGTTGGGAAGCAGACACTCAATAGGTTGGGTTTGGACAGGGAAGAGGACAAGAAGGGAGCCATCTCAGAGCAGCAACAGCATGAGCACAATGCTGGAGTGGAAATGACAACCTGGTTTGGGGGAAATGAGAATTTTCCACATCTTCAAGTTCTGATTTCTTTTTGTTTAATACCTTCTTCAACTCATTTCTCTCTTCTTGCAGTTTATTATAAGCAGTCAGGAAGAACCGATCTTCTTTAAAACTCTCCTGAGAAATCTCAGGTAAATACCTGATTTTATTGCTTACAAGTTTGACCTTCCAGAAAACACCAGAACACTAGTCAGCCAAGTTCTTTGCCACTTTATAACAAGGATCTTCTTTCTTCCAGTTTCCAGTAACACGTTCCTCATTTGCATCGGAGATCTCTCCGAAAGACCTTCAACACCCATATTTCTAACAGTTTCTGACTAGTTATGTATTCTCCAAGAAAATATAGTCTATCACTGAAGCTCTCCACTTTTATTTCTGAACACTTACCAGAATCACCTTCACCATCTATATTTCTACCAATAGTCCCTTCATAGCAATGCAGGCTTTTTTCAGCATGCCCATCCAAACTCCACCAGCCTCTACCCACTACCCACTTCTAAAGTTGCTTTGACCTTTTTTAGGTATTTATCACAGTGGCACCCCACTTCTTGGTACCAAAATCTGAGAGGAAAATGAATGAATGATATGTATTGAAAAGAAATATAAAACTATATGAAATAGGAAAAAGATCTAATTAGTAATCCCAGAAAACATATAGGCATAAAAAAAAAAAAGAAGGAAAAGACATGAAACTGCAAGTATAAACTCTAGAATGACCAAAGATAAAGAATCAATAAAATGGAAGACAAAACTGAGAATTTTACCCAGAATGCAGCGTAAGAAGAAAAATGGAAAGAGTTGCTTATATGGAGTATTCTTTGAGAATCATTTTTTCATAAAATTTTAATAGGATTCTGGAAAAGATAATAGAGGAATATTGGAGCAACATAGTCAAAGAGATAATGGCTGATAAATTTTAACATATATAAATAAAAATTGATAGAGAAAACACTAAATTATAATTTACCAATCCAACAAAAATTAGGAAAGGAAGAAAAAAGAAACCAAGAGAAATCTCTGATGAAACAAAAATATGAAATAAGGTGATTACCGGGGTGCCTGAGTGGCTCAGTCAGTTAAGTAAGTATCCAACTCTTGATTTTGGCTCAGGTCATGATTTCACGGTTTGTGAGATTGAGCCCTGGGTCAGGCTCTGAACTGACAGTGTGGGGCCTGCTTGGGATTCTCTCTCTCCGTCTCTTTCTCTGACCCTTCCCCACTTGTACTCTCTCTCAAAATAAATAAACTTAAAAACAAAATAAGGTGGTCAGTGTAACTCTAAGCACGTTATAATGACAATAAATGTAAATAGGTTAAATGAATATTAAAAATCAGAAATTATCAGCATGAATATAAAAAATCAGTCATATACTGCTTATAAGAAACACTGCTACACACGCACATATGCACACACACACACGCACACACACACACACACCCTAAAACAGAAAATATAAAAAGGAAAAAAATGAAATATACTAAGAATATGAACCTTAAAAGAGCTGGTACAACAATATCTGTCAAAATAGAATATGAAGTCAAAGCATTAGTATAAATAAATCAAATAAGCTACAATTTATGAAAAGGCTATAGAAATTATAAATTTATATGTGCCTAACAATATAGACTTAAACTATAAAACACCAAAAGCCAACAACTACAAAATCTCAGAATTACAAAATAAAATCAAGAAGTTCATATAAACATAATAGCCAAATTTAACACCTCTCTCAGAAACTATATATTTGGAGAATATATAGAGAATTTGAATAACACATATAACGTAATTGTGAATTTACATATCCCTGCACTCAAAAGAGAACCCAACAGAGAATACACATTCTCCTAGAGTGTCCATGCAACATTTAAAATATTTATAAAATTAACTGTGTAATTCAGTCACAAAGAGTCAAAATTATTCAAGCCATATTATTTGATTACTATGCAATTGAATTAGAAATTAATTATTACAAATAGTAATATCCTACAGATAGAAAACTGAAAAAAAAGCAAAAGCTTAAACAATGAATGGGTTCAAAAATACTTCACAAGGAAAGTCATAAACTAATAGTTTTATCAAAAAACTAAAATACTAAAAATAAATTTGTGAGATATAGCTAAAGCAGTCAGTACTTAGAAGTTATGAAGTCTTAAATACATTTACTACAAGTAAATATAGCATTTAATCCAAGAAGCAAGATGAAGAAATCAAAACAGTAAGAAAGTTGAAGCAACAGAACTATAAAAACAAAACACAAATTAATGACTTAGGAAAAACATCAGTGGAGATAATTTTTAAAATCTATTTACTTGAAAGCTAATAAACTAGGCAAGCCTCTAGAAAGTTTGATAAAGATAGATGTGTACATACATAAGTGCATTATCACATAATGGAATACTATCCAGTGACTAGATTGGGTGAACCAGGTCAACATGTATCAGTATAGTGGAATCACAAAAACATGTTAAAAAGAAAATTGTCAAATGATAAAAATTTCTGTAGTTTACTTCATTTCAAAATGTTTTGTATGTTTATATATACAAATTGTGTGTGTGTGTGTGTGTGTGTGTGTGTGTGTGTGTATGCATGGGTATGTGTGGATATTTACATAATAAAGTTACCTATAACATTTTCTTAAGATCTTAAGAAATGTGAAACACATGGCAAAATGTTAGCATTTTCAAATCTCTCAAGAAACTGTATGTTAGCCAGTTTGACAATAAATTATATTAAAAAAATAAATTAATATTCTGTGTGCTTGAAGTTTGTCACCTTTCCTGTATCCCATTCTTTCCCTTCCTTCCACAGAGGTAGCCATTATCCTGAAGACAGTGTTGTTTTTGTTTTGTTTTTTCTTTCCCAACTAGTTTTATACCTTTACATTTTGGAAAAACTCCCATTCTTAGAAAGCAGTTTCTCTTTTTCCATTTTAGGAAGTTATAACTTTCCATTTACAATTTGGTTTTCTAGTCATTTCTTTTACTTGACAAAAGAATGATTTCATTCTTTAAAAAACTAAGCCAATTAAATTAATACTGATATTTAGGCCCAAGACCATAAAGAAACCAATTTTTTTTCTTAGCACCAATTATGCTATGGATAAGCAAAAGAAAACAAAACTGGAAAATAGAGTCACCATCCACTGTAAATCTTTCAAGTATTTACTGGATGATTCAGCTAGCATGGAAACAATTATAGAAAAATATAAAAGGTATCGCTTGGTGCTCACTGAAAAAAGGTGGCTTCTTGTACTTATACTCCATTTACTGAATTCTTACATGTTGCTTTTTTGGAATAAAAATTGAATGATTTTATATATATTCCATTTATTTTATCATGATAATTAACCCTGACCATCCATGAGAATCGTTTTCTGATATTGATAGCCTGTGAGTAGCTTTCTTTCTGGAATAAGATAGTCATCCTAAGTCCCTTTATTTTACTTTTGGACATGTTTGACCTTAATTACATCACTAAGTGCAGACTGACTGATGATGACACAGATCTTACTTCCAGGTATGGTAAAGGCCAATATCAGAAGTCTAATTGCCTTGTACTCATTCTAGATTAGGCAGGTAAGTCCTTTTACAGTTTATTGGCATTTCTAGGGTCTTTCCTCAAAATTAAGAAATAAATTGCTGTGGGGTGCCTGGGTGGCTCAGTTGGTTGGGCAACCGACTTCAACTCAGGTCATGATCTCACAGTTTGTGAGTTTGAGCCCCGCATAGGGCTCTGTGCTGACAGCTTGGAGCCTGGAGCCTGCTTCAGATTCTGTGTCTCCCCCTCTCTCTACCCCTCCCCTGCTCACGCTCTGTCTCTCTCTGTCTCTCAATGATAAATAAATGTTTAAAAAAAAATAAAAAAAGAAAAAAAAGAAAGAAATTGCTGTTCTCAGAGAGATATTGTTTGAGTACCCTGAGGGAAAAACTAACATTTATGAACTATTTCCCCATGTCAAGAATCTCCTCTATGAGTTGCATTTGACAAATCAGTTAAATTTTAGCTTTTCTTTATTTCCTGTTGTTTGTATCTCTTCTTTTCAATGTTTTTTATATCTTCCTGGGCTTAAAAACTCACAGATACATTACCTACTCATGTTTTTTTGCCCCCTTTTTTCTGGATTATTGATGTTTAAAAGAGATTTCATACAAACATGCAATTATTCTTAAACATATTATATCAATATCACATTTTTGCATAATGAGTAAAAATAGTATATCTCAGAACTTGTGAATAAGGCTGTGAAGTCATAGCTAAAAAAAAATTAGTCAAACTGATGTCTTATTGCCACCCACTGAAATTTCATATGTGCTGTGTTCTACCTCTTCAGTTTAAAAATCTGCAGTTGTTCCCAATCTATGTAAAATCTCTACACTTAGAGAATTGAACATATTCATTCATTCATTTTTTGAGTAGACATAAACCCAGGCATTAAAAGTTATATAATATTGGGGCACCTGGGTGGCTCAGTCCGCTAAGCATCTGACTTGGGATTTCAGCTCGGGTCATGATCTCAGGGTTCATGAGTTTAAGCCCTGCACTGGACTCTGCACTGACAGGGCAGAGCCTGCTTGGGATTCTCTCTCTCCCTTTCTCTCTGCCCTTACCTCATTCACGTGAGCCTGCATGTACTCTCACCCCCTCAACATAAATAAACTTCTTAAAAAAGTAATATTTATTTTTATTTTTGAGAGAAAGAACATGAGTGGGAAAGGGACAGAGAGAGAAAGGGAGAGAGTGAACCCCAAGTAGGCTCCACACTCGGCACAGTCTGACGTGGGGCTCGATCTCACGAACCATAAGAGAGCAGAAATCAAGAGTCGATACTTAACCGACTGAGCCACCCAGGTGTCCCTAAAAGTAATATAAAACTAACACAAAATACAGTTGTTTACCACAGGAATTTGGATTGGCTGGATGATAGATGAACCTACCAGCATAAATCCTGATGGTGCAAAGCAGCATATGAGCCAATGTAGTAGGGTCAAGTGCTCATGTGTTATAAAAGAACAATTAATTTGAAATCAGGAAGGCTTTGTGAAATTTCTGGGAGTGGAGAACCCAAATCGCTACCTAGCTAGTGTGTGGAAATGTAGAGATGAGGGAGAGGTGAGAATTATAGTTAGAAAAATGAGTGTGACTTGCTCAGGGACCAGTGAAGTGTCTGACCTAGCTAAAGCAAAGGATTTACAGAGGGAAAGAGTAAAGACAAAACTGATCACTAGAGGAGGTTGCGTTGTGGAGGCTCTTTGAAAGGACATTTTTCTGAAAAAAAGAAAAAATCTAAAGATTATTTGAAGTCCATTGATGGTTTCTTAGTAGATGAGTGAAATGATAAAATCTGTGACTTAAGGAGAAACAAATTTAGAGCAATTTTTATTTATTTATTTTTGAATGTTTATTTTGAGAGAGAGACAGAGTGGGGGGGGGCGGGGGAAGGAGCAGACAGAGAGGGAGAAAGAGAATTCCAAGCAAGCTCCACGCTTAGTGCAGAGCCTGATGCAGGGCTCTATGTCACGACCTTGCGATCATGACCTGAGCTGAAATCACGAGTTGACACTCAACCAAGCCACCCAGCTGACCCTAGTGCAATGTTTATTAATGTATGTTCCCAGCATCATTAATTAATGGAGTTACTCCAAAAGGGTCAAGTACTATCAAATAAATGTGGAAAATGCTGTTTTTTTGTTTTTGTTTTTGCTTTTACTGTGGGTCTTCTCTAAGACTTTAATATGTTAATGGACATTTGACTGCCAAAAGGAAAATCCAGCATTTCCCAACCTTATTTGACCAGAGAACCCTTTCTGGGAAAACAATGCATGGACCAATTATTCTATATGTGTTGGGACTAATCTCGGTCTATACATTGACCAATATGTTAAGAAGTGTACAGTTTTGTATTTTTAAGTAACTCACTTCGTATCTAGTTTGGTCCTTTGTTCCCAGATTGGTAGAAATTCAGGATCTCTTAATTTCCTCTGTGAGTGTCTGTGTTTTGGGGTCTTCCAGTGCCAAGGTTTTAGGAGGCTGTGAAATGGTGGGGTGGCGTGTATCTGGTGCTCAGTGTCATTGATATATGCTAGTATCTGCTGTGATGTCCTAAATGCTATCTGGTCCTGGGGAGTTGATTTGTACTATTGTTGCTGAGACATGTCTATCCAGTGGTTCTATTTCTTTCATAGTATTCTGAGATTGATGGGAATACCACTTACTGATCTGTTCCATGTTTATATACAAGAAACTGTGTGAATATACAGGGCCCCATCTTTCTTATCATGAAATTTAGCTATTCTATGAGTGCTTCCTGCTTTCTTTAGGTTTCTAGGAAATTGGGCTGATGTCCATGTATCTAATGGTTTGGGGCTTTTCCCATGAGATTTCCACACAAATCTTTTACTCTATGCCATGAGTCGTTTTTGTTTCCTAAAAAGCTATATTTTTAAAATTTCAGAAGAAACAAAGAGCTCCCTTTTCCTCATATTCTGCTAGGGTTCTGTTCCCTAAGGAAATGTCTCTTAAGACAGCTTGGGACAGGGGGAAGGATATACTCAAGGAATACTTGAGGTAAAAATCAATTATTTCAAAGATACTTCCTACTACACTTGGAATGCCCTTTAGGAAATTCCAGTGTACAGAATTGATTAAAAGCTGATGGATAGGGGTGCCTGAGTGGCTCAGTCGGTTAAGCATCCAACTTCGGCTCAGGTCATGATCTCGCGGTCCGGGAGTTCGAGCCCTGCATCATGCTTTGTGCTGACAGCTCAGAGCCTGGAGCCTACTTCAGATTCTGTGTCTGCCTGTCTGTCCCTCCCCTGTTCACGCTCTCTCTCTCTCTCTCTCTCAAAAATAAAGATTGAAAAAAAAAAGCTGACGGATAAAAGGATGTGAGTGGTAGTGGTGCTGCCTTGAGTTTTGATGCTCATGTGTGATCTCAATAAATAATGCCTCTTTGTCTTGAAAATCATTGTCTTCTGCATGATCCTTTGCACAGTCCTCTCCCACATTAGCTTCTTGCTTCTGGAAGCTCGTTTTCTATCATATGCAGGCCAGGCTAGCTTGTTGAAGACATGGGGACCACATGAGAGTCAACACCAATATACAGACACATAAGTTAACTCAGGATGAACTGCAAGCTTAGTTCAAGTGTACAAATGACCTTAGAGGAGACAGAACTGCTCAGATGGCCTCCACTGAAGTGTTAATATGAATCCATTAGATACATGGAATTCATAATATGAATCATAAGTAAATAAAACGGTCATTTGATCCACTGAGTTAGGGAGTGATTTTTATTGTATTAATATAAAACTATACAATGCAAAACAATACAATAAATATATAATATGATGTGGTAGGCATTGAAGATAGAAGAGATATTTTGTGGGAAGCTTACCTCAATAGGGATAAATGGGATCAAGGAAAAGAAAAACTCAAACGGGATAAACTGGGGCCTTGGAAGGGGCTCATTTTTCATTCATTGGAAAAAGAGTTCTTTATATTTCCTATTTTATATGAAATAGAGGAAAAGGAAGGATCAAGTGTCATTATGGAGATTCTAGTCTTCAGTGACTTTGAGAACTGTAGACAGGTGGCTATGTGGATCCATGCCAGATGAAGTCTTGGTATTATCCTGCAGTTGTGCCTTTTTGTAAATCACTATCACCGCCGCTGGCTTGGATTCAAGAGGTTGTTGTGCTGTCACTGATGAAATAAAAAACACACAGTTGTCTTATATAAGTACATTCTGAGGCCTGACACTAGACTCATCGTAATTACTGAAGACATGTATGTTCCTAAAGAAATATATATAAAATTAAGCAGTCTTATAAAATGGACTGCCGCCAGGTAGCTGTGACTCACTAGGCTCAAAATAATACTAGCTCTAGTCTCAGGGGAACTTCTCCTAGCCCTGTTAATTCCTTATTTACAAATTTATTTTGCATCCATTATCTTACTTAATCTTTAGAACAGTTCTAGGATTTAGACATTATTTTCATACACACTTTACTTATTTATTTTTTAAATATTTATTTTATTTTGGGGAGAGCCAAAGGGGCAGGGGCAGAGAGAGGGGGACAGAGGATCCGAATTGGGCTCCGTGCTGACAGACTGACAATAGCGAGCCCAAAGTGGGGCTCGAACTCACGAACCATGAGATCATGACCTGAGCCAAAGTCAGATGCTCAACCGAGTCACCAGGTGCCCCCATCCACATTTTAGAGATGAATAAACTGATACTGAGCTAGTATAATTGGCCAAAGGTAACATAGTTGGTAAACAGGGGCACAGGAATTTATACTTTGGAAAGGCTGTTTAGCATCAAGTCAAGTCCTTTTTTCTCAATGATGCCAGTTATTTCCAACCTGTTTCAAAGAGCACTGGAATCCTGTGGTGCCCCAGGGATCACTGGGCAGAAAAAGGAAAGAGGAGGGAATAAAACAGGCAGTGCTCCGTGCCACTCACTCTGGTTTTGACCAAATCACATCTATTTTATATCTACATATATATTACACATATATATATACACATGTATATATGTGTAAAATATATAAATATTTTTATATTTTATATATTATAAATATAAATACATAATTATGTATTATACATAACTACATATATAAAAGTATAATATATATATACGGGACCCATTTAAAATTTTGTTTGAAAAAATTCCCAAACACTATATCATACCATCATGTCTCCAAATGCTATCATGATCCACAGTAGAAACTTCTTGAAGCCAGAGACCTCATCTTATCCTTTCTTTGGTCTCACAACAAGGTGAGACCTCCCTTGACCTGTGAACCAGACTTCGGAAGAAGGCGCAGATGGAAATCATTGCCCTGGGGATGTGCTCTGGGCTCTAGAACAGCACTGGCTAAGCATCTCCCATGAACCCTGACAACCTTGCTGTCTGTTTCTTACCAAAGCCAATTAAATTATTCATGGTACCTGCAGCATTCTCGCTGTTATCACAGCTCGTTGAGCTCTCTCCCAAGAGGGAAGTGATGTCTTCCCCAAATATCTTGAGGCAGTTTTCAATGAGAAATTGTACAAGAGAAACCTGTAACACAAAAAGACAAAAATGAGGCACTTTTTTTCATATGGCATAGTTACAAGTCACATTTTGTATGTGAATCTTGGATTCTAACAAAAAATGTGAAAGAATTCTGAGGAAAAATTCAGAGTTGATAAAAATATATAGAAAGCAGAGTTCTCTAAGTAATAACTGTGATACTTTCCAGTATAATTTGGGTACAGATTTTAAAATGCTGTTCAAAAGTGGGCTAAAGTTATAATTTGTGACCTTGTTTAATAGCTAACATTTTGACATCAATGGTTACATCTTGAAAACTAGGATAATTTTCAAAGTATAACCTACCTTATTAAATTTTTCTTTTCAAAAAAATTTGTTTCCAGTTTTATTGAGCTGTAACTGACATATATAACATCTTATTAAAATTTATAAAACATAGACAGGGGTGCCTGGGTGGCTCAGTCGGTTAAACATCTGACTCTTGATTTTGACTCAGGTCATGATCTCATGGTTCAGTTTGTGGGCTTGAGCCCCAGTCAGGCTTTGCACTGCTAGTGAGGAGCCTGCTTGGGATTCTCTCTCTCCCTCTCTCTCTTTGCCCCTGCCTTGCTCTCTTTCTCTCTCTTTCTCTCAAAATAAATAAATAAGCCTTAAAAAAATAAAACAATAAAGCATTGACAAAAACTTATGAAATCCACTTCTTAAATGAAGAAGTATCTTAAACTTAGGAAGCAGTGACTTCTGCGTTTTTTGTGTGTGTGTGTGAAGGAAAACTCATGCAGCTGGAGAGAAAACATGGCTGTCTGTCTAACTGCAGTACTTCCTCATGTATCACCTTGCTTCACGCTCACTTTCTGGGTGAGCTTGGGGAAGAGCTGTGATCTTATTAAGCATGTTGTGGTTCCATTAGGATATTCTGGAATCTTTTACCAGTTTCCTTATGACATAGCAGATGCAAAATAGTAGCCATGTATTTTTCTAAATGAACCACAACTGGCAGAGGAAGGCCGATGTATTTGGAGCCATGGGTGCTCATGTTGCCCAAGCCACCTAAGATGTGCCAGTAATGACCAGAGGAGCTGGATGTGGTCACCATTGTGTGCTGAGGAAACCATGGCTTTGCCCAAGGTTACATGTCCCTCAAGGATTAGGCTAAAAGTTGAACCTTGACTTGTCAAACTCCAAAGCCCAGGCTCTTTTCTGTTGTATCATGGCACTCCTCTCTGGTTTGTTCAGGCAATCTAGTGTTTAGTCTCCTGGATGGGGACAAAGCCACTCAACTGCTCTGAGTTCCCCACTTAACAACACCCCTTGCCATACCCCACCAGAGCAAGACAATGGACCCTGCCACTTCAGGGCAGCATGACAAAAATGTGCACTTTACAAAACTGATCCATCAGAGTTGCTACTGCAAATTTCAGGTTCAAAGTAGGGATTCTACTCAGCAGAGGATAAAAATGAGAGCTCTCATTACCTTTTTTATGAAGTTGCTTCCTAATCCCGAGCTGCAGGAATTAGATGAGCAAAGAATGCTTGGGGCTATACACACTGATAAATTGTAAGCTGTCATCTGATTGGATGAGGAATGCTGCTCAATATTGTATAACACTCCAAAAAGGTATTGCAAGAGAACAACATTCACTCTTGGCAGCTGGTCTAACAGCCTAAAGTTAGAAAAATGCACTTTTAAATAAGGCAAGTCATTTCACTTAGGAAGTTGGAAATATAAAGACAGGGAGCAGAGTACTTCATTGCGTATCTAGAACACAACCCACTGTAACGGAGTGCCAGGCATGAACGTATACAATAATGTTTCACTGAATTCAGTTCCTGAACCAGATAAAACTTCTCTGGTTAAATGTTTGACAAACTGAAGTTCGTATCACTGGCAGTTGATGCTGGAGCAGCCCTTTTAGCTCAGTGGATTTTGTCTACCAGTTTCATATATTCAGAAGGTATAACATGGTCAGGGATTCCACATTAATAAGATCAGGAGAAACATAAGAATTCAATAATAGCATTAAGGCATGCCTCTGTTTTTAAGTTGGCCTCCATGGGTGTGAAGAATTGAAACTCTTTGGCATTATTTTAGTGGACAAAGCTATAAACTATAAGCCAATATTTTTCTAATAGTACGTTGGTTGTATTTTTCAGACATGCCCAGAGTAGAGTAATTACTACATCATTACCTCTGGGCTGCAGTTACTTTCTCCTCCTCATTCCCTTGATCAGCAACAGCAAGCCATTTGTCATAGAGATCGGATGAAAATATGCTTCCTGGGATATTTCGAAGAAAATCCTTATGTACATAAAAATAAATAAGTAAATAAATATAATTCTTATAGAAAATATATACTGGAAAACATTTAGTTGAAAAATTGAGTTCAGTCCCCATTCCTTCACAGATACCCAAACTGTGACCCACACAGAGCTCGGTTCTCACTCTCCATTGACTTGCACACACACAAGCAGTGCTTGGATTTTTTCCCAACTAAAACTTAAGAGCATAAAAGCAGAGCCTAGGCTTTGGTAGAAATGAAGATAAAGCTCCCTTCTATCATCTGTAATTTACTCTTTTGTGTACATTTTAACAAACTACTACAAAGTGACAGGTCCAGAGATAGACCATCTTAAATTCTATTTGCTTCTTGTACAGAAATACACATACCCATTTTTGCAAATAGCAAATAGCACAGTGCTAGCTCTTTAGACACAGTGCTAGCTCCTAATTCTAGCAAGAAAAGTACTGAAACAAACAAAAAACCACACGTGTGCTCTTGCATACATATCAAGAAAGAACTAAGTCTTCTGACTTGAGGTGTATGTGCTCCTTGGGAGAATGCTACCCTCATACTTGCATCATTTTTCCTTTTCTTAACTGTATAAAAGTAGACAGTCTAATGGCAAACTCATTGTCATCCTTGTGATATAGTCCTTTCTAGTTTAGGCCAATTCTCCAGTTAGTTTGACATGATATTATGAAGGTCGAGGTTGCAAAGCCTGATTCTCCACCAAGATCAGTCAACTTTAGGAAGAAAAAACTTTAGAAATGTCTATGAACCATATCCATAAGTGGCCACCCCCTTCCTAGTCTGTGCTTATAACATGGAAATAGGAAAGAATCTACAAACTCTTGGTAGAAAAGCAAGGCAACACTCATCTTACTATTTGCATACCTGGTGTATCATCATTCTTTTCCCCTGTTTCTTGATGCCTCTATGTATATTACTGGTATATATTACTATGGCCCCAGTGTAGTTGTGGTAGCTAAGTCATTTCTGGACTATTTCTATTTATCATATGGTCAAACATTAATGGGGGATCAGGAAAGACCAAACGTGACTGAGATTCTAAGATAATTTTAGTAACTTGTTTGTAGTCATTACTAAATTAACATATTTTTGTTCAGAGCTGTTAACAAGTGTCAAGATGGATTAAGTTCGTTCTCTGTTCTATTATTCCTCTTATAGAAATGTAACTGGATACTTGTGATTTAGCTGTAGCATTTCAAAATTAATCTATTTTTTGTGTAAATCCATTGAATTTTCAGAATTCCAAACTAATTTTGTCTATTGCACCCAGTTTAAAAGTTAGATTTATAAGAAGGGGCATGTGGCAGGAAATGGTTATCATGTAGTTTTAACCTTGGGATGGTGGATAAAACATGACAAATATTAACAAAGGATGCCAAGGATGGTAAAGGTGAAAGGCACAATTGGTAAAGTCGTTCCTATGCTTTTAAAGTACAACACATTAAAAAACATGGGAAAGAGTGATTAAGTGGACAGACATTTTGGTGGCCTCATTGAGCCTTTTTTGATCATAAACTTATTTTCAAATGTTTAATATGAATTTTCTTTTGGAAACTTTGCCTTCATTGTTATGAGGGTGGTGAGAAAGTCATCAAAAGCAGGACATTTGCTTTGGTAAATATTCTGTGTGTGTAAGCATATATTTTTGAAATTTATTATTACTAGTATTAGTACTTTGCATGGTGTCTTCAGGAGTGAAGGTGGGGAGGGTGGGGTGTGATGAAATATGGGATTTTTAACTCCTAAAGTAGCTTCTTTAAATTTTGACTTTGTGACGTGTATTTCAGTTTGTCAGATACTTAATCTATTATGCCTATTATGGTTCTTGGGCAATCATGATGAAGGACACCAATAATAGCTTCAGTTACTCATGTGTAGATAATGCTAGAACTTTCCCTACCTTTAAGACAGATGCTACCACAAGAACAGATTCACTGTCCAAGTTCACTTTGTCCCCAGAATTTAGTTTCTCCTTCAGGATTCTGCATGATTTCATATTGGCTGATTTCCTGAAGATGCCTTCTGTGAATGGCCCTTTTTGATTGATAAAGCAAAGCATATCCTATAGAAAGAAATGAAAAGTACATGACATTTCATATCCATAAGTTCAGAACACAAGCTTGCCTCCTTTTTGAAAGAGCTAGGGAATGTGACCGTACCGTGTTTTAGAGCTGGAAGGACTAAAGTAAATTTGGATTTGTTTTTTCAGCGTCTTTAAATATATTGTCTACCCAAAAATACACTTTACAGTCATACACTAAACCATTTTAAACACTTGTTTTAATCAGATTTTTTCCTTTTCAGTGAATTTATACTTTTAAAAAGTTAGTCTCTGTGTCAAGGCCTTTGTAGAATCACCCTTCTCTCTCCTACCCCGCCATTCTTCTTCCATTGTTCCCTTACATGCATGCTATTCCCCAAGTGTGGGAATCTCTTTGCCACGCTCATTTTCCATTTGCTTATTCCTCTTTAAGTGACTGTATACTCCATTCCTACTTCTTCTCCTTCTTTCCCTCTTTTAAAATCAGGCTCAAAAACTCTCTCCTCCTTCTCTGATTACATTCCCTTCCCATGAGTCTTTCATTGCCTTTAGTTGTACCTTCATGTCCTCTGTCTGCAGTGTAGAAAGATAATAGGGGCTGGAGCCAGGTAGTCCAAAGGATCTGAACTCTATTATGCTACTTATCTGGTGTGTGACCCAGGGCACATACATTTTTACTGAGGCTTTTCTAATTCATTTGTGAGTTGGGATGATGATATTCATAGCTACCCCCTAAATTTGCTGTAATGCAGGGACTGGGGTAGTACCTAGCATGTAAGTAACATCATAAATTTCTTCATATGTAGCATAACATTCCCTACATCTAGTATAGTGCTCAGAGAAACCCTGGATACTCAATAAATGTTAACATTGACAATTCAGTACACCAATTTGAGATAGGACAGGCCGAAGTCTGTGGTTTTCATTTGACATATTCTATTAGTATTAACAGATTCAGGGGCGCCTGGGTGGCAGTCGGTTAAGCGTCCGACTTCAGCCAGGTCACGATCTCGCGGTCTGTGAGTTCGAGCCCCGCGTCAGGCTCTGGGCTGATGGCTCGGAGCCTGGAGCCTGTTTCCAATGCTGTGTCTCCCTCTCTCTCTGCCCCTCCCCCGTTCATGCTCTGTTTCTCTCTGTCCCAAAAATAAATAGTATTAACAGATTCATATTTGCCAGAAGATGAGTCACTATGCTTCGTGAGATATTTTGAGTTGTACGATTGAGTAGACTCAGCTGAAGGAGACTAATATGAGCTCAGGAAGGCAATGAAAAGAGAATGTGAAGATGAGATAGACTCTCAGAGATTCATGCACACAGTCCATATTTTCGCTGGTCTGAACAGGCCTATGTGGGTCTTTGTGGAAACAAGGAGAATGGACAAGAGTTATCTTTTCCTGTTGTATTTGCCTCATGACTTTGCAGTACCTAAATCAGATTTTATTCTTTGAAGTAATAGAAACAAAGCTTCTCAGCCAAATCCAGGAACTGGCTAATTATTTTTCCATTTGGTTGTAGATTTGGATGAGAACACTTGGCCTCTCAGGGCTCCCCCTCCTCAGGAGGGCTAACAAGAGACCAAAATGAGACCTACCAGAATGGGGGAGGGCAGGTGGTCATTATCACACACATCCATGAGGGAAACTCCAAAGAGCTGTGCTGGCTTTGCAGAAGGTGGAGCTGTGCACTGGCTGTCCTGGCAAGCTCTGGGGCCCCACCTAAGGGCCCAGTTTATGAAAGGATTCCTTTTAACTGTCTTCTGGCCTGAACCTAAGGAAGAAATGAGAGTAGCAGTAGTAGAAGTTAATTAACCTTAATTTTTTCCATTTATGTTTTACTGCATGTTCATTGCTATGGCTAGAAGAGGGAAATTGAGTCATTTGTGTAGTATTCTCCACATTCTGAAATTGGCTAATACCATCCTTATGGTGCTACTGTGTTCTTCCCCATATCCAGCAAACTGATAGTTAAAACTGGAGACTTGATCAGACTCAGGGTCAATACTTCTGGTGCCATTTACTACCTATTATACTGCATCATGGGGCACTTAGCCTGTAGTTGTTAGTGTCCTCTTGTTAAGTATGATCAGTGGATTCAAGTGTCAGATCCAGTTTTAAAAGCTAAAAAGATTGAGTATTCAAATCAAGCAGAGTTTGGTAATCATCTGCTTTCACAGTAAGTCTTCTCCCAGACTTAGATTTCCTCTTTGGTTTTCTGAATGTTCCACTGTCTCTGATCAAAAGGATCTGCCTTTCATGACACAATCTGCCTGACCCCACTTCTCAGCCAGCCTGAGGCTCCTCTACGCTGAGCCATCTCCATGGATGGCTTTATGCGGGGGCGGGGGGTAGGAGAGGGGGTCCATGGGAAGTAGTCTTTACACACTGGCTATGTGGGAAGATTATCCAGGTGGCTGTGTTTGTTTGTTTGTTTCTTTCTTTCTTTCAAGTTTATTTATTTTGTGAAAGAGAGAGAGAAAGAGTGTGTGTATGCAAGTGCATGTGAGCAGGGGGAGCTGCAGGGAGAGAGAAGAGAAAGAACTCCAAGCAGGCTCCACGCTGCCTGCACAGAGCCCAGCTTGGGGCTCGATCTTCCGAACTGTAAGATCATGACCCTGAGCCGAAATCAAGAGTCAGCCACTTAGTCGACTGAGCCACCCAGGCGCCCCCAGGTGGTTGTGTTTCTTGTGACACCCCACCAAGCTACCTGGAGATGGTTTTTAATTATCCAACACTCCCTATCAAAGGCATGCAGAAGAAGAGCTTTACAAAGAAAAGGTGATCAGCAGTGGAAAAACTGAGTTCAAAGTTTCTACTGCTCAGCTATCAATGTTTTCCTTATAAGGTACCTTAACATTTGTTTAAATAATCTGCTTAAATAACTGAGCTCTTTAAAAGTCCAGAGAAAAGTCAAGTTACAACTTGGATAAACAGATGAGCAACATTTCACCAAATACCCTTAAACACCCATCCACTGGCTTCTCTGGGATGTAGTGAGGGCATCACCATGTCCACTTACATGGGTGGCAACACTCACGGTGCTTGATCAAAGAGACCAGATCTAAGAACCAGAAGTGTCCTGGTTCTGCCACTTAGGCAAGTTGCTCAAAAATCTTTAAGCTTCGGGTTGCTGAAATTTAACGTAAATGATGCTACCTACAACTCATTGAACTAAATATAATGTACTACTCAGCACAAGGCTTGGCTCATGGCAGCCTTAATAAAAGTAATTTCCTTGCTGAGAGGGCCTAGGGCAGTCTAGATATCAGTCTCTTCCCCCCAAAGGAGACCTCACTCCCATTCTCGGTTTCATTTTGCAACCTCTAGAAGGTATGCAATCATGAAGGAATGCCACCACTTTGCCTAACTAAGGCTCTCTCTTCCCACCCTGAAGTCCATACCCCTGACATTTTAAAAGGAGTGAAGGAAGAAAGCAAATACATTCTTAAATCTGGAAGGAGATTCCTGTACATCAAAATGTACAAATGTTTGCTTAAGATACAAGTTAATATATAAATTGAGTTGTTGTAATGCAACCTGGTTTCCCTACTCTTACCCTAGTTTTATTTTTTGGAAAACTATCCAAATATATTCCATTATTGAGCTTTAATTAAGAATGCTTTTAAGAAGAGTGTCGTATAAAGCCATATACGACAAAGCCATAAATCTAGCTACTCCATGAGTATATACAGAAAGCAAATACATGGGGAGTCTGAGTGGCTAAGCATCTGACTCTTGATTTTGGCTCAGGTCATTTCATGGTTCATGGGACTGAGCTCCATGTGGGGTTCTGCACTGACAGCGTGGAGCCTGCTTGTGATTCTCTCTTCCCCTTTCCCCTTGCCCCTCCCCCATTCATGTCACTCTCTGTCTCTCTCTTTCTCTCTCTCTCAAAATAAACAAACATTTAAAAACAAAAAAGCAAGTATATCTGAAGTCCTATACTTTCTCAAAGACATTTTTGGGCTTAGCTGGACCTTTTGTAATGTACATTATTTGGTGTTAGAGTTCATGTTGCCTCTGTGACTAATAAAAATATATGCTATAGACATGAAAAATATGGGAATGATTAAACAAGCTAACTCGATAGAAATCTATCCTTTCTCAAACAGTACTGGCAAGATTTGGGTTAGCACTTCCTAATGATCGAGATAGAGTATGAATATTAAAAAATAAAATTTTTGAAACTTTGAGGTTATAGAATAATGATAATAACAATAAAAATACTTCCTTTTTTGACCCCAGTGCTTCTCAGGTTAATATCACATTTTCATCAGAGAATGAAATATCAATGAGGGAATATTGGCATGGTGGGGAAAAATAGTAAGACAGAAGATTAAAAAGCCCTAACCATAAAGATCATCTAGTTCCAGTCTTGACATGGGTCTGAAACAGATGTGGCAAGTGGGGGTAGAATTAAGAGTTCAGTTCTAACTAGAACCCAAGGCCACTTCAGCCTAAGCCCAGAATAAATGCAATTCAATTCTGTAACTCTTTACTCCACTGAAGTTCTTCTGTTCCAGGTGTGTTTAAGCCACATAGACTAGACATCACACCTCCTGTGATGGCCTGAGATAGTAGACAAAACCCTGGAATAGGGAAAACATGTTTCTAGACCATAAAAATCTTGTGCTCTAAGAAGACACACAGATGTGTACACACACAATAGTATGTGGAAAGTGCTCTGGGGATACAGAGAAAAGAGTAAGGGTCTACCTAGAAGAATTAAAACAAACGGCCTTCCGAGAAGTGAGTCAGGTCTTGATTTCAGACCTTTTGGAGTTTCTCTAAGCCTGATTCTGGGTGGGTATTGGGTTCTTGCCTATACTGTCCCTCCCCACCCCCACACGGAGAATAAGCTCTGTGTCATGAATTTGTGTTCAAGAGTGGAGATATGAGCTAAAAGAAGGCACTTGAAGGAAGGGAAGGGGCTCACCTCTCCCTTGCTGGTTCTGCACTGGGTGCCTGGGCTTCAGGATGAACTGGCCTTGCATCTCTGGGAACCCCTCCTTTGGAAGGAGGGGCTCCTGGAGGGTGGAAGGAGAGATGGAGGCCTCTGGTCCCTGTGGCAGCAGTGGAGTAGATGGAAGATGGCTCATTTTAATTCCATAGGGATGTTCATGTCCTAAATGGAGAAAAGTCTAAATGTAAATTCAGGCTGGTGCTGATGGCTGTCATCAAACCTACCTTAACATGAGTGTATGCATCACATTGGTATATGCTGCTATTCTCCTGGGGATTCCTCTCCCATATACCCATATACACCATATACCCTCTTATGGGGGACACGCTGCAGAAATCAGGTGCTCAAGGAGAAGATTTTAAAAAGAGAAAAGAAAAGTTAAATCATGTTCCTTTGCTTGGAATACATAGATTCATCAGTGCATTGCTCTGCACAATGTTGGCTTTTGCTGTTTCCATCTGACAATATTTAAGGCCTTCTAGTTTCTGCCTTGACACTAACTAGATCTGTACACCTTAGGCAAACTACTTGACCCCTCTGAGTCTTACATTCATCCTTTGAAATGCTTACCCACAAACTTATAAGGAAATGAGTAAATATATTAATAAAAATTGGTGATTAATATTTTTTGAACAATTGAACATAGTATTTAAAATTTTTTTTTAACATTTATTCATTTCCTGAGAAAGAGAGAGAGAGAGAATGAGTGGGGGAGGGGTAGAGAGAGAGGGAGACACAGAATCCAAAGCAGGCTCCAGGCTCTGAGCTGTCAGCACAGAGCCCGACGCGGGGCTCGAACTCATAAACCACGAGATCATGACCTGAGCTGAAGTCTGACACTTAATCCACTGAGCTACCCAGGTGCCCCAGTTGGCCACAGTATTAAGACTTGCTATGGTCACTATTCTCTCACACATGATATGAGTCAAACAGATTTTTCATTTCCTTTTGTCAGTTCTAGAGCCAGAGCTACTCAAGGGTGATGGGATGGGATGGGTGGCCTTTATGCTTTGTGCTTCCCTCCCACTGCCACCCTCCCTACCAGGGCTGTCCTGCAAGCAAGGATCAGAGGGAAGGCTGTACTGTGTTGGAAACTCAGCAGCAAAGTGCAAAATGGTGTTTACAAAGTGGAAAACCACACCCCAAATCATGAACAGTTGCCTGCCAAGTGATTTGTTTTGCTCTTTCATGTTTTAAATTGTTTCCTCTCCATAGAACTTTCAAAAGACCCTGTGCTGTGATACAGATTTCAGTTTTTAAGAATAGAATGAAAGTTCTCTTTCTGTCATTTCTGGTTTATTATTGTATGTAACTTGGGGAGCTTTTGCTGCTCCTTTTCATCTGGCACAGATGAAACATCAATGCTCGGTTCACGAGAACCACAGTGACTTCCCTCCTTTAAGGCAAAAGAAGCTTCTATGACAGCAGTACAACCAAATCACCAAGATAGCCAGCAGTTAATCCGCAACTGAGAATTGAGAGCATGTTAAGAAAGACATTTCAAATGCTGCTAAAGGATCATCATGAATGACAGGCTCTTCGGATTCCTTAGAGCTGCCTTCATGCGTAAAGCTGTTCCAAGTCTCAAAAGTTATCATCTACATTGTTTTATCTAAATCAATGCACTTTATTAAGATAAATGTATTTAAGTATTTAATTTTTTCCCCTTTTATTGCTGAACGACTTTTGCAAGATGTCAACGTTAACACAAAAACATTAAATGGTGGAGTCAGCTATGTGGTTGGTGATTCTCTGAGAATATATGTTTCATAGAAAAAATTTGTTTGTTTAGATTTCCAGGTCAGTTGAAGATATTCTTTAGATCACTTGAAAAAGAGTAATAGCCTCACAGGATTATTAAAAGGATAAAAAATGCATATAAGAGGGAATGCTCTAAGATTTCGAGCAGAAATCATTGTCACTATTACTATACATTACTGTACTTCAAGGTCTGCTACAGATCCTGTCTTCTTGTTTTAATTTTTCTATTTCTGGTAAACACTGAGTAAATTTGCTAATCCAAAGATTTTTTTTTTTCCTTTTCTTTTTTTCTTTTTTAGATCACTCATGCTAATCACTATTTTAGGAGAGGTGCAATGTGTTTATCAACAACCTTAAGAACCATGCTGGAAAAAGCTTGAGAAACAGCAAAGTACAGGTGGTTTAGTCAGTGAAGACTGGACGAGTTTAAATGTGATTATCTCATTTTCTTTATTATGCTGAAAAACTTATGGGCACAGGACAAGTGTTTGGTACATATTTATAACTGGATTCAGAGACATGACTGGATTTTAGAGGACTCTCAAAATAGAGGCTACTTAGTAGTTAGGAAATGGAATTCAAGACTGAAATATGAAAAATAAATGTATGGGAAAAAGAAATTCCAATCCATTTTGATTTCATACCTAAGTAAGTGGGTAAATAAGTGAGTAAATAAAAAATAAACAAAAACTTTCAATACATGTCTATTTGTCAGGTAAAAAAACGATAGAGAAGAAAAATTTACATTTCTCTCCCCAACTAGACCATAAGCTGCTGAATGAAGACATGTTATCAGTGCCTGCTAAAGAGTAAGTGCCCAGGAATTATTTGATAAATGTATGAGTGAATACTGCATGTGATTTTCACTTTTAAGGGTATTTAAGCTAAAGACAGAACAATCATTACCTTGAGACTTAGAGGTACAATTCTGAACCTACTCAATCCCATCTTAGATTGTCCCTGACACTTACCAATTAGTGGTTGTGGGGCTTCTCCTTTGCCAGAACTGACCCACAGCTGATAGTCTTTCTCAGAGCCCTTGGAAACAAAAAGATTATGCATCACAACAAATCTTTCACAGTACTTGAAGAACACATTTTCTTAGCATTTCTATGTTTTGAAAAAGAAAGAATTAGGGCCGGTATAAATGCTATTTGGTCTATGGAGGTAGCTGCAATTTTTGAGTTAACAACACTTGTTAACTTGTTCCCCTCACAGCCTCCAGTAGACCTTCTCAGATTCTTGTCATTTCTTGATAAAGGCTGGAGAACCACAGTGCAATCCAGCCCTCACTTCGTGGGTGGCCCTTGGCATAAGAAACCACAGTTGTGCCCCTTCACCAAGGAGGAAAAGTCTAATCTCAGAAGTCCTGCCTTCTGCTGTCTCTAGACTCCTTGGATAGTGTTGGCTTTTGCCTCCAAATGTCCCTGCACAGACAAGCATATTGTCCAGAGAGCCACACACCCTGCCATGACGATTCCTGAGCAAAGTAACTTGAAAGGCCATAATAGCTCAACAGCCCTGAGCAGACAAATGCCCAAGAAGCTTTGAGGAGATAGGAAGTGAAGTCAAGCCCCACTACAGGGAGAGAAGGGACAAGAACTCTAACCTGGAGAACAAATCAGATGCAGAAAACAATCACTCTGTGAAGAATTATTGCCTGATAATATTGGAAATCCCACTTGAAACTAACAAGTCTAAATTATAAAGATTGCTGAACTATTTTAGAGAGTCTTCTAGGAGGATAAAGTAAAATATGTTTGAAATGGAGTTGTTGATGATAGGTACTATGCTTGTCTTTGACTTCTGATTAAAAATCATGGCCTTGCCTTGAGGAGGGTCAGAGGTATGGAAAGAATCACAAGCACACACACACACACACACACACACACACACACACACACGCACACAGCTAAATCAGCTCAAAATTGTATTGCAAATAGGAAGTAAGAGCTAATAAGAATCTTTTCTCTTAAGGTGGGGTTCAGAAACACTATGTTGGAATCCCTTAAATCAGACATACATAAGACAAATAACCCCAGTTCTTCATTAAAATGGAAATTGTTGTCTAGTGAGATGGGTCACTTCAAGCAAAGGAAAATCATAAACATGAAATAAAATGAACAATATCATTAATCAGTCTTCCCAACTTCATCTCTAAAACCACTCACTCTCTTTCCAAGATTTAATTCTTATGCAGGGTGTATATATCATACAGAGATGTGTATGATATACAATCATAAGCATTGTTAGAAATCAATGTAGAGATGTGTTTTACTCACTACATATCAATTCAATTTTATTTCAAATGTATTACTAAATTTTGTTTTTACAGAAATAATTGAGTTCTTATGCCAAATTCTGGTTGCCCTGAATTTTTAAGGGCCTTTATTATACCATTGGTTCAGATAGAATTTCAATACAAATCTTGTAATTATGTCATGTCACAATAGCAAGACACTTTCACACTTACAGAGGATTTTATATAAGAAGCTGTGCTTTATAAGTGCTCCCTCAGTTTTGTCAACCTGACTGTCACCCTCTCTTTTCCCTTACAAAGCATCCCCTCAAATATACCCTGGGGTGCCTGGGTGACTCAGTCGGTTAAGCATCCCACTTCAACTTAGGTCATGATCTTGTGGTTTATGAGTTCCAGCCCATGTCGAGCTCTGTGCTGACAGCTCAGAGCCTGGAGCCTGCTTCAGAGTCTGTGTCTCCATCTCTCTGCCCCTCCCCTGCTCATGTTCTCTCTCTCTCTCTCTCTCTCTCTCTCAAAAATAAACGTTACAAAAATTAAAAAATATATATGTACCCATTTCTTTCATCAAAAAAAAAAAAAAATCAGCAACTCATACTAGCCCCATCAAAACGTAAGGAGCTGAAACAAAACTGGATGAAAGTGATGTGTACACAGATGCCCCCAGATCCATGGTCTCAGTCAGAACTTGTCTTCTTTACCAGTTCCGAAGGGGCATTAGCAGTCTCATCCTTAGGACCTATATCAAGGGGATGTAGCTTCTAGCCATGTGGTCTTCATGTCAACATTTACAGCAAAACATGTAATTTAAGACTCATTAAACTGAGATTGAGTCCTTGGGTGATGACCAGGGTAAATAGTGATGGGGAGGAATCAGGAAAGATGACACAGAAAGAAGAGTCCACTAGAGAAGGAAATATTTAGAAATTTTGAAATATTTTACTGTCTATGTATAGAATGTCTACAGTGAACTGCATGTTGTTATTAGCACTCTAAAATTATAGCCCAATTTTTTGCTCTGATTTTGAATTTGCACAAAATTGAAAATGGAAATACCAGAAGAGCGCCCATGTATATAGCTTCACTGCCTTCAATTTCTCAATTTGGGGTGGGGGGCAAAATATGGCTATGATATCTTTAATAATCAGCTGCTTTATAATGGGAGATGCACAACACACACTCACATACACACACACAAATCTCAAAGGTCAAGGTTGGTTTTTAACTAAAAATAGTTTGCAGGCAACTTACAGTTATTCCTAGCATTGGTAGTGACATGTTGATAATGTCATTCGCTGTGTCTGAATTTGCCACTGTTACAGTTACAGACTATAGAAAAGAAATAAAGAAAAATTGCTATAAATCGAAAAAAAATGAAACCATGTGACTAATTATTGTCAAATTATTACCCATATTCTAAAGGCAAAGCTTGCTTTCAGGTAATGACAAAATAAAGCACATGAAGAGCATACACTCTTAATTATGTTTTCATTTCTTTATATAACATGAAGCTAGTGGGAAGCAGTAAAACATATATTTCTCTTAACGGATTTGTGGCACACAAAATACAGCAGCTTAAGCAACAAAACAAACAAACAAAAGACTGAGAATCCCAAGAAGATGCATGGGCTGATCCTCAGCTCCATAAAGCTAGTTCCAAAATGGAGCAGAGTGGATAGTTTAAAAAAGAGGAGCTGGATGTTTTTCTCTCTTCCTGAGTTGTGTTTTTATATAGTATGGCTTTATTCATTTGCAATTACACACTCAGTTTCAGCAAAATCAGAATAAGAACTAGCTATAAAAGACATTTTTAAAAAATTACTATTTGGTCAGTACTTTCTTTGTGTCAGGCATCATAGTTCCTAAGGTTTTCATTGTTGAAATCTGTTGAGACAAATAAAACCAAGGAGTCTAGGAGATGAGATTGAAAAGTTTAGAAATTTACATTCCATTCCCAACTCTGCCAGTGAGTGGGTTATTATTTATAATAGCTCTCTACCATACCTTACATTGAGAAACTGCTCTACAAAACTAGGAAAACAGTTTACAGAAAATTACCTGAAAGGGATTAATGGGATTCTGAGATATTATCTATAAGACTATCTGAATTCCAAAAGACATTTTAAAATAAGACAATATGAGGGGCGCCTGGGTGGCTCAGTTGGTTAGGCGGCCAACTTCCGATCAGGTCATGATCTCATGGTTCATGGGTTCGAGCCCTGCATCAGGCTCTGTGCTGACAGCTTGGAGCCTGGAGACTGCTTCGGAATCTGTGATTCCCCCTCTCTCTCTGTCCCCTTCCCCAGCTCATGCTCTGTCTCTCAAATAAATAAATAAATAAATAAATAAATAAATAAATAAATGTTAAAAAAATTCTTTTTAAAATAAGACAATATGTAACCAATAAGACAATATATAATATTATTAGGCAATGAGGCCTATGTCCTTTGATAAAGAGTGCTTAAAGAAGGCAAACAGCACAAGTGGACACTCATAGGCCTTAAAAATACTAAGAACAGAGTTAAAAGAAACCCTTTCATAATTCATTACTTGGCCTTTCATTGTATTTTTCTTCTTATGAATGGAATGCAATTATTTGATATGTCAGATGGCCATGAAAGTTGATAATCAGACTTTTATAAACAAAAGCATTCATTGATTTCAAACTACCTGTAGCTTTAAGGAGTATAAAAAAATGTTTAGAACCCAGCAGCAGAGATCAGAGCACTCAAAGTCAGGGATGTAAGGGGCTTCCTATGCTAAATTATCTAGGAGGATTCAAAAGTCTGACTGGGTCTTAGCTTGAGATTTAATTAGAAGTAATGGTTCTGCTATTTTTTAAGATGTCTGAAAACCTTTCAATACAACTTAAAAAGTCTCCCATGAAATCTTTTTAATGTAAAAAAAAAAAAAAGATCTCTTTTGAAATGCTAATATCACTCCTTAATTTATTTGGTCTGCCAGATAATGGTTTTCAAGGCATAAGGAACACACTGTGTTCAAAATAGTAATTCCAAGGATGTATGTAAATTTTCCTGCATGTCATATGTTCTCCAAAACACAAATTTCAGTAGATAGAGCTCTTTATAAACAAATAACTTTTAAAGAAATAAACTGTTTTTTGAAATTATTTAAAAGAAAGGGAAATATTGCCTTCTTTTCTCATATGAAAAACCAGGAAAATGTGATCAATTCTCAAGAGCTAAAGCCAACTCTGAGGTGATCTAGATATTCAGATTGTTAGGCAAAAACAGCAATTACAATAATGCTCAATGATACAAATGAAAATATGCTCATAATACACAAAAAGGGATGCATCTTAGCATAGAAATTGAATATATTTAAAAATAGAAATTTTTTTATCTGAAAAATATATTAAAGAAAAAATTTACTGGCTAGGGAACATCATATAATGGGGACGACAAATGGCAGTCAGTGATTTTGGAAAATAGATAATAGAAATTATCCAGTCTGAGGAAGAAAAGGGGAAAGAAAGATTGAAAAAAATTAACAGAGTCTGAGGGACCTGTGAACAGTATGAAAGGGTCTAATACACATATAATTGAAATCTCGGAAGGAGAGAAGAAAGAAAATGGGGAAGAAAATATTTGAGGTAATAATGACTAAAAGTCCCCAAGTTTGATGAAAGACAAGTTTATAAATTCAAGAAGTTCAGAATATGCCAAATAGGACAGATTCAAGAAAACCATGCTTTGATACTTCGTAGCCACACTACGAAAAACCAAAAATAAAGAGAAAATCTTGAAAGTGGATAAAGAAAAATGACAAATCACCTTCAGAGGATTGGTGTTTGAATGACCCCAGACTACTCATCAGCACAGAAAGGAAAAGAGAGTGCAAAACCTTGAAAGGGCTGAAAGGAAACAATTTGCAAACAATTTGTATCCCCAAATCTATCTCTCAAGAGTAAAGGTGAAATAAAGCCATTTTCAGATAAAAGAAGGAAATCTGCCTACACCACATCTGCACAACAAGAAATGCTGAGGATCCTTTCTCTAGGATGAAATGAAACTGTGTTAGGGGGAAACTTGGATCTTAGGAATGAATGAAGACCATTAGAAATGTTTCTTTTGTGTAAATTATACATAAGTTGATTTTTTAAAAATTTCAAACTAATTTTCCATGAAGCATTCTGAGTGTAACCCACTCCCACAGTTGAAATCAAAGCGGGCAGAGACGAGAATGTGCTCTGCTGTGTCTCTGCTCTCCTCTCCATTCAGTGCATCTGTCTGGTGCCTGGAAACAGATCAAAATATTTGCACGGCCTTTCCTTTGGCCAGGAAGTAACTGTCTTCAACTACGTCTTTTTCCACCTTCAAATACTATTTTGTGTGATCTCGAGCTACTGTAAAGTGTTACAGAAAAAAAAGTGTCATTTAAAAATACCCAAAAATATCATTGTAAATGTCTTGGCTACTGCACTACAATTTCAGAAATCAAACTTTATACAAATAACTGGGGCAATTGGTTTGATTTTTTTTTCTCCAGTAGCATAAAAAAAGTGAGATAGAAGTCTGCTGATCCCTTAAAAGTGTCATCCCTCTGAGCTCAAGTCAATCCTGATATTCCTTGGAACAAAAGACCTTTCAAAGCTCCCCTGCATTTGACATAACGACTGAATGTAATACCTGACTCTTGAGTGGATCCTGTACTAGAAAGGAGACGTTATCAAGGTCAACTGACAAAATGGGAACACTAATGGCGTGGTAAGGCATTATACCAATGTTACATTTACTAAAGGTGATAACTACAGGGTGGTAATAGAAGAGAATACCCTTATTCTTAGGAAATACTTAGGTTTAAGGATAAAGGGCCATGGTGTTTGTATGAGCCTCAAAAATAAGTGTATACATACACATAATAGAGACAGAGAAAGAAAAGAAATGGTAAAGCAAATGGAGTAAAGTGTTACTGATAGGTGAATCCAGGTAAAGAGTACAGGGGGTGTTTTTTGTACTATTTTTATTTTTGCAACTTTTCTGTAAGTTTACAATTATACCAAATAAAACATCATGGGGAAAAAAGAACTGTGGAAACAATCCAAACCATTCTGTACATAAGTAGTGACCATTGGAACAAAATGTTTTAATTCTAGTAAGATATACCTGCGTGTGAAAATCACTTTACTAGAAGCCACTGTAATTGCTATTAGAAGGATTCAGAGAAATATTATGGGCATTTAACATGCAATATTTTTCCATGCTTATGCACTGTAGCTAGCATGGATTCCTCTTGCTTCATATTACCTAAGATTCACTTTTTATGTATACAAAGACATACGTGTAGACAGGGAAATCCATTTTCCCACATGGCACTTTTTTAAATACTCTCTCTTCCTCTCTTTTCTTTTCTCCTTTCTACCTCATTTTTTTTTCCTTCCCTCCCTCCCTATCTACCCCTCCATCTCCATCTCTTTCATTCAGTCTGAATCAGGAACTTGGAATTTAATTTTTAGTCTTAAAAACACTTACACCGCCACAGTTCTCGATGTCTCCAGTGAAGATTTGGAGGGGAATGCTTTTTGGCTGGTCCTTCTCTTTGGCTAGATTGATGTACCTAATCAAATTCAATAATAACCCAAATTGAGTAGGATGAATTAGCTATTAGCTTACTTTCAAATCAATCTATGTTGCTAATATTTTCAACATACTGTGTCATTTTTTAAAAGCATGTAGGGGCACCTGGGTGGCTCAGTTGGTTAAGCATCCGACTCTTGATTTTGGCTCAGGTCATGATCTCATGGTTTATAAGATCAAGCCCTGCATTGGGCTCTGTGCTGACAGCATGGAACCTGCTCAGGGGATGCTCTCTCTCCCTCCCTCTCGGCCCCTCCCCACTCACTGTCTCTCTCTCTCTCTCTCTCTCTCAAAATAAATAAACATTTTAAAAAAAGCATATAAATAAATAGCCAAATCAAATTATGGGCTGGAAGAAAACATGCAAAAATATTTCAGGAAAATGAGACATGACTCAGAAAACAACAGATCGCTGTCATGATGTGAGATCTGAGCAGCAGATCCAATGGTCAAAGCTTTCCTACCTAGACTGGAGGGCCCAGCCCCTTCCTGGGCTCCAGGGCAGGAATTAGCAGTTGCTTTGACAATCAGTGAGTAATCTGCACTTAAGGAAATGTATATTTTGGGAATAATGCTAGCTCCAATCATTAGGTTGGAAAGAAGGGGAAGATGAGAGTGATAACCAGAACTTCATCAAAAATAAGCAAAATATGCATAGAAATGAGAGCACATTATCTGCAGTGGCAGCCAGGGTAAATCTAAATAAGAAATTATTTGGAATAGTCTAATAATACTAAGGAGAAGGAGAAGAGTTTGAGGGCATGATTTTGAAGAAATTTGCATTCTTTTATCACGGGTTAAAGATTTAAAATATGTATACTGACAAAATACCTTTGAAGGAAAGAGCACCATTTTTCCTTTAGTTCGGAAGACCTGCAATTTAAGAAATGGGAATAAAAATCAAACTCAAACTATTAAGATCACCATTCAGACAAAAATAGCAGCAGCCAGTTATTATTGATGTGGTTGCATGTGTAAGTTGTACTCTCCTCACAATCGAGCTTTTGATGGACCCTGCTCATTTATGAGCAGTATTACAATAATGGGAAATAGATCCTAAAGGGGAAGAAAGGTTGGTTTCTAATCTAAACGCTTAATTGTAACTATGTGATGCAAGCTATGCGATCACGGGCGTGTTGCTTACCCACTCTGAGTTTCAGTTTCCAGAACTGGAAAAAGTTAATTTTACCTCAGAGTGTTCCTGCCCCTGCAAGTGCTATTCAAATATAAAGAAACATTATCATTCAAATTAAATCGTACTTAAGAAATTTGGCATTTGGATGGAACTATCTTGGCCTAGAAATAAGAATATCTTTTTAGGAAAAAACACCCATAATATTTTATTTCTTTATACATATTAGCATATTGTAATATGTTAAATTAGTTCCTAGAAAACTTATTCTTCATTACTATGATCCTCTGAGCAAAATCAGTCCATCTACGGCTAAATTACTAAAGGTTATTTTCTGTGCTAAAGTTTCCCTAGGATTTAGTAGCAAAAAAATGCGAATGTTTTAAACCCTATTCATATGTGGACTTATCACTTACTAGCATATTTTTTTTTTTTGTGGTAAATTACACATAACATTGAACATTAGTGACCTTTAGTACCTTCTCACTATTGTGCAACCATCATGACTATCTAGTTCTGGAACATTTTAATCACCCAAAAGCAAACCCAGTGTCCATTAAGTAGTCGCTCTCCATTTCCCACTGTCTCCAGCTCTTATGCCACATTTTGTTTATTTGCTGATACACACTTGGGTTGTTTCCTTTTTTTTTTTTTTTTTTTTTTGCTTATTATCGACAATGCTGCTATGAACGTTTGTGTATCAATTTTTGTATGAACATGTTTTTAATTGCTCTTGGGTATATATCTGGAAGTGGCATTGCTGGGTCATATGATAATTCTGTTTAACTTATTGAGGAACCATCAAACTATCCACAGTGGCTGCCACATTTTATACTCCTACCAGCAACACTGCTCCCCACTCCCTCCATCACCATTTTCAAGATCTGTTTCATCAGAAAAATGGAACACCCATTTAGCATCCCAACCTGCATGGACATAGCTTCTAAATATGTATGCCAATCTGCAGAACAGTAATAATAACAAGTAACAAAAGCAGTAGGTGCCAGGCATTCTTATAAATGCCTTATATATATTTATACAGCTTTTTAACTAACCTAACGTGCAAACCTGGCTTCCGCATTTTCTCTCTCATTAGGAAAAAAAAGTTTCTTGGAAATTCCCTAATCAAAGACTTTATATATTATCAACTGAAACTATTTCCTTCCATTTGCAACATGGAGAGGCCATTAAGCAATAGGAACTGATAATCTTTTCAGAAATATGTCATGGAAAAGAAGACATGCAGAGATGATATACATCCACATTTCTTCCCAGTAAGTTTTGAAAATTTTTCATTATGTCAACAGCTGCATTACGGAATTTAATAAATTAACAACTTGTAAACATTTTCGTTGTCTCATCTTTATGATGACACGTGAGATTTTGGTGGAGTGGGGCGAGGAGAAGAAAGAAGGGTGATGTGTTCATGTGATGAACACTCATTGTGTAAAGCAAGAATGAGACTTGGGGTGTGGTTGTTTCAAACAACAGATGTAAATGCTGCATGACCCCTGTAAAACCAGGAATGTCTCTCGGGATGCCACATTCCCCATCCTCATGTCAGCCTGAAAATGTGTCTTGCACAACTAATCCCTACTCCATGAAATCAAACTTTTGCTTTAGACTGTCACCTCTCTATAGATACCAACTAAGACAATCTGTACACGGCAATTCAGGCAATCTCATATTCGATGGCATAATTAATTTATTTGTAGTAATTACATCTTATTTTTAAATGGATTAACTTGGGAATATAAAAGCAATTTTTCAAATTTAACTGGACTATTTAATAGTACTTGCTCAAGAGAAACATTCCTATGATTTACAAACACAGAGAACTCCCTGGGAATTAGGGGGCAGGATATTGGAGTGAGGCCCTAGAACCACACTCTCTTGATTCTCTTTCCACATACCCAGAACACCCAACTCCTCAAGTGGCTCCTAGAGCACACTTGAAAGACCACTGATCAAAACCAAAGGAAGTGACTCCAGTAGTCCCCACTCTATGTTATCTTATTCCTTACATTTGCACATAAAAACCTTTTTGGAGAAAGTACAAGGCAAACAAGTGTCATTGATGGAGGTTCAAAAGTGAGTCACTGGCTTGATATACAATCAGGTTAAAATGTTTTCCTTTCTAACCCATGTAAATACAAGACCAAGCTGTAAGTCTTACCTGAAGGTGGCCACAAAGTTCACCGTGGGCCAGCCCAAGATGAAGGACCTCTCAGCATTGATGCTGGTATCTCCCACTTTGTCCGTACAGTTGGTTATCCACATGGTGCTCAGTGGTATTTGATTTTTTATCTTAAAGGTGTTTTTATAACTAGAAAGAAAGATACCCACACAAGACGTCTGTTAGTTTGTTTCATAAATGTGATGGGGGCAGCTGTGCTCGTGAGACACCAGGGCTCGTTGCTCCAGGGCACGGTGTGCCTCCCTCATCTCTACTACCCTCTGTGCACAGCCCAGCAAATGGTTACATGGGCTTTTACGAAGCGTGTGTTGAGCAAAGTCTGGCCTAGGAAGACCCTCAAAACACTTTCCCTAGCCATTTTTCTGAATGTTGAGTATTAAGTAGAGAGTATGTATTTTAAAGCACTTAAAGAAAACCCTTAATTCATTTATTATTGTTAGATTTGTGACTTATTATTACATATAATTTTATGGTTATTGTTACAGTTAATTATTCATTTATGTCTTGCTTACTTCAAAAAGTATTTGAGGGCTGAACAAAAATACACAATACATTATTATTTTTTTTTTTTGAGAGAAAGAGAGAGAGAGTACACAAACACAAGTGGGGCAGAAGGAGAGGGAAAGAGAGAATCTTAAGGAGGCTCCATGCCCAGCACAGAGCCTGGCTCAGGGCTTGATCTCATGACTGTGAGATCATGACCTGAGCTGAAATCAAGAGTCGGATGCTTAACCAACGGAGCCACTGAGGCGTCCCAGATAAAAATAGTTATACAGTTTTTTCCTACAAGAGACAAACCAAAAACAAAACATAAGCTTGCATCAGAAATATTTAAAAGTTATTTTCAACCTTAAATAAAAATATATACTGTCAGGGTGCCTGGGTGGCTCAGATGGTTAAGTGCCAGACTTTGGCTCAGGCCATGATCTTGCAGTTCGTGACTTCGAGCCCTGCATTGGGCTCTCTACTGTCATCACAGAGCCTGCATAGGATCCTCTGTCCCCTTCTCTCACTCTGCCCCTCCCCTGCTTGCTCTTTCTCTCTCACACATGCACACACGCACACACACACACACGCACACATGCACCCACACACATGCATGTACTCTCTCTCTCTCTCTCAAAAAGTAAATAAAAACATTAAACAAAAAATCTTTTGGGATAATATTTCTACCCTTTGCCATGGCCTGTGTAGACCCTGTGTGACTGGATCCCTGAATACATCTGATCTCATGCTCCATACTTTAGGCTCCAGTCAAATCCACCTTCCCTGAGCCGCTCCCCCCAAGGGACCAGGTGGCACCCACTTAGGCCCGCTTAGTCCCTCATCCTAGAAGTTTCAGTCATCTTGTCTAGGAATGTGACTGCTTCTCATCTAATCTAGTTTAAATGCTGCCATCTTGGAGAGGCCCTCCTAGACAACCCCTCACTAATACCTTCCCATCTTCTCCACGTGGCACCCTTCTGCCGGAAGCACTAATCACAATCTATACATCCCCCCCCTCTTATTTTTATCATTTATCTGTAGGTCCCAGGCAAGAGAGACACCACCTGTCACGTTCTCAACTGTCTTCTCTACAGGAGCACAGTACAAAACAAGACTTCCATAATTGAATGAATGAAGGATCAAAACACTTGCAAAAACAAAAGAAAAACACAATGTTTTCTTACAGTAAAGGCTAATGGAAATGTAACTTTATGATAATCAGAAAGGTGTATAGCATAGTATACATACTCCGTATTAGACATCAGCAACAAATCATTGAACAAGAAGAGGTGCCGTTTCTGCCTCCTCCAGCCTTGCTTGAGTTCAACAGGGCCATGGATAAGCAGGGTATGGGTGGCACCCTCAGATGATGTAGTGTTTTCGCTGTGGGCGTCCATGTCAACAGAAGAGCTTTCCCTGCAAATACATCAAACACCATGGAGCAGCTGGTTACTGAGTCAAATACATACAATATAGTTTTATGCTAAATGTCAGGGTTCACACAACACTAAAAATTAGTCTCAACCTCCAAAGCAAGACTCCAGAGCTCAAACTCAGGAATCACCAAGTTATAGGAAGCTATCAAAAGAGATAAGATCACTTGGGGAGTTGATACAGATGGAGACAGTTTCAAGGACAAAGCCCTTGGGGCATGCCAACTTTTAGAGGTGGGGAGGAGAAAGCCACAGAGCTAATCACGAGCTGTTATTTGGGAGGGGAGAACCAAGAGGCCAAAGGTAGAGAGTATTATAAGAAGGTAGACCACTACCAAAAAACAAGACAATTTGTGGCCTAATATAAAACAAAATGATGTTTGTGAAGAATTAGGTACAACTTGGCTTCATGTTAACATAAAATGTAGATAACTGAAGATCCTGGAAAATTGACCCCAGTCTTATCTTAATCAACATTCAAACTTTGGGGGAAATTCTCAAACACCAGCAAAAATCATGGAAACATCAAAAAGTTTCTAAACATAAGAGTTTAGCTACTACTTGGCTGAGCTATGACTCTGACAGGACTTTCTGGTCATCATGGGTAAAACAGCTAAATTGTACAGAACGCAAAAATTCTTTCATAAATAGGATAGATTATTTCACAGACCAGAAAATTTTCTCTCATGGAGCCAAGAAAGTGTCTTCCCCCCAGAATGTAAAGCTGCCTCCCTTCTGCTCAGCAGCACTGAATCTTATGAACATGAGTAGCTTTTCATGAAATCAGTGAAGTTACGAATTAGTCCATATGCGTTAGAAGAAACAAAAGAGCACAACACTTCCAGTTACTGTCAGTCTGTTTTGATGATCAAAAATAGTATATTAAAAGACTACCTTATAAGGTGAAGCCTTGAATGGCCACCTAAAAGTTCAGCATGCTTTCTGATTGACGTGAACATCCATTTTTCTTCAGTTCTTGGCACTGAAAATCGAAGTGAGTCTACAGCACGTGGCGGAGTACTGTAAAATGCTTGAAGCCTGAGGATTCCACAGTAGTCAAGATCACTGCCATTATGATGTCACGGTTCTAAGGCTTTGGTCATAACTGACAAACTGACACACTTGTTTCCCTGATTTGGCCTCTACCTTTTGATTTTTTATTTTGAGCTAACTGTGGATTCATATCCAGCTGTAAGAAATAATACAGAGAGATTGCATCAGTTTTTTACTCATTTCCCCCTAATGGTAATATCTCTCTAAACTATAGTACAGTATCATAACTAGGATATTAACATTGATACAATCAAGATACAGAACACTTCCATCACCATAAGGGTCCTTCGTGTCACCTTTTTACGGCCACACAGACTTCCTTCCATGCCCACCACCTCTTTAATCCCTGGCAATCACAAATCCGTTCTCCATTTCTGTAACTGTGCCAGTCCAAGAATGTTATAAAAATGGGGATCATATAGTGTGTAACATTTTTAGATTTGCTTCCTTCCATTCAACGTAATTGGAGATTCATCCAGATGGCTGGAGGCATAGTTCATTTCTTTGTGTCTCTTAGTAGTATGCCATGATATGGATGTATCACAGTTTGCTTAGCCAATTGGTGAAGGAGTTCTGGATCGTTTCCAGGTTTTGGCTATCACTAATTCAGCTGCTTCACTAGGACAACGGGGTACTCAAGGGCACAGCTAAGGTCTGCAGGGCACAGGGTAAGCATCCCACGTCACGACTGGTATTACAACTGGTTGCTGGAGTCAGAGCTATAGCAAACCTCCACCTGCCATGAGACCCCTCCCCAGCTGCTGGGGGCTGCTCAGGTCTCCGGGTTCTTTGAACCCTGTATCCCCTCCCCCTGCCCTCTCTAATGATGCTAATTATGCTAAACATCTTTTCATGTGTGTATTTGCCATCTGGACATCTTGAGTGCCATAAGAACCTGTAGTTCTAAATTTCAAAAACATTTTATGAAAGATGGTGTTCCCTTTCCACTAGAAAACTGACCATTTTACAGGTGAGGAGGCTGCTGCACAGACAGGTTAGATACTTTAAATCCAGGCAGCCATGATGTAACATGAGGCATTCAAATCCAGCTGACTCAGGAGGTCACACAGTTTCCTGTAAGCTCCTCCTCCCCCAATGTCTTCTCACAGGGACAGTCTCTTTCCTTTGACAACTGTGGAAGACTGCAATTTGATCCTACTGACAAAGTTTATGGTTTCCCTTACAGGGTCTTATAACAGGTATTTGAATACATGTCTTTTATTCCCCACTAGACTCTATGGACCCCAAGGGAAAAGTCTATATCTGATTTATCATTTACTTCTCACGAGCATTGGTACATTGGAGCAATGCAAACATTTTATTGAATGAGTGAATGAAATAGTTTTCTGGCACCGATGGAGCGGGAAAAAGCATGACCTAAAATAGTCTGTCTCTCATTTACTTCATTCATTCAACAGCTAGTGTTTGAACCTGTACTAGGAGAAAGGCACTTGATAGGTCTGGGCAATAGGGACCCAGGCCCAACTTTCACAAAACCTGGATTTAAATGAGGGGGCAGGGGAGCAGAAATTAAACAGAGTCCCAACAATAACTGTGTAACACCAGACTCTGGAAAGTACCACAGAGAAAAAGAGTGAAATGAGAAATTAAAAGAGGGACTCGACCCACCTGATTTCGATTGTGGAGAGGGCAAGCAAGAGCTCTTTGGAATGGAGCTTTAAAGAACAATTTGGAATTACTCAGTGAGAGGACAGGGAAGGGGAAGGAAGGGGGAAGGGAAGAGGAGACAAGAGAAGTATGTTGGAGGGTAAGGTTCGTTTTTCAGCTGAAGGGACAGAATGCAAATCTATGCGTTTCAGAGACACGAAAGAGTTTGCTAGATTGGAGACATAGGCAGAAGGTACAGGAGAGTGAGACATGCCTGCAGAGGTAGCTCAAGGCCAGAGCACAGGTCCTTGTGGTCCTTTTAGACTGTGGTAAGGCCTCTTATCTTAAAACCAAACTAGCAGAGAACTGGCACGTAGATAGTGGCATCCAGACTTCTCACCACTTTTACAGGCAACAAGTGCTAGTCTGGGCATGCTTGGCTGTATTTAGACCCATGGAGGCTCATTGGGCAACACTTTCTGGCCTTTCCTCGAGCATCTGTCAAAATCTATTTAAGGTAAGAAACGTAGGCAGACTTATCTCTGCACCTTCCCCAACTCCCAGATTACGTCCCATTTCCTGCTTCTCCCCTTCAGAGATTTTAGAGATTTAAAGACCAGGAAAACTTCTCTCCTCCTAGAATCCAGTCCCTGTTTATCAATTCTGATATGCATTAGACTCGCTTGAGGGAGCTTTTCAGGCACTTCCCCCCCCAGAGGTTCTGACACATCAGCTCTGGGAAACCTGTATTTTTAAAAACTTTTTTTGAGTGATTCTTTTATGTAACCAGGATTGTGAGTGACAGTATTTTAGGAACTCATTGAAACAGATGTAGTGTTCTGATACCATCTCCCCCTTGTAGTGGCGCAAAGGCGAGAAAAGTTTTTCTTACAACGATCGAGGGAGTTTTCCTTAGTCACGTAATAGTTACCTGTACATGGAATAGCTAAAGCTTAATTTCTTCCAAAATACCATTGTTATTTATTTTAATGTGACGAATGAGCTCTAAACAGAATAACATTGATAGGGTCTGTTTTCATTTATTTCCTCGAACACTTAACTGTTCATCTTAAATATCAAATAGAAGACATAGTATAAGGTGACCCTGTGCCAATAATTACATTTCTAAGCACTTTGCAAAGACAGGACTATTTTCTTAATTTACTTTCTTTCTTTTAAAATTTTATTTTATTTTTATTTCAATTCCAGTAAAATTAATATACAGTGTTATACTAGTTTGAATCGTACAATATAGTGCTTCAACAATTCTCTACGTTACTCAGTGCTTATCATGAGAAGTATACCCTTAATCTCCTTCATCCATTTCACCCATCCCCCTACCCCTCTGGTAACCCATCAGTTTGTTTTCTATAGTTAAGAGTCTGTGTTTTGGTTTGTCTTTTTTTCTTTATTCATTTGTTTTGTTCCTTAAACTCCATGTATAAGTGAAATCATATGGTATTTGTCTTTCTCTGTCTCTCTCTGACTTATTTCACTAAGCATTATTCCCTCTAGTCCATCCATGTATTTTGCCATTACCAAAGCCTGGGAGAGACACCAGGTGTTAATATCGATTGAATAACTACACACTGCCAAGTTCTTTGCCAGGCAGTTTACGGACATCATCTCATTTCCTTGCAGCAGATTTATGAGATAAAAATCATTATTTCCATTTTTTATGGATAAAGAAACTGAAGCTCAATAAAGTTCAGTAACTGAGAACCACATACCTAATAATTCATAGAGTCAAGTTTGTCTAATTTCAAAGTCATATCGTTTTTCCATGCCTAGACAATGTTTCCCTTCTGGAGGAGGAAAGAAAATATATTTTAAGCCACATCTGATGTAGGTTGGCTCTCAAATTACTTAATTGACACATATGTGTTTTCATCAACTGCCTACATTTGCATATTTATAGTGTCCCTAACCCATTCAATCTCTCCTCCCTGAAATGGCTAGTTGTGAACTCATAACCACTGCCCATAGCATGTATTAACTCTCAGACAGGAAGTGTTCATCAGTTTCAAGGTGGATAGGAGATTCCTGTTACTTGAAGGAGAGAGACCTTGGGCTTTAGACAGACTGGGAGTAGGATCAGGACTGTGAAAGTGCTCTCTAATGGTTCTCCAGATGTCTAGTGGTTCTAATCTCTATGATACCAAAGCTGTGAATTGTGGCTAAATCTTTCCAGTGCCTCCTCAGCTCGATCCCCATCCTGGGTCAGTATCCCTATAGGTAATTTCTCTCCTGACTCTGGCACTCTGGACTTTCTACCACGAATTGACTTTTACCTCTATAAAGAAAGGGAAAAGAAGGATGCCCAGACCTTGGCAGAAAGCGCTCACGCCACTACCCTTTGCTGCCCTCTACTGACCATATCTGGAAATTACATGTAACCATTCAGGCCCCTGGCCCAAAGCAGACACTACAGTGAAAACAAGCACACAAAATTTGAGGGTGCACCAAAACACTTAGTAAATAAGATATGATATTTTAAAGTAATATTTTTAAAAGCCAAATTTCAAACAATACATGATGAAGAAAATATCTAAATGTACCTAAAATAGTACCCTAGAATAGCTCATATGTACATAGACCCTGTCATTCATCATTTCATTCAAGAAAGAAGTCAAATACTACAGTGGAAAATCATGCTACTAATATTGACCAACCTTTTTCATCATTCACACATACGGGAAAAAAAATCCCAGAAAATTTAGATTAAACCAACAACAAAAATGAGAAGGTCCAAGTGGAACAGATTTAACAATTAACTCCTGAAGAAAACAGGTAAGAGAACAGAGGGAAAACAAACAAACAAACCAATAAACAACAACCCACAACAAAAAAACTAACATCTTCAGAGTCAAGAAGCCAAAGAATAGGTGGCTATGAAACAAGAACAAATAAAGAGTTCTTGGAAATTAAAGGTATCATTGACCAAATTAAATTTAATAGGAAGTCTTGAAGATGGAGTTTAAGGAAGCCATTTGACCTTGACACTTGGAACATTCATCTTTCAGTTTTAATAACATAAGATTACCCTTTCTTTGTCAATAAGTAGAGCTATTCAGTTCTTCAGTAAGAAGCAATTTAATAATTGGAATAATGTAAATGCTGTTTTAATTTGTAGAATCAACATATAAACAAAACTTGGAAGACAACAATACAAGACAACAATACAAGAGAATCTGACTAATATTACCACTGATAATATAAAAAAAAATGGAAGTCTGACTATTGAGGCAGCAGAGAGACGTGGAAGAAAATGTCACAGATCTTTCTCACTTCAATATAGCAAAAAGATCAAGATATACTGCCTAAAATTGATGGAACAAAATATAGAGTTGAAGCATACTCTAAGATTATACATGATCACCAGAAAAACCAAAACAGTATCAACTGGGAAAACTGAGAAGTGGATGGATAAAAGAAATAAGTTTCTCATCTTTCAGTAGATACTATCTCAAGTTGATAAACAAGAAATGAAAGTATCAACATATGTTTCAGAGGAATGGCGATAACCACCCGCTGAACAAAAACTACTTAAAAATAGAGGGGTGGAAATGGGGAGTGGAGGAACGAGTTCAGGTAGAGAATTTACTTTTCATGGTACCACTGTCTACTGCTTGGTTTTTAAAATTCGCATATGCATTAATTTTACACTCTGAAAGTTAAAAGAAAACAACAACTTTCTGCAGCTGCAGCTCTTGGCACCATTTCCTTCCCAGCTGCAGTCTCTCTCTTTAAACCGATGGTCAGATCCTACTGAGACAGGAAGGAGTAAAAGCAGAAAAGTTTCTGCTCTGAAATTTAAGTGTTCTGGAATATTGTTTGTTTGCGCTTGTGTTCTATCTTTGCAATGGCCCAACTCTTTGGAATACTAACTTTTGACTAATCTGTGATATCTAGACTCTCCTTAAAGTTTTGCTAAACTTTGTTATCCTTCTGTTCTTGACAAAGAGTAATCCTGACTCGTTGGCTGTTACTGTGATCGTGGTATTTTATTTTCTTAGAATCTTGATTCTGGTCAACTGCTGCCTAGCTGGGTCCTACTCAACCTGCCTAGGTAGGGATGAAAAGTTTCCTTAGTGGTTATCCTCTGAGACTCAGCAGGCATCAGCAGAGTTGTAAAACTTGTGTTTTGAATCCAGTCCTTCTCTCTCCACCTTCTGTCCCTTCATGGCCCCGAACTAAGGTATGGGGGGTCTGTTCCTTACTCCAGAGGTCTCATTTGGGGACTCAGCCTTCATCATTTTCCTTGCTTCCTCGCTCTCCCCACGTCCCATCACCAGTTTCTAAGGTGATAGGCTGTGGCCCAAGTTTCCCTCATCCCCACCAACCCCCAACCCCCATTCACTTAGAAGGAACCAGGTTGAACAGGTATAACACACCCAATTGGTGCTTGCCACTCAGTAGATGATCGTTACCCACAAATTTCCTTTCCCAGTCCTGGAAGCTGTGACTCTGTTTTTGCAGAGTTGTATTGGCTATTATGATTAAGTACACATGGGGTGCCGGGGTGCCTCAGTTGGTTAAGCATCTGACTCGATTTTGGCTCAGGTCATGATCTCATGGCTTCACGGACTCAAGCCCCACGTCGGACTCTGTGCTGGCAGCGTGGAGCCTGCTTGGGATTCTATTTCTCTCTCTCTCTCTGCCCCTTCCCGACTCGTGCTGTCTCTGCATCTCTCAAAATAAATAAATAAACTTAAAAAAAAAAAAAAAGAATTTTTATGATTAAGTACACAGTTATCCAAGAACTGTATTTTTGACATTAAATATTTTGGACAGCACAGACTCACTCTTTAAGACCATTAACTCCTAGACTTGGTCAGTGAGACTGCCATCCATAAAGAAATTCCCATCTGTATGTAGGTATCCACTGGGTATGTCCATATCTAGATAGTTTTTAAAGAGGCTTGAGATCTTTCCCTTGCATGGAAGTGGAGCACAAGTGGTCGTGCTTATACTCAGAGGCCTTTTTTAGCACAGATAAAATGTCAAAACAATAAAGATTTTGATCTGATGTAAGTTCCTTTGTGCAAACAAGCTTGCATAGCAAAATGGTGCAGATAAACGCAGATGAAAATGGACTTTATACAAATAAATGAAATTATATTATGTTTCTCTAGTATAAAAATAGATCAAATAGTAAGAGCAAAAAAATAGGTGAAATGGTAACATAAACGGACTTGTGTAATCAGAGGGTCAACTCCTGACATTTTCCTCTCCAGGCCTTTTCTAATAGTTTTGTTGCTAAGGCTACAATGTTTTTGCCAGATTGGAATAGGACTGTCAACTCTAATGAAGATTAAGTAGCTTTCCCAACTAGATTTTTTTTAATAAGCATCAGTTAATACTGCTAGTTTTAAAAGCCATATTCATGAAGAATGGAAAGATCTTTAAAGATCTGTTCTTAGAGCATATAACTAATAAAGTTTGAACTTTAGTAGCATTTCTATTCCACAGTTATGCCAACACAAATTTTTATCAGTTACATTGGACAAAATAACTTATAATTTCACATATTTAATGAAAAAGGAATAAGAAATTATTTGCAACTTTAGCCCAAAATTAATTCCCTAAAGAGTAAATGAGGTCACTTAATAATTCTTTTGATTGACTGGAAAACTGTTTCACAACTGCTTGCAAATTCACACTTGATTTATTCTTTGAACTATATAGATTAAGTTAGAGGATTAAGCCCTCTATCTTTTGGTTCCTACCATTCATTGGTCACTCATCTGAGGAAAGTGTAAATACAAATACACCCAATGAAACATGGAGTTTTACAAATGAAAACCAATTTGTTCTGGACACTCAATGGCTAAAGGGATGTAAAAGGTTAAGAGCTGGGGCACCTGGGTGGTTCAGGTGGTTACCTCAGCTCAGGACATGACCTCAGTTAGTAGGTTCGAGCCCCACATCAGGCTCTGTGCTGACAACGCGGAGCCTGCTTGGGATTGTCTCCTCTCTCTGTGTCTCCTTTCTCTCTGCCCTTCCTGCACTCGTGCACTCTCAAAAATAAATAAACTTAAAAAATAAATAAATGAAAGGTAAGAGCCATTCGGAAAAGGGTGAAGGAACTCCTTTTGATGTGCTTGCTGAGGGGTCAGCTGAGCTTCCTTGGTCATGGTCAGAAGAGACCACCACTTAAAGGTAGTGGTTTGCTTGCTCATTAAACCCACAATTCTACTTGTGCACTAAATCGTCAAAATTAAATGAAAGAATTCATGTAAAGTGCCTAACAAGTAACAGATGCTGTGCTTTCTTCCTCTGATGTCTTTATATTTTTGTAGCCAGAAATCCCAATGTTAATTTCCAATAAGAAAAGCTGAATAGTCTAGTTTTTTAGAGTCAAAAGAAATTCACCTTGAGTAAGTATTGCAGCATTAGTGACATCTGGTGGAAAACGGGAGTTACAATATAGGATTATTATAGCTATTCTGATCTTTGCTGTATAGTATCACTTTCATCAGGTTTTCACACACCCTTCTCTCCAACTCCATGGGAGCATACTTCCCTGCCCTATTGAAGTTTGGCTTAGCCATAAGACTTGCCCATATAGTGGAATGTGGGAAAAAATGTCAGCGTTAAAGTTCTGAAGCTAAGCTTGAAGAATCCTGGATAGCCATTGCTCCTTCACTAGTTGAGTAAGACATGTGACCTGCAGATTTGCCTGAGAATAAGATAAGCACCCCAGATGACCCAGACTTACAGGGGAAAAAGTGCTTATCATTATTCTATGGTTGTTTGCCAAGCAGCAAAAGTCAACTAATACTGGAGACTGTTACCTCTATCGTAAACATTGTAATCACGGAAGCTTGATTTCCCTATCCAGCTGGGGACACTGGGAGAAGGATCCTGAAGACCAGATGTGGTTCAGTCCCTTCTGAGGCTCTATTTCAGACCCTGATAGGCTCTACTAGAGCATGCTGTTTTTCATTCCTCTATGGTAAACAAAACTGAATCAGAGTCCAGGCCAGGCCCACCCAGGCACCCCTCCTTCCTTTTTAAAGCTGAATTTTATTTCATTGCACGTATACATCACATTTTGTTTACCCATTCATCTGATGGACATTTGGGTTCCTTCCACTGCTTGGTTACTGTGAATAGCACTGTTATGAAAATGAGCATCCAGGATTGTTTCATTCATCCTGGCCACTTGGCACATTAACAGGTCCATACCATAATTTTTGAATGAATGGATGCTATGTGTATTTACTTAATAGTGGAAGTTAATACATGTAAAGAGTTAGACTAAGCACTCACACCAATATAAAAATAAAAATATTTTAAGACAAATTTAAAACGTACACATTTATTTCATCATCATTTAAAGCTTGATTTTATAAACCATAAAAAAAAAACTTTTTAAGAGTTCTGTATCATAGGAATTTGAAGTAGAAATATTCATACCTTTGTAGGCTCAGGTTATATAAATTAAAATCAAATAATTGGAAATGTTTTCAATATGGAAACTATACAAATGAAATAAATGGCAAAAGGACCTAATAGGAGCAATATTTAATTACTTACAGATTCTTATTGGGTAATTTCAGAATCTAAACAAAGACTTTGAATATTCAGACTTATTTTGCTATATTTTATATTTAAACATCTCCCTACCTATATTCTGAGTCAAGGTACTTGACCAAAAAAGATCTGATTTAAGAAGGCATTTAGCTTTATAACAAAAGTTTGCCATCTATGGTTACCACTCTCAAAGGAATTGACATAACAATGCTGATGTAATCTCCTAGTCCCCTTTTGAATAGTGTGCAATAATGTAGGTCAACCCTGTATAAAGTCATACAGGTACCAAAAAATGGAACAATTATGCACAGTTCAGTGAAAGCGTAATGTTAAGTTTTCCCCATCTAAAAGTTAACCAATGAAACAAAACGGATCAACTATAGTTGACTCGGTTCCAGGAAAACCACATCTGAGAATTACAAGTACATCACAGTCCTTATCCTCAGTCATTGACAGGAATTTTGTAGGCCACTGTGCTATTTACTTTGTGGATCGTAGTAGTAAACGAACGAAGACGGACTTCCTCAGAATTGGTAATAAACTGTGGTCCCGATTCTTCCCATTTTTCAGGTACAACCAAGTCTTTGTCTGTATAAATCAGTAGATCAAATGAACCTAAATTGGGGACAAGATCATTAAAGTACCATTATTTTTTCAAAAGTAAAACTACTCTCCGTGTTCCTCTCACATTTGAACCACCTATAGTGTCAGAAAAGCTACTTTAGTCGGATCTCTAATCAGTTAATTGTTAGCTAACTGTTTTTCCTCAATGGAAATTTTACAGAAAATATTGTACTCCTTTTACTTTATCTTATGAAAAAAACTGAATTTTTTTCCTTTAATGAGAGAACCATTAAAAATATTTGCAGAAAGAATTAATCACGAGGTAGCATGAATGTAAGCCATAGAAACGATAGTAACATCTTGGTTTTGTGACTGATGTATCCCAGTGCCCAGAACAGTGTCTGGCAGATAGCAGGTATGCAGGATAGATTTGATGAATGAAAGAGTAACTAAGTTAGAAAAAAAAAGACACAATTATAGCTAAAAGTCTTCATTATATACATAGACATGTGTAGAAAATAAAAATGAACGGAATTACATCAAAATATTTTAGAGTGAGTAGTGTAGACTACTTTCATTCCTTTACCGCACTTCTAAATAAGATGCATATAGCATTACTTTTGCTTTGTAACATTTTTCTCATTTGTATTACAGGACACTGATAATTAAGAAAAAATTTAATAAAAGCATGTGAAATTTGTATAATACTTACAAGAAACTTCCAACAGTGGCAGAAATGTCACTGTAGCTGTGATCTGTCTGATCACTGAACGGATTTCATCTTGGATAGCTTTCTGAGACTTTTCTCTGGGTGCACTACCAAAGAAACCAAATCAATTAATTTAAGTTTTAACAAGTTATTTAAAACATTGGTAAGATTATTTAACTGATTAAATATTTCCCAAATCAAATAAGTAATGCATTCAAAAGGTTTTTTTTTTTTAAATGTTTAAATATACAGGAGTATAATATGTATCCTTAGAATCTCTAACCTAGTAGGCACAGTATTATCTCTGTTATTTCATTTATCCTCCCAATCGTTTTTAGGGCTGATCTTAGTATCAAGTTATTCAGTAGCATATGATTAGAAAACCTGTCAAGTGCTTCAAATTAGAAAAACTTCAGTACTTCCTAAAATAAAGATAACAAGTAGTATCTAAAATATTTAATCAGTATAATCATTTTGGCATTTTTAGTATTGCCTAAATGTCTAATTCCCTACTGCCTCAAAAAGACGTTAATTGGGCATCAAATTATTTGTATAAGTTAAAACTTTTCTAAAATAGACCAAAGGTTTCAGAAACAATCTATATTTCATTCTGAGAAACAGTTCTCAGTTTATAGATAAGCATGCTTAAGACAATGCTAGAAATTAGCCTATAATGATGGGCATTTCCCATTTGGGGGATCCGCAAACTTCAGTTTATGAAGTGTTGCAGGAAGTTTGTGGCATTAAATGAAATACAGTAGAGCTGCATCTTTTATTTATTTTTTGTTTATTCATTTATTTTGAGAGACAGCGTGAACGGGGCAGGGACAGAGAGAGAGAGAGAGAGAGAGAGAGAGAGAGAGAGAGAGAGAGAGAGAGAGAGAGAGAATCGCAAGCAGGCTCCACACTGTCAGCACAAAGCCAGACATGGGGTTTGATTTCACAAACCATGAGATCATGACCTGAGCTGAAATCAAGAGTCAGATGCTTAACTGACTGAGCCACCCAGGGGCCCCAGTAGAGCTGCATGTTAAGCTGGGAGAAAAGTCTAGGATAATACTTCCTGGTCTTAAAAGTACCTTTAAACAATTCATTAAATGGCCCACCTAGTCCATCATGTGTAGCTTCTCATATAGCATCATAAACACTAAAGTCTGTAATTCATGGATTTAGACTAAAGGCAATTATGTCCATGATATGCACAATTTTTTTGTGAGCACAGTTTATGAGCCCTATTCTTTTCCACAGGGGATTAGGTCAAATCAAGCATACTTAGAAGCAAATTACCTTATATAAAACTAAGTTCAATATAATTAGAACTCCTTTAGTAAGGAAAAGAAATTTTGCAAAAAAATATATAAAAGTGGAAGTAATTTAATTCATACTTACCTGTCATCTTTTGCAGTCTTGTCACACTCAATATCAAATTGCCACCTTTCAAGGACCTCACCACTCTCAATATTTGAGATGACTACCACCAGTTTCTGAACTGAACACTTGTATAACCAATCTGGAATACATAACAAGGCATCTTTTTTTGATCCACTGCATCACAAAGCAGTTCTCTTCTCAGGTCTCACTTCCTATTGTCTGCAAATTCCTACCCCTAGTATTTTGGAACTCCTCCAACCTGTACAGGAAACTTGCCCCACAATAACCTAGCTCCTGTTTTTGAATTCTCCGTATTTGTACCAGATACAGTACTGAGTGCTGAGAACAGAGTAGTGAACATGCAGTACTTCCATCCTAATCTAAGGTAAAATGTAGGAGTGGAGGATTAATCTAACCACTGCGCCAATAAATGTAAGATTATAATTGTGATGAATGCTATGAAGGTGCGGTATTTGATGCAGAGAGTGAATACAGGAAAATTTCGTTCATTCAGGGAGTTGTCATTTGAGTTTAGTTCTAAGAATAAATACTATTAAATATGCAAAAATATACAGAAAACGGTATAGGTCTTAAATATTAAAAAGGGAAGAGCATCTGACTAGAGGACTTAAAAAAAAGCCAATACAACTGCAGTTACGGGGAGAACGAAGGCAAGTTTAGCAGGACACATAGGGGTCAAACCATTCAAGGCCACGTGGGCCAAATTAAAGAAGTTATATCTCAAGAATGAGGGAAGTCATTATTGTGTTTGAAGGAGGGTGTGATGTAATTAAATTTATATTTCAAAACTATCCTTCTGGGGGTGAGGTGGAAAGTAGACTGGAGGTAAAGAGGGGATCTAGGGTCACTAAAATTAATTAGTAATTCAAGTAAGAAGTAATGAAGGCTTATAGAAGGATAAAATGGTAGAGATGGATCAGTAGATACATTCAAGAGATTTCATGGTTAAAGTTGTTAAGATTTATTGAATACTTGAGAGTAAGGAAGAGGAAAGACTCAGGGATACCTCCTAAGTTTCTGGTTTTTATCACTAGTTGGATTACTGATACATTCACTGAGATAACCCCAAGATCAAGAGTCCCATGCTCCACTGACTGAGCCAGCCAGGAGCCCCATTTTTCATATGCTGAGTTTGAAATATCACTGGGATAGTCACATGAAGATATCAAGGGACTCATTTAATATATGAGCACAGAGTTAGGAGAGTTGGGCTAGATGTATGTTTGTGAGTCAACTACACAAAGATTAGTGAAGCTATCTATGTATGTCAGAGATCTAGAGAGGTTATAATGAGAAGGCCTCAGAATGAGCCCTGAATTAATCTTAGATATTGGGGCAGTATACTCAGGAATCAGCAGTTTGTTGTTGTTTTTTAAGAGACAAAACAATTTAGTAGTATCGAGGGCATGTGGGCCACCTAGGTCTCTGTTGCATACTCTTTTAAAAAACAACCCTTTACAAATTTGAAAATATTCTTTGTAGGCTGTACAAAAATAGGCCACTTGCTAGATATGGCCTGGGACCATTGCTGACCCCTTGGCATATATCAACAACTTTTTATCAATTTAGTTCTGAAAAGGAGACTGGTTAGTAAGTTAAAGATGTGGAGTAGGTGGAATTATTTTCTTTTAAAACTAAAGACTGACTAAACCAATGAAAGTAACTCAAAACAAAGGAGTCAAAAATATCAGAGAAGAAAAAGGGTAAAGTCCTTAAGAAGGCAAGAGGGATGGGATTCAAATAGACCAATTTGCCTCTAAGAACAATTCCTCCATGTTAACTAAAATAAATGGGAAAAGTTAAATAGAAAGGTCTACCTACATCTGAGGTGAAATGTCATGAGTGTAATCTTAAAGGAGAAAACCCAAAACCATTAGCTTAGGCCAGGCTTGCTTCTCTATCAAATTAAGATGACATAGATTCATACTTACTTAGAGGTTTCAGGCTAAATAATCTGAGGGCAGCCCTAATACAGGATTACAGATGATTTAGTTCTAAAGGCAATAGAAATATAATTAATGCTATTTTTAAAAAATTTTTAATGTTTGTTTATATTTGAGAAACAGAAACACTGCGCAAGCAGGGGAGGGGCAGAGAGATGAAGACAGAATCTGAAGCAGGCTCCAGGCTCTGAGCTGTCATCACAGAGCCTGATGCAGGCTTGAACTTACAAGCCATGATATCATGACCTTAGCAGAAGTCGGACACTTAACCTACTGAGCCACCCAGGCTCCCCACAATTAATGTAATTTTAAAAATAAAGCTACTTGAAAAAACATAGATGGCTTATGAATTAAAAAGAAAAAAATAGGTGACTAACTGCAGTGTTTTTTGGAACTATTATTTTGGGAGGTCAAATGGGGAGGTAGGGAGAAACATCTTACAACACAGAAAAAATAGAAATGAGAATCCTAAGTGGAGAAAAACAAGATAAAAAAAAAAAAGGAGGGGCGCCTGGGTGGCGCAGTCGGTTAAGCGTCCGACTTCAGCCAGGTCACGATCTCGCGGTCCGTGAGTTCGAGCCCCGCGTTAGGCTCTGGGCTGATGGCTCAGAGCCTGGAGCCTGTTTCCGATTCTGTGTCTCCCTCTCTCTCTGCCCCTCCCCCGTTCATGCTCTGTCTCTCTCTGTCCCAAAAATAAATAAACGTTGAAAAAAAAAAAAAATTTAAAAAAAAAAAAAAAAAAAAAGGAATAGATGGAGAATAAGTATTGTGATCCAATACAGTAACTTCTTGAGCTAAGGAAAAACAATGAGTGTTCAGATAGAAAAGGCTTACTGACTTACAGGCAGGATTTTTTTTTTTTTAATGTTTATTTATTTTTGAAAGAGAGAAAGACAAGAGTCAGAGGATCTGTAGTGGGTTCTGTGCTGACAGCAGAGCCCATTGCAGGGCTCAAACTCAGGAGCCCTGAGATCATGAACTGAGCCCAAGTCGGATGCTCAACCAACTGAGCCCCCCAGGCGTCCCAGGATTTAAAAACAAAAACAAAAACAAAAACAAATGGAAATAGGTAAAAATAAGAAACTTCTACTGGGTGTCCTATTACTTAGTAGTTGTACTTTTTTAAGTTTAATTCCCAGGTTGGATCTAATTTTATTTTCCTTTATTCTAACATAACGATGGCTTTAAACTCCAGGCAGCTACAGAAAATATATCGTGTTAAAAATACAGTGGATTTTTCTCAGACAATGAACACCATCATAAGTACATTAAATTCTAATTTGTTCCATCTGGCCACATGAACTGCAAAAATCATTTCTAAGGGACTTGATGGAGATTGTTTTGTGAAGCTGTATCAGATACCTAACATCAAAATATTCAACTCACTCAAAATGTAGGGTAAAAGTGGAATTTCTTTCAATTTATATATTTTTGCTTTCTTCCAATTGAGAGTCATTATATTTGAGATTGTAGTGTTTTACACTTTTATATACAGAGCTAAAAAACGACCACCAAGATGCCCGGAAGGAAGGGTCATAGAAGGCCTGCAAAACTCAAAATTGTTTCCAACAGTTAAATACCTTTTAGTTGTTCCACCACATTATTTAGGTATTTTATGAGCTCAGGATCAGTTGTTACAAGCAAGGTGAGTCCATATTTCTGCACTCTAGTAAAGGTTTCAGATGGATATATGCCACGCTGATATAAAATGCTGTTGATACCAAATGCTGAAAACAAAAGGAATGTTAAAGAAAAGTTATTATCACTTTGTAACTCCGTAAAATAAAACATATTTAGCTGTGGCTATGATTTCATTAATGGTATAAAACTGTAAATGCCTAGACACGTGTTTATGGGTGTGTCGCTGAAATTAGAATAGGTAAAAAGTGGAATTAAAAATCCTTAAAATCTTGCTTCTAAGTAAAAGAACGCGATACCTGCACTTATGTGGCAATAAAAAACGCCAAACTATATTAATCTACTACCGTCAAATTTCAGCTCACTGTAATCCAAGTCCAAATTCGGGCTAGAGGATGTCAAGATCGGCTTTTGCGTCTGAGTTAGCAACTGATTTTACTGGTCCAATGCTCCAGGCAACCCTCTCTTTTCTTTTTCCTTTTCCCCTCACAAATCCTGCCGGTTTCTATCAGAAGGTACAAGTGGCCTGGTCCAGAACAGCGAGCCTCCTAAAGTCTAGTTCATCACCCCAACACCAAAATCAAAGCGTGAAGATCGGGTTCTTAAAAACATACACGGTCTCCACCCCGGTCGTGTTCCGTCTCAAGTCGCTGAGACCTGGGTGGTGGTGGGGTGGGAGGGGCAGGTGAGGAAGTGCATATGATCAGCAGTTTAAAGCAATTCGGCAGGTGATGGGGCTACGACAAGAGACAGGCCTCGGTTCAGCAGTACCTAGGCCTCCAGCTCCATTAGCAACGCATCCGGAAACGGCGCCTGCATGCGCCTCCTCCTATATTCTCCAGCCGGGCAGGAGGCTGGGGCAGAGAGGGCTTGAATTCCGGGCCTCTCGGCACCCCCGCAACCTCGCCCCCGCGCTTACCCAGCCTCCGTGGCCGAGCCGTGGGCCTACCGGGCGGCCTGGCCTCAGTTCTCCCGCCCTCCGGCCTGCGCGAGGAAGACTTACAGAAGAACTCAGCCACGATTTCGGCGCTGCCGCGCAGGGTGATGCCTTGCTCCCGGGAGAGCTGCAGCGCCATTGCCAGGCCTACAGCGAAGGGCCGCGCTTCCACCCGGCAGACAGCTACAGCAGGGACTTTCACAACACTTCCCCGCCACTCGTTTCAAAAGTAACGACGCAGCGTGCCGTCGGGTCCTTTGCGCAGGCGTGACAAACCTCTAGGTCCCGCCCCACGGGGCGGGGTCGGGCCTGTCTGCGCTCGCCTGAGCTGTTTCCTCGCGCAGGCGCAGTAGGTAGGCGTGGTCACGCATTTCCGGGTAGTCCGGGTCTGGAGCGTCCCGGTCTGGCTCCTCTAGTTGTGGGAATCTAGACTGCGTCGAGGAAGGAGGAGGGCGATATGGTTTTAGTTGCCACTCCTTAGGCCTGCCAGGGAGCACAATTTTTCTGAGTTTCATAGATATTTTCAAAGCGATATGAACCGTTCGCCAGCTGCACCTTAAGTGGCACCAGTGATCCCTAGTGGGCGCTTGAAACTTTTGCTAGACGCTTTGGCAGTTCGTAAAGAAACCGTGTGCGCGGTAGCCAAGCCACAGCCTTGGAGAGCACGATTACTGTATGAGAGAGCGGCTTTTCCCGAGAAATTAGGTTAGGGTTAAAGGGATGAGCCGCAACCTTTTTTGTCCTGTGTCTATGTCTGTCCTGGGCTCAGCCTACTTCCACCCGGCCTCACTGTAAGGCGGTCAGGAGCGGCTGGAGGCTGCATCTGGCAGTCTAGCTTGTGCTCCGTCCATCCCGCGCACTTTGCACCCACAGGCAAGGTGGTGAGGAGTAAGTTCATTGCACCAAAAAGGCCCATCTACACTGAAGAACCTTCAGGGGAATTTTGACTCACAAATTCAATGACTTTACATTAGGATGAGAAATATTTCAGAGAGTGCATAATTAATGTTCGTGTCAATTGTGAAACAATTTTCGCAAAAATTTTATCCGCCTTGAAGCAGCTAGCAAAATTATTTGTAAAATGAAGTCTCAAAAACTTTGTTCCAGACATACTTTGCTATTTAATTATATGAGAAGTGCCTGAGTGTGTTGCTTTTCTATTGTTCTGTAACAAATTACTACAAATTAATGGTTTAAAATATCACCCATTTGTTATCGTAGTCGTGTAGGTCCGGAGTTGGTATGGTATAGCAGAGTGCTCTGCTTAAGGGTCTCACACTGTTGAAGTAAAGGCGTCTGCAAGTGGAATCTCATTGAAGATCTGGGTTTCTCTTCCAAGCCCCTGGCTGTTAGCAGAATTAATGTCCTTGTGTTTCTTAGTCTGAGGTTCTCTTTGTTTTGCTAGTTGTTGGCCAGAGGCTTTTGCCAAATAGCTCTTCTATAAGCTTTCTCATACTTACAGTCTCTGACTTCATGGAGATCCCTTTTAAGGATTCATCTGTGTGTTTAAATCACCAACTTTTCACTCTTTCCACCAGGAACTTAGAGTCAGAATTCTGGCATAAGACTGGTAGAGCATGATGCCCACCTTACTACGAATAAAAATTGTCTGTCTTTCTAAGGAATTTTATATTAATACTCAGCACTTCAGGTAAGACTTCCTTCAGTTTCATAGTGATATAGTTTTTAAATTATCTGAAGATGCAAATAATTGTTGGTATAATTTTGGAGATTCCAGAATTCAAATGGCTAGAAAAATGTATGTTTTCCATGTATAGAAGTATTTATTAAATACGTTTTTTGTGTTCTATGAAGAGATGTAAGAAATAATTAACCTTTGAAGGTAAAGTCTGTGGGGCACTGGGTGGCTCAGTTCTTTGAACGTCCTACTTCGCCTCAAGTCATGATCTCGCGGCTCATGGGTTCAAGCCCTAAGACAGGCTCTGCACTGACAGCCTGGAGCCTGTTTCAGATTCTCTGTCTCCCTTGCTTTTTCTCCCTTCCCTGGCTCACGCTGTGTCTCTCTTTCCAAAAAAAAAAAAAAGGCCAGGTCTGTACTTTTTGAGGACTTTGTAATCTAGTTTTGTTTAAAAATGCATAGTTGAAAAAATAAAGGCGGCACCCGCGTGGCAGTTGTGGTAGTTGGTCCGACTCTTGATTTCAGCTCAGGTCATGATCTCACAGTCACAAGATTCTCTCTTCTCCCTTAACTTCTGCTCCTCCCCACCACCTCTCTCTCTCTCCCCTGTCTCTAAATAAATGAAAGAAAGAAGGGAAGGGGAGGGAAGGGAAGGGAAGGGACGGGACAGATTGAAGTCTCATAAATTTGGCCTTATCAGCCTTCTGCCTAACTCAGCAGCCCCTTTTCAGATTATTTTCCCAATCTGCCTCTTCTGTTAGTCACTTTTCCACCTCAGGGCTTTTGATAATGTGCTTTTCTCTGCCTAGAAATTTCTATCTGTTCAGACTTCTAATTATATTTATATTATTTTTTTATTTAAATGTAACTGTATTCTAGAAATTTTCTTTGACCTCTCTATAAGGTCCTGCTCTATATTAGCATCTCATTAGCACTATTTCAGAGCATTGCTTTCAGTGTTACAATGAAAACAGTGGAATTGTAATAATTATGTAACGATTTGTGTTAACATCTTCCCTTTTACCATGGAGGATCCATGTTGACATTTTATGGGTACTTCATCAATATTTGTTGATTGAATGATCATTTTAATATTTCCCTAGGAAAATTTCATGGAAGAGCCCAAGACATTTTCAAATTGGAGAACCGATTAGATGAATGAGGTGAGGCCACATTTTGGGAGATTTGAATATCCACATGAGTTGATTAAATTGGAGGTACCAGGGATATGTAGTTTCTTAGAACTGACATAATTGAAGGGGCATTTCTCAGGTGTAAATTTCAGTAGTGGTTGTAGAATGGATTATGTACAGGACAGTCTAGAGTGGTGGCCCTCATACTTGAGAGTGTGAAAGAATCACTTTGGTATTTTGCTATATGTACGTTCCTGCCTTTTATTCCACCTTCTCCAAATCTAATGCAGTCCAATACCATAACCACTAGCCACAGATGGCTCTTAGGCACTTGAAGTGTGCTTATCCAAATTGAGATATGCTATAAGTATAAAAATACCTGATTTCAAAGACTTAGTATAAAAGAAAAAGAATGTAAAATATTATGTTTTTCAATTGATTACATATTGAAATGATATTTTTACATGCATTGGATTAATTTCACTTGTTTCATTTTAGCTTTTTAATCTGACTACAAGAACATTTAAAATTACATGTGTGACTCATGTTAGATTTCTTTTGGACAGTCTACTCTATGGGCTGTAGGATATGACATATGTTAATCAGCATCCCAAATGATCCTTATGTTACTTTTTGAAAAACAGTAGACCACAATGGATATTTTAGTAATGCAGGCCTAGGAAGTTGAGACCCTGGACTAGATGGATGTGTAAAAGTTTGAATAAGAAGATCTATATCAGAGCAAGGTATTTGGAGGCAAGAATTGGGAGTATAGATAAATCCAACAGGATAGTGTTGGTCAAATCTATGGAGATATTAGGAAGAGCTGCCCAAACTCTGAGCCTATTCTATTTATTTAACACAATAACACTTAAGATTCTAGAAGCTTTGGAGAGATTTATTTCCTATTAATTTTTTTTAACTTTTTTAAAAAATTATTTATTTTGGGGATGCCTGGGTGGTTCTGTCGGTTAGGCGTCCAACTTTGGCACAGGTATGATCCCATGGCTTTGGATTCTCTGTCTCCCTCTCTCTCTTTGCTCCTCCCCTGCTCACATTCTGTCTCTGTCTCTCAAAAATGAATAAATGATAAAAATAGTTTTATAAAAAAGTTTGTTTATTTTGAGAGAGACAGACAGCATAAGTGGGGGAGGGGGAGAGAGAGAGGGAGACAGAGAATCCAAAGCTGGCTCCACACTCAGTGTGAGCCAGCTGTGGGGCTGGAACTCCAAAAACCGTGAGATCATGACCTGAGCAGAAACTAAGAGTCAGACACTTACCCCACTGAGCCACCCAAGAGTCCCCCTATTAATTTTTGAGTGTTTTGTTTGATATTGACCTATTTTATTTAAACCATCTTATCTTTACAGAATGTTTTTTAAAAACTTGCTTTTGGGAGGTGCCTGGGTGGCTCAGTTGGTTAAGTGTCTGACTCTTGATTTCAGCTCAGGTCATGATGTCACAGTTCATGAGATCCAGCCCTATGTAGGGCTCAGTGCTGACAGCAAGGAGACTACTTGTGATTCTCTCTCACCCTCTCACTCTGCCTTTCCCCCACTCTCTGTCTAGTGCCCCCTCTCTTTCTCTGGCACACACATGCTCCCTCTCTTTCTCTCAAAATAAATAAACTTAAAAAAAAAAACCCTTATTTTCAGTTACCTGAGTTTAGTTTTATTTACAATTCAATGAAGTCTTTCTGATGTTTAGAGGAAAGCTATTTGGACAGTGAGAAGTATAAACATAACTTAAGATTTATTTCTGAAGAAAATTCAAGCAGAGAGCATAACCAAACACATGTTAATAAAAGAGATACCTATGAAAAAGTGTGTCATAAACAGGCCTATAGTCCGTATTAGACTGCTAAAACCAGAAATAAACATTTCTAAAGCTAGAATCAAATGGAACCTTAAACTGAAAGTAATTTGATGATTTAAACAATCTACTAGTTGAGGAAACTGAGGTCCTGAGTGGCTACATGGTTAGTCTAAGATTCAATATCTAGTTAGAAGATTTAGTGGTAGAATCTAGAGTTCTTAGTCTTTTTTAAAAATTTTATCAGTTTGAAGACATGCTAATTAATACTCTTGTTTTTAAAGGTTATTTTTACAAAAACCAACTGATTTTAGATTAAAGGTTTTTATTCAATAAGCTATACACATAACTTGTCAAGAAAATGGCAATTACAATCCATAATGAATTTTATGTCAATACACATAGTTTCAGCTACCAGAAGATGGCACTGTTTGCATATGAAATAATACCTTTTAAAAATTCAGTGTAAATATGCTTCAATTTGTGCTTCTGTTCAAAGTAAAATAAAAGAAAAATGTATTCAGTGGCTTCTAAGGTATTTGTATATGTGGAATACATCAGAATGAAGTGTTAAATCATAATATATTATAGAATTCATATCTTTCTTTTAAACATTTAATGTATCAGTAATAAATAGTAACCAGTAATAGTAATAAATCACTATTCATATTTACATTTAACTTGTGTATTTTTATACATGGAAAAGAAAACATTTTAAATAGTTGAATCATTATTCTTACAGACTTATGAGCGTTTTCCTTCAAATCACTAGGTGTTATTTTATTCTCGAGGCCAATATCTTGACATAGAACAGTTTATTCTAAATCTGATAAAACAGTGAGGGATACTTATCTTTATGATAATTTTAGTAAGAAATTCATTTAATAAATTTTGGGGAAAACTGGGGCACCTGGGTGTCTCAGTTGGTTAAGCAGAGGACTTTGGCCCAGGTGGGTGAGTTTGAGCTCTGCATCAGACTCTGTGCTGACAGCTCAGAGCCTGGAGCCTTCTTGGGATTCTGTGTCTCTCTGTCTCTGCCCCTCCCCTACTTGCGCTCTGTCTCTCTCTCGCTCAAAAATAAATAAACATTAAAAAAAATCTTTAAATTTTGAGAAAAAATTATTGTGTACATAGGTAATAATTATTAATTATGTCAGTTTGGAGAACTGGCTTTTTTTTTTTTTTTTTTAAAAAGGATATTGTCATAAAGACCCATTTTCGTCACATACTTTCCTCCTAAGGACTTTCTTTGATTGTTGGCTCATATATTCAAAAAGATAGCACAACAATTTGAATTATGACATTTTATTAATAAGCAATGGCTTAATAAAGTGAACATATGTATCTCTATACTGGTGTAATTTATAATTTTTAATGATCCAGTTGTACATATAGAATATTATAATCTTATCTTTAGTAAAAGTTAGGAAAAAATATTACTGAAACATATTAATAATTCCATAAGCTCTTGTAATGAAAATTATGAGCAGTTTTTACCAGAAAGTATTACCATGTTTTGTTATGATTTTGTTTGGTATTTTATTATAATTCTCTAATGATAATGGCATATAGTCACTTGGAAGTCTTTTCATGGCTCAATCATGATTAGGTAACAAAAGGTGTAATTTGAAAGGTAGGTGATAATCTTACTCATATTTAATCCCCAGAGACTGTTTGATAGAATATGTGTGTGTAATATATATATGAAGAATGAGTTCTGCAATCGGTTAGATTTGATAGCACAGTGTATTTTAAAATATAATTGAGGGGCGCCTGGTTGGCGCAGTCGGTTAAGCGTCCGACTTCAGCCAGGTCACGATCTCGCGGTCCGTGAGTTCGAGCCCCGCGTCAGGCTCTGGGCTGATGGCTCAGAGCCTGGAGCCTGTTTCCGATTCTGTGTCTCCCTCTCTCTCTGCCCCTCCCCCGTTCATGCTCTGTCTCTCTGTCCCAAAAAAAAAAAAAAAAAGTTAAAAAAAAAATAATTGAAATTCAAAACAACTTAGAACAATTTCAGATATAAAACTACCAACACAAAGCCTCTGTGAAGAATTAAAAAGCCATGGTTGCTATTAAATTAATAAAAATAGATTTAATTTCTTAAATGATTTTATAATTATATATTAAATTTGATTTAACATTTTATGCCTATTGTATATTTTTAGTTTGTTGTTTCTGAATATTCTGTATGTAGGGTTATTTGTATTGTTGTCTAATATGTAAATAAAGATGAATTAGTTGTGCTAAATCTATCAACTGATAATTAGACCACGATGTTACTTAACTAAATGGAAGATATTTTTTTGAAGAGTGCTATAAACAAAATAAAATAAATAAACAATAAGTTTGGATCTTTCTTAAATATTTATGAATATCAATTTATGAAGTATTTATGGGAAGAAAAAGCTTTGTGAAAGCATGAAAATCACCTTACTTTAAATTTGGTTATATTTTTCTATTTAGATAAACTGGCTTTTTAAATTGGAACAGTTCTCTTATAACCTGACTTGTATCTTGTGTTTATAGCTCATTCAAAGAATATAGTAGTCAAGCCATATTTATCAGGTTACAGATCAGTCATGCACATTAATTCTATTATTTCTGCTGGGATTTCCCACTTATAAATTGAATATGACAGTGTTTTTTATTCTTGAGTAAGGTACATAATCTATTTAACATCAACTGACAACAAAAAAGCTTCCTGAACTCTAGAGTTGCAGGTTTAGTGTTAGAGACCAAGTGGATTAAAAATCAAATGGTGTCTTTTTATTATTGCTTAGTCTCAGTATAGTTGTAAATAAAGGTGCTAACTTTTCACACTGAAATAGATGGCAATTATCTTTTTTAGTGTAGTCTTTTGGATGATCCAGAATGTACCTTTTTTTTTTTTAATTTTTTTTTTTAATGTTTATTTATTTTTGAGACAGAGACAGAGCATGAATGGGAGAGGGTCAGAGAGAGAGAGGGAGACACAGAATCCAAAGCAGGCTCCAGGCTCCTAGCTGTCAGCACAGAGCCCGACGTGGGGTTCGAACTCACGAACTGTGAGATCATGACCTGAGCCGAAGTCAGAAGCTCAACCGACTGAGCCACCCAGACACCCCAGAATGTACCTTTTTAAGCTTGTGTTACATTGATATCAAAATAAAAGGAAACTTGAAGTTTCATTTGTGTATCTCCAAGAGTATTCTTGCAGTCCTAGTATGAGGAACAACAGACTAGCATGTAGATATTTTAAAATGTATTCACAGAATTTTGTTATTCTTAAGTGAGGTGTGGTTATGAGTTTGTATAATTAAAGAATTATTAATGAGATATGTTCCTTTTTATTTCTGGAATTTTACATTAAGAGTTTTATTAAATTTGAGTTATCTTTAGTTTCCATTAGGTTAATAAGAAATTATAATATTTAACTCATAAAAGCAGCCAAATATACCGTTGTAATATGGTTGAACATCTTAAGGACTTACGAAGTTATGTGTTTCTATACCTAGGATGGTTGCCACTTTAGGAAAAAGATCAGGAGTGTGGGAAGGGTAGGAAGTTACCTAATGCCTCAAGTATATCTGAACTTGAAGCAAGGTTATTTGAAGGACTCTGGAAATGTGCATGTACTCTCCTCTTTCTCCAAGATCTTGTTGTTTATGGTGTATGGCATCAGTAACCGAAAAAGTGATGAATACTCATCAATATAAGTTTATTTATCTCTAAATTATAAACATTTTCTAAGCTATATTTATATTTTATGTATATAAGCATAATAAATATTTATATATATATTTAAAACATACACAGATGTTAGAAATTAAGAAAGATGAGATAAAGAAATGTTTCTTTTAAACATGATTTTTGTAGGGTTTCTGGGCGGCTGAGTTGGTTAAGTGTCTGAATCTTGATTTTAGCTCAGGTCATGATCTCACAGTCATGAGATTGAGCCCCATGTTGGGCTTTTTGTTGAGCATGGAGACTGCTGAAGATTCAATCTCTCTCCCCCACTTAAACACGTGCACTCTCTCTCTCTTAAAAAAATAAAATTATTCTTGTTATATCACTAGAACATAAATTATTTTACTTTCACTAAATGTATTAATGACTTAAAATTTATGTGGTTAATACGCCTCATTATTTTTTTAAAATTTAGTTTAATTTTTTGTAAAGAATGATTTAAAAGTCTGATACTTAGGGGCACCTGGGTGGCTCAGTTGGTTGAGCATCTGACTTCAGCTCAGCTCATTATCTCATGGCTCATGAATTCGAGCCCTACATCAGGCTCTCTGTGCTGACAGCACAGAGCCTGGAGCCTGCTTTGGATTCTATCTCCCTCTCTCTCTGTCCCTCCCTTGCTTGCTCTCTGTCTCTCTCTCAAAAATAAACAAACATTAAAAACAATTAAAAAATAAATAATAGTCTGATACTTAGTTCGGCTTATTTTAATACTTGGGGTTTTGTTTGTTTGTTTGTTTGTTTTTGAGCTTGTTGTTTTTGGCTTTTTGACCATCAGAGCTAAAAAAGAATATATCACAAAAACATGAAGATGCAAATGGAAGAAGTTCATTGTTGACTTACTATTTATTTTAATTTGTCTGTATTTTTATAATTTTAATAAATGGGTCTAAACAAAGGTTTAAAGCAGTTTTGACCCATTTCTTAAAAATACGAAAACTCATTTTCCTATTAGTTTGGAACTAATTGAAGTAATTGTTTCTATCTTTTAATAGCCTTCGGAACTAATTTGTAGTTTAGAAAAATTATAAATAGATTAGAAAAATTGGTTTCCAAGTTTTTCAATTGTATAGATATTTTTTAAAAAAATTGATACAAACATGCTCTCTCAGCAGTGTGACTGTCTTTTGAAAAACATTTGCTTATTCATGTAAAAAAGTCACTCTTTCTTCGAAAGAACATCCTGAGTGTTAATTTTTCTGAAATTGTTGTTAGCACAGTACTGAGTGCTACCCGCATAGGGAGGGCAATTAAATTTGAACTGGTTGGCCTTCATTTCCTCAAGATATACCCGTAGTGAGTGATCTGTGACTTTCTGATATGTAGACCGTGTGAAGGTAGTGGTGCCAATCCATTTGCTACATTTTGCCACAGCTCATTTTCTTAGATTAAAAAAGTCAATGTAAATAGAAGTTCTAACAGTTCTTCCTGCCCCCCAACGGATTGTTTTGTGCACATTTTCCACTGGAAATCATCAGTTAAAAGTATGTATGCAGGGGGATGCCTGGGTGGCTCTGTGAGTTAGGTGTCCAACTCTTAGTTTTGGCTCAGGTCATGATCTCACGGTTCATGAATTGAGCTGGTGGGCAGAGCCTCCTTGGGATTCTCTGTCTCCCTCTCTCTCTTTCTCTCCTGCGCTTGTGCTCCTTTCTCTCTCTCTTTCAAAATAAGTAAACATTAAAAAAAAAAGAAAAAAAAAGTATGTGTGCATAAACCCTATTGGTTGAAGGATAAGGCACCCTGAATTGGGGATGATGGTGTTCCTGACTTGCCCTCTCTCCCAGGTAGATATGGAATAAATGTAGCTTGGATGGCTGACTTGCTTGTGTGGAAATTTGAACTATCATTTTCCATGCTGGTTTCTGCCACACCAAATCTGTGAGGAAAATACATTATTTTCATTGGGAAGGGGTGCCCCAAACTTTTGAACACCATTCATTTTCCACTTAAACCTGCTGAAGGCACAGAATAAAAGCGCTCTAAGGAGTTTCAACAAATTCTTATATGGTAAAAGTCCCCTTGGATCACATGAAAAAACTTTACTACTGGTAGCATAGAGGTGGAGAGTCATGGAATTGTCTGAGGAAGCAGCAGTCTCCAACCAATCTACCATAAGCAGAGTTCACAGACAGGTGTGCAAGAAAAGGACGTCATCATCCTCTCATGTTCTAGAGAAACATTTTAGAGGCAGAATATCTGGACAATTTAAGAAGGATTATATAAGGACTTTTTTCCTCATCTGTAAACTGGAAGTAGCAATAATACTTGTTCCATAAAGTTTTTGGAAGATTACATGAGATAATATAACCAAAAATTTGGTTTATGGTTAATATATTGTTATTGTTAAATTAGTGTTAATGATTATTATTATAATTATTTAGATAGCTTTCCCCCACTTTCCCAAGCACCTTTCTTGAGTCTGGTACATGTTTGGTTTAGGATAACTAAAGAAGCCCTTAGTTAATGCAGCTTAAGGAAAAGGTGAGGACAGACAGACACTCTGTTGACATTAGCGCAAGCAAGAGATAATTATAATAGCTAACATTCATTGAGCACTTATTTTCTGCCAGGGACTGTAGCAGGATGTGAGTTCTGAAAGTGTAAAAGACCGGGCTATATTTTAGATAATCTACCTTGAGATAATCCATAGTGGGTCCTTATGTCCTGACCCTCCCTCCATTCCTGATGTGAAACTCCTAGGATTCATCTAACAGTGGAATACAATGTAACTGAATGGCTGGAAACCTAATGGATACTCAACGTAGGAGGGAAGACTGTCAGTTTAAGATAAAGGTTGAAGCAAGGAAAGAGGCCAAAAATGGAGGAAGAGAGACAAGAGGTAGGGCCCAGGGTAGAGCACTGGCTCTTCTGATTAAGAGTAGGCAGCCAAAATGGGTACCCTGACTAGGATTACAACAATAGAAGTAGTTTCATATTTTGTGCACTTTATAAATGCTCTGGCCAAGGGACAGAATGGTAATTGAAATCCAGCCCACTGCTCAGCTTACCAACTCTGGATAATCCTGACAAAAGGAAACAAGAAAGAATATCCAGTACTGTAAGAATGCAAAGAGATGACAAATCTGAGAGGCATTTTGAAAATGTGATCAGATGTGTTTGGTTGATCTCTGAAGAATAATCTTAGAGGTCATAGAGGAAGTGTATACATGGAGATGATAACCAGGTTTGTGCAGTTGGATTAGTTTTCCTTCAAGTGAGTTTACGTCAGGAAGAGAAAAGACTCCGGGAAGGATCTGGGAGTAATGACTAATAAAATGATATGTGGAGAAAGAAGAGACAATGAAAGAAACTCAGAAGTGGAGAAGTAGGAGGCAAATCATGAGAGGAATGAATGCTGTAAAAACCTGGGATACCTATTTGAGTTAGGGGGAAAAAAATACTATTTTAGTAGTCTAGTACACAAACCACAAATAATGACTGGGAAAACATCAGATTTTATACTTAGAAGATCTTTGTTGAACTAAGAGGAAGTAATTTGGGTCACATGGTAGGGGACAGAAGTCTTTGACCAGGAGTTTGGAAGGGATAAGGAGACAGCAGCAAAAGGTCTGTTGGTAAGAAAATTGGAGAGTGGGGAAATAATATGAGTGATTGCTGGGTGTGGGGAATTTTATTTTTAGGAATAAAATAAAGAGGAAGGAAGAGCCAGAGAAATATAAAAATTGAAGTTGAAAGTTGGAAAGGTGTAACTAATAGAGCCAGACATTGGAGACCACAGAAAGCGGTAGCATCAAGGGCCCAAATGGAGAATAAGCCTTAAAAGAGACATTTCCCTCTTTCAAAATCAAAATATTCAAGAAAAGAGAGGCAGAGTATAAGTAAATTCTTATTTTTCATGGAACACTAAGTGAAGTGAGAAATAGCCTTCAGTTTCTCAACAGATGAGGAGGCAATTTAGGGAAGTGGGGAAGAGCAAAGAGAAGCAGACAAGAAAAAAGGGTTGGAAAGATTTTTGGAGCAGCCATTATGGGGAATTGAAAGAGAAATCAACCAAGGAGAAATAACAGTACAGAGCCTTGTTCCTTGAAGGATGCTTTACTGAGTACTACTTACCTCATGATGTAGAGTTGTACGGAGACAACGGGGAAAAACAGTCTTTTCCAGGCAAATCTAGTTGCAGAGCCAGTACACTAAAATAGCTACAAATAAGGAGGTATAAGATAAATCAAGTGAATGTATGCAGTAAATAGAAAATGAAGTCAAAGATAACTATGGGAATATTTCTTGAAGGACATAGAACTTGAAGAGTACTTGGAACTTCATCAGACAAAGACAGGTGATGGTAAGGCAAGGTTAAATGCAGAACATTAAGTCTGATGTGGGTCATAAAGAAAACGTAGGACAATAACGTTTTTGGATATAGACATCTAGGTAGACATTGGATGTAGACATTACAGACACAGTACTTAATAGACCAAAATTGTGTAAGCCCCAAACTAGCCCACTTTACCCAGGACGCAGTCTTCATGTACTTAAATCACATCTGGGTTCTAGGGAGTCTTGTGTGGCAGGCTGACAAGTTGAGGCTTTCCCCAGGAGACATGAGAAAGCCACTGGAAGTTTTTGAAGTTTTATATTTTGAGGAAAATATAATTAAAGTCATGTTTTAGTAACATGATGGTAGCTGATGTGAAATACACATTGGAAAGCTATAGTAACAGTCTAGGCAAGAAGAACTCAAGACTGTTTTCTTCACTGTTTAAATTGCAGTGAGTACTCTATCAGGAGAATCCCTGGGTTTGCCTCATTTTCTTAGATTCATCAGTTTCCCCTGTCTTTTCCCCTATTTTTGGTGACTTTGATTTCTGGTTCTTTAATTCCCCCAAACTTTCAGTCTTCTTCTTAGTTCCTACTCTTTCCTTTTGGCCTTGTTTAGTTTGTCTCCCACTGCTCTTTTTGTGTGAGCCCTGCTAAGTTCTGACTTGATTCAAAGAGTAGGCCTGCACATTTCAGCTTTACCATGGAAGATTCCAATAAACTGATGTTATTCAGTTCCTGAGTCATTCCTGAGTCATTCAGTTCCTAATTTTACTGCCATATTTCATTGTATTTGCTAAGGTTTAATGGTTACTAATGTTTTATGTCATTTTATTATATAAATTCTGTAAAGTATTTCTGCCTTTTTTCCCCTTGGTATTATAACTGACAGATGAGCATGTTAAATTTAGTGTGGTTGTATTTGTGAGTAGAAGGTAAGGATAGTAGTAGCTCTAGTAACCCTGCAGATTTCTTATCATTTTAGTAAGTTTCACTCAATTTTACTCAAATTGAAACTCTTTAAAGTCAGAATATCATATATATTAACTTCATCTTGATGCTGTCCTTAAAATACTGAATATTGCTGTTGGTTCCTATCTGGATACATTGTTTTTCTACTTAATAAATTACCAGTTTCTGCTTTCTCTTCCAGTGACTTCGTATCTAAAACATGGTGAGCATTTAAGTATATGAGGTGAAAATATATAAAAGGTGGAAAATGAATGGAAAGAAGTCTTGAGTCTGAAATATGGATGTATCTACACACACACAGTGTGTTGCCTATGCCGTTTGAATCCCTAATAATCTTCCTTTAAAGGCAGAATTATAGTAATTTTTAAGTATCTTAAAATTATTTTTGAGTTACTTAAGGCTTTAGGAAAGTAGAAATTTTGAGTGATTAATGCTTGATGCAAATTATGCTGAAGGCAATAAGAAAGCATCAAGTACATAAGATTGACTTTTCAATTAAGAGATATTTTGGAAATGATTTAGCCCTGCACTTCTGCTTGGACACTTCTACGTGAAAACTTTTTTATTCAGTGAAAGAGGACAGTCAAACTTAGTTTTATCTTGAGAGCTCAGGAAAGGTTAAAAAGTGGATAGAAAATGTCTTCGTTGTGGAAAATGAATCCCCATTTTGAAATTCAACTGAAATAAGCGTTTTTTTAAATTTTGTATGGAAAATTTATCTAATTTCAGGATTAACTTGATTATTTGACTTATTTTGTAAACAAAGTATAGTGTTTCTTAAAGCCTATAAAAACCACTTTTTCCAACCAGGAAAGATTGAGTGAAAACAAAGGGAGTGTACAAAAATGGGAGGGGGTCACAGATCTGTATCCGCATGGAGGAAGAGGGCAGTACTTTTGGGGAGTGCAATTTACATGAGCATCTGGGTCTTTTGTAATGTTTTGGATGGATGACCTGAGTCTGATATATTGGTGAATAGCATTAACAAAGGTCTGGTTGTCAAAGACTAGAAAGAAAAATGCAATTAGCCACAGCAATGAGGTGATGTCTGTGTTTGGGGGAAAAACCGACACCTAACTGGCAATAGAAAACACTGAAATGATAGCATCAGTAAAAGGCCAGATTTTGTGTGAGTGTGCGTGTGTGTGTGTGCTATATTGTATAATGATCTTAACTCAGTAGGATATGACCAAAATGACATTTTTTGGTAATGTTTGGTTTCTGTGGTGAAAGTGAATGTGTACCTGTTACTAAAGAAACAACACGGTAGACTCAATGAATTTTTAACTCATAACACACTAATTTCACCAACCTGATTCTCACAATATTGTTTGTTTCTGTTTAAAGAAAATTAGAAATAAATAAAAGTACACTGGAGTCCAAAAGAAGTTTGCTCTTTTTTGGGTCTAATTTTTTTTCTTTATAAACCATGCCATCCATAGTAGAGAAGCATATCTAATCTCCCAATTAGGTCAGGCCCCAGGATAATCAATCTCTTTAACAGCAGTTGCCTTGTTTTAGCAAATGAATGCTTGGTTTCAAAAGCAGTTTTGTGTTGAGAGAGGAGTGCAGTTGGCATGGGTGATTAGAACTCTTTTAAACCCTATAAAAAGCTTCTGTAGATTGTTTTATGCCCACACTTTGTGAACTGAAGTAAATGCTGTATATATCCATCTTAAAATGAACATGGTGGGGACTTTATACAGCCTGTGAGAACATCTACATGCATATAAATGGCATTATTTGAAGTCCAACATTTTTATGTCCATTTGGATTAAACTGTGATTTTGATAACATCTAAAACAAGTGAATGTTTTTAGTAAGTGCTCTTCATATTAATTAAATATGCTCCTTAATGACAGTAATTTAATTATTAAGTTAGCATTTTTTAAGCTGAAAATACAATGGCAAGTTAACATGATTCTGATTTTATTGTTTACATTAGTCTGTAAATGCCTTTCTTCGTGTCTGATGCCTTTTCGGTTCATATACATATCATGTGTAAATGAGCAATGTGCAAGACAACTTTGAAATCAAGAAGAAATCATTTAAATTTTTTTTTAATGTTTATTTATTTTTGAGACAGAGAGAGACAGAGCATGAACAGGGGAGGGGCAGAGAGAGAGGGAGACACAGAATCTGAAACAGGCTCCAGGCTCTGAGCTGTCAGCACAGAGCCCGATGCGGGGCTCGAACTCACGGACCGTGAGATCATGACCTGAGCCGAAGTCAGACGCTTAACCGACCAAGCCACCCAGGCGCCCCAAGAAGAAATCATTTAAAATTAAAATTTATAAACTTTGTATTCAGTTAAAACTATGAATTGAGTTTATTTTGCTCAAAACAACTCATTTAATCTAAGATATATTGAAATACAATGATACTTTTTACTATGGTATAACCAAAAAATCTCTTCAGTAAATTATTTCAGATAATTGTTCTTCAAAATCTGATTGCTGGAACTCATCAGTAACGCCTGAACGTGATACATAAAATAATTCAGAAGGCCACTTGAATATTTCCTTTTTTAGGAGTGCAGTCCTTGGGTTGAAACATTTGCCAGGTAGTTAAGAAAAAAGCATTCACCTGCACATTTTTGGATGTTATCATTTCGACTTTAGTGTATAATGGTCAGTTCTACCAGTTTTTCTCCATCTTAGAAATTGTTTCAATCATGCTTAATCTGTGGAAAGTTAATATTTTCCATAGTGAAGGTGGATAAGACATCTGAGGAAAAATTAAAAGCAGATGGTCTTTAATTTAAGAAACATTTGATACTAATTACTTCCTACCTTTCACATGACTTAAATGTCGGTGAATGTATAGGGTTACATTACTTTTTTAAGTAAGATTTTAAAGCTAAATTTGGTAGATAAGGTAGAGATCCAGTGAGATAAGATTTTTTTAATATATGCATTCTTAATAATACCAAATACCAGAATAATACTGTGACAATTCACTTGTGCTTATTCTAACTTGTAATAGCATTTAAATATGATTAGAATGGCTTCTGTATATTAACATCCCTAAAGTTTTTTTTTTTTTTAATGTTTATGTATTTTTGAGACAGAGCATGAGTGGGGGTGGGCCAGAGGAAGAGGGAGACACAGAATCTGAAACAGGCTCCAGGCTCTGAGCTGTCAGCACAGAACTTGATGCAGGGCTCGAACCCACGAACTGTAAGATCATGACCTGAGCCGAAGTTGGATGCTCAGCTGACTGAGCCACCCAGGCGCCCCTAATTGGAAAGTAGTTTAATGTCCAGATATGTTACTCAGCTACATTTTAGTTTTAAAACTTAATTTTATTATTGTAGCATTTAAGGCAGTTTCCATTTGATTTAGTGGAATTAACACTTAACTTTATATGATAGCTTTCTTACTCAACCCCCCGTGATTTTCAGAATCCAGAGATTTCCAAGCTGAAATTTTTTATCATAGAACTCTTATAGCTAAGTTTGCACATGGATTATTTCTTCCTTAGACATACACACACATTCACATGCACACACAAACACTATAATATGAAAAACGTGTCTGAAAGAAAATATACTAAAATGTTAACACTGTCTTTTGGGTTAACACTGTCTTTATCCATTTGAATGGATAAATTCTTTTTTTTTTTTTATGGAATTGGCTTACATTTTTAATGATTTTTTTTATAATTAGGAAGAAATATAGCTATTTTCAGTTTCAAACAACATATACTTCACAATCCCAGCATAGGTAATGTGTAGTTTGACAATGATTTTTCCCTGTCCTCTGAAATCTCTGTAAAGGCAAATACCTGCAAGGACAAATCCTCTGTCCTTTCCTTGGCACTACTAATTTGGCCATGCTGTTGAAGTAAACCACTCACTGAAAGTTACAGTTTCATCCTAAACTGTGAGAAGTATGTTGTGTTTAAAGCATCCCAAGAATGATCCCAAATAACGAATAGTAACCATGTATTTATCCAGGATCTCAGCACAACTTTGTAGTCTCAAAAATTATTGAAGACTCTCAAAGGCCTTTTCTTTATATTACATCTATGGTTATTACATTAGATGTTAAATCTGAGAAATTAATTCATTTAAAAATAACGATGAATCACCATTATATATTAACATAAGTAATATAGTTTTTCCAATACAAAACAAGATCTGTTGAGGACAGCACAATTTTTTATTAAAAAAATATTTTTTAATGTTTATTTTTGAGAGAGAGAGAGAGAGAGAGGCAGAGAGCAGGAGACACAGAATCAGAAGCAGACTCCATACTGTGAGCTGTCAGCATGGGGCCCAATGCAGGACTCAGACCCACAAACTGCCAGATCATGACCTGAGCTGAAGTCAGATGCTTAACTGACTGAACTACCCAGGTGCCCCACAGTTTTCCATTTTTGTAAACGCCTTTTGTGTATGGCATAGCAGAAGGCTGCTGGATTCTTTTATTTGCTTCTGCATTCAATTTGTTACAATGTACTATTTTGGTTGAAGTATATGAAGAAAACTCAGCTTCCTACAAATGTATAGTTAGGAAAGAGAGGAACATTTTAATAACCTTTGCAGGTAATTGTTGATATTCTTCTTTAATATTACACCAAATCTCAACAAGTAGTAGTCTGTTGAACATCACATGCAATGTGAAATCTGAAACTCCATCAACAAACTTTTAATATCTGTTTCACAAGAAAGTTTCTAAAAGGAGTCTAACTTTGCTTTTAAAAAATAAATTATAATATTGCAATACTAAGAACACAATCTTCAGCACATTCTGAGGGTAATGGTATAATTTGCATCAAAGTTGTTTTCTGACAAGTACTGCTCAAATTTCTGAACCTGATTTCTTAATTTTTAGGTGAATCAACTTTCAGTACTTTTACTGCATGGATGAGGTGTTACAGCCTTTGCTTTTCAAATTTTGTGAGATAACTTTATGAATTAAACAGATAGGAACTGCATGGGAATATCAGTGTTTGATCAATGGTTGTTGTCATGGCACTCTATGTTCCTAGATTTCTGTCCTCACAGTAAGTATAAAAGAAAGTAATTTCCAGGGCACCTAGACAGCTGAGTCAGTCAAGCGTCTGACTTCGGCTCAGGTCATGATCTCACGGCTCGTGGGTTCCAGCCCTGCATTGGGCTCTGTGCTTACAACTCAGAGCCCAGATCCTGCTTCAGATTCTGTATCCCTCTCTGTCTGCCCCTCCCCTACTCTCTCTCTCAAAAATGAACAAACATAAAAAAAAAAAAAAAGTAATTTCCAAGCAAAGCCTTTGCTTTAGCCCTAAGAACCAAAATATTGATTTCCAAATGAAAATATCTGTTTCAGTGGTAAATTTTTATGCAGAAATCAAAGCCAAAATACACGTTTCCTTTTATGGCACTCATATAATATGTCACATATTATTTAAATTTTTTTTTTTTTTCAACGTTTATTTATTTTTTGGGACAGAGAGAGACAGAGCATGAACGGGGGAGGGGCAGAGAGAGAGGGAGACACAGAATCGGAAACAGGCTCCAGGCTCCGAGCCATCAGCCCAGAGCCTGACGCGGGGCTCGAACCCACGGACCGCGAGATCGTGACCTGGCTGAAGTCGGACGCTTAACCGACTGCGCCACCCAGGCGCCCCAATGTCACATATTATTAAGAAATAATTTTGAATGTTCCCACACATTGCTTTTCATGATGTGTCTTTTCCTTGTAAACATTGGTGCAAAATGTCTTAACAATGAATGAATTATAAAAATTCTTTACTATTGCTTTTCTTTCAAAATGGAGGTCTAGTTGTTTCCACTAGGAAATGTATATATGTTTTCATGTTCTTTTTTTTTTTTTTTTTTTAATGATGAGAACAATGATGTCACTCTTTGGTTGCAAGCCCAATAGCAGTACCAGAGGACTCCTGCACATGTGGGTATCAAATATATTCAAGATCCTAGGAAACCATCCTTTATCTTTCTTACTCTCCCCAAGTAGATAAGGTTCCCCTGTTGTGCACACTCATTTCTACAGCCTTGGATTTCCATACATTGCACTCATTGCAGTTGGTAATTATTTATTTATACAGTCAAGTTGATTAATAGCCATTTCTTTTACTACACTGTAAGATCTAAGAAGGAAGAGTTTGAGGCTTTTCTATTTTATGCCCAGGACCTTGCACAGTGTTGGGCACCCGTTAAGAATTCTGTAACAGTTGCTGATTACATGACTAAATGAATGCCATTGAACATTTGATGCACTTTAGATTCTCCAGAATATTTTCCTGAACCTTTTATATTTTGAGATTCTCCATCCTTCTTAATTGGATTTTGTGACAAATCTTAGTTGTTTCTTTCTCATCTCTTTGACTCTTCCTTTCTTGTCTTCTTTCATGGCTTTTTCCCCCTTATGCATATATTTTATTATTTTATTAATTTTTAAAGTTTTTATTTAAATTCCAGTCAGTTAACATACAGTGAATTGTTAGTTTCAGGTGCACAATATAGTGATTCCACACTTCCGTACATCACCCAGTGCTCCTCACAGCAAGTGCATTCCTTAATCCCCAACACCTATTTCACCCATCCCCCCACCCACCTCCCCTCTGGTAACCATCAGTTTGTTCTCTAGAGTTAAGAGTCTGTTTCTTGGTTTCCATGGCCTTTTGTTCTAATTTCTAGTTCCTTAAGGCCAGCAGGAAGTTCTGTCTTGTCTTTTACTGTTTTTCTCTTTTTACATACTTTCTCTCAATTAGCCATAACCTCTGTGATTTCCATAGCTAAATTTCCAATCCCAGTCTCTCCCTTAGACTATGGTTCCGCAGTTTCCAGGTATTCTCTGTACATTTCCAATCAGATGGCCATCTTTATGAAGCCCATAGGTCTATGGCATCTTCCAAACTGACCCCTTGTGCTTGCTCTTTATATCATGGAAGCACTGCTCTTCCAACTTTTGTTCTGCCTCCCTCCTTGCTGTCACTGAGTCTTATCAGGTCTCTCACTCAGGATGCAGGTTTTCATCCCAATTTCCATCACTCTAGCTCACACCTTGGCTGTTTTATGTCTGCTCTGTTGTGATGGCCTTTCCACTCCTTCCACAATCTAGTTTTCTTGTCCTCAATACATCATGCACACTAGTACAGAAGTAGTCTTTCTAAATCACACAATTCTTAAAAACTTTCAGTCTAATGGGGCACCTGAGTGGCTCAGTGGGTTAAGTGTCTGACTTCGACTCAGGTCATGATCTCACGGTTTGTGAGTTTGAGCCCCACATCGGGCTCCCTGCTGTCAGCATAGAGCCCACGTCAGATCTTCTGTCCCCCTCTCTCTGCCATTCCTAATTCTTTCTCTCTCAAAATAAGTAAACTTACACACACACACACACACACACACACACACAGCCTTTTAGTCTGACACTGTAAGTAGTCATAATTATCATCAAAGAACTCTCCATAACTTCTTCTGTTTTGCTTACCTTCATCATTTACTTGCTGTGTAGGCAACAGAACCCTCTGGGATTCATTTGCATCTGCTGCTAGAGACCCTTTGACTGGAGTGGACCATGTGAAAAGATGCAGTTTTTCTCTCTAGAAAGGGCTTCCTCCACTCCCCACATTCTGCAACTATATGGTGCTCATCCCAAGAACAGTGACTATATACTTGAGGGTCCCAGAGCTGGTGACACACATCTCAGAAGCAGAGAAGGCCCAGCAAGCAGCCACATGTTAAGACCATGCCACACATCTGCCTTTGGATCTTAAAATGCAAGTTTGAATTGTGTCTTGACTCAAAGACACAATAAAAGCTGCAAATATTATTACATCCAACAATGCCTAAAAATATCTAATCCCTGCCTCAGCCACACCTGCAAGTTCAGCCAGCACTGTCAAAAGAATCTCAAGTTACCTGCCTGACTCCATGTCTCACCCAGGATCCAAAGCTCACTTAGCTCAATACACTAAATCCCAGCCCTGATCAAAACACTGATTTCCGGTGTAATTTTGCCCCCTCCCTCATCCATCTCTTACTTAATTCTCAAGGTTTCCTGCCCATTTACCAAGGTGTTGGGGTTTACTGGATCAATAAGTACTACTCTTTTGTCGTTACCCTAAGTCTGGAACCAATCCAGAGACAGATGCAGGATTTTGAAAGAAGAAAATAATCACTTAATATATCACTTTTATTAAAGAGAAAGCTGAATTTTAGAATCAGAGTATTCCAGCATAGGCATTTTAAATTGACTCTTAGGCTCTGGATTCCATATGTTCATTGAGAAGTATTTCTACCTTTCTTAACCCCAAAATGTAATTTATTCTTCTCATAGTATAAGCTTTCCCTAATTGTTATTTATTCATTCATAAATTGTTATTTATTCATTAAACTACTTCTACCTGGGTAAAATAACAATTTGGATTTCTTATAATCTATGCCAAACAGGTATATGCACCTCTAATTTAGACAGGCACAAACTCCTTCTTATGGCAGAAAACTGTCTATCACAGAAAGTTGACCCCAACGTATACTTTCCAAGGTCAGGTTGCCTCTGAGAGAGGAGTGGTCTATATTGAACCAATAAATTCATTCTCCTAAAATTTTCAATCAGGTAAGTCACTCTTCATCTGGTTGGAACAACAGTCAGGTTCCTACAATGGATAAATTTCCGCATGCAACCTAAACCCAGATAAATGGAGCTCTCCTCCCGATAGATATATTCTCTATCAATATGTGAGAGGTAATTTCAGCAACCTTCCCCCAATCTTAACTCTGGGATAATCAGCATAAAGGTAACTAATTCAGTAGATTGAGCAGACCTCAGAGGAAGGTACCAGGAACACATCTAGTCTCATCCCTGAAAAGAAATGACAGTTGATGATATTCTATATATATATAACCTACCAGTCAGTGGAAAAGTTCAAATTTATGTAACAGAAGGTTTAGTTAGAAAGGTCAAAGCAAATTTCCTGCCACTTGACTCTCATTTGTTTTCTCCAGTTTGAATTCCAGAAAAAGAAATGGGAACAACCAGTTAGCATTCTTCATGCCACTAAGGAATCTTCCTTCCAAATTATGTGGAAGGTAGGTATAACTTGGAGAAAATGTTCTTATTTTATGAGGCATTGACGTATCTATCTTATATTTTTCATTTTCTTTAGAGATAATTTAAGAATTGTTTAAGAATGTTTGAAAATCATGACAAAAAGAAGAACCATTGGTTATACTTGGAAAGAAATATTACAATTTAAAATATAATGTGGTCCATAACAAGATGTATTAATTTGCATTTTAAAATAACTGATTGTGGCATTTGAAGTGATTGTAATATAATAGGTAAAGAGAAAATTATATTATTGTAAATATAATTCAGTCTATTAGGAGCAAAAAATTAATATCATAAATTCCAAAATTAATTGGTTATATCAGATATATACAATTCCTTTTCCCCATTTTTAAAAATCTAATAGATTGTTACTCTAATAGTTTAATTTATTGGAATTTCATTTTACTTCCTTTTGTCAGTTTATTATAACTCTCTGCTATTTATTTTTGGGGTTATTTCAGAGTATATATTATACATCTGTAACCTCTCACAGTCTACCTCTAAGTGATATTCTAATACCTCACATATAGAATAAGAACTTTGGATATTGTGTCCTTCCATTACTTCCCTGTCTTTGTGCTATTGCTGTCATACATTTTACTTGTACATATGTTATTAAGCCCCTAATACATTGTTGTCATTTTTTACTTTGAGTAGTTGATTGTATTTTTAAAGTATTAAGTAATAATTTAAAAAACTTGAAATGAGAGTGACCTGGGAAAAATCATGAAAGGGGAATAAAGCTTGATATTATTTAATGTACAGTGTGATTAGTACAGTGATGTGGGATTGTGTCACAAAATGAGATCTCAGATATAGGCAGGAACCAAATTGTTATGGACCTGTGGGTTTTGGTTAAAAAATTTGACCTTTTATTCTGTTTCTGATGATAAATAAAGGATTTCTGTTTTTAAAAGATCATTTGGGGTACCTGGATGTGGCTCAGTCAGTTAAGGGTCTGATTCTTGACTTCGACTCTGGTCATGATCCCAGGGTTGTGGGATCGAGCCTCAGTCTCCATGCTCAGTGAGGAGCTGATTCATTCTCTCTCTCTCTCTCTCTCTCTCTCTCTCTCTCCACCTCTCTCCCTCTCTCCCTCTGTTCCCCCTGCCCCCCACTTGCACACGTGTGCACCTCTCTAAAAAAATAAAAAAATAATAAGAAGAGATCATTTAGGCTGCTGCATAAAAGAGATTATAGAAAGCAAAAGCAGAAGCTCATGGACTATTGAGGTAGTTCATAAGATGGTGTTATTACACTAGGGTGGAGATGAAGTGAAGTAGATGAACTTGGGGTATATTTTGGAGACAGAACTCAAATTTTGATATTAGACTGAAATTAGAATTCTGCATCTTGTCATATGACTTTGGAAATTTTTTAAAAAAAGTTTTCTTATATTTATTCTCACCTGCAGAATGGGGATTATAGGAAGTTTAAAACAACGCATAAAATGTAAGATTTATACCACGATGTCTGGCATGTAGTAAGTACTCAGTATGTAGTAGCTGTCATTCGTATCATGTCGTCGTAGTCCATAACTGATTTTCCTGTGTCCCGTGCTTTTCACACAAACATATCTCCATGGGGCCACTGGAACTATATTTTTATAAGTTACAGAAGATAGCAATCCTTTGCTTAAGATGCTCCTGCAGTCCTTCTGATTACTATAAACTTCGTGGCACACACCAACGACATTGTTTGTCTTTGCATCCTCATTTCTCACACCATTCTTCCCCCAGTTACTCTTGGCTCCAGAGCAGTGCTTCTCAAATTTTCATGTGGCTACAGCTTTCCAGGGCATCTTGTTAAAATGCAGACCCTGATTCTGGAGATCTGGGTGAGGCTTGAGGTTCAGCATTTCTAATAAGCTCCCAGGGATGCTTTTCTGCTGGTCTCTGGACCACACTTTGAGAATCATAGCAGTAGAGTACATAACGTTCCTGCAAGCTTATTTTGGGTTTCTGTAATTTTGGCTTTTCTCATCAGTCTGGTCTTACTGTCTCCAGAGTGACCTTTCCTTATTTCTCAGCTTCATGAAATCATTCTCATCTTTCAAGGACGATGTAGCTCAAAGGTCACTTCCTCTATGAAATTTTCTTCAAACACCCATTACATTCACCACTACAGCTTCCCAACTGTTTGCTTTCCCCCTTCTCCATAGTATTTTGTAAATAGCTTTTATCACAGCACGTATTATTTTGCACTGCAGCTGATATTAGATTGTCGTCTTCGTTGTTGGACAGAGCTCTTTGAGGTCAAGCGCTGTGACTCTGTTTCTCAATAAGTTGCACAGCTCCTTGAACAAAGGGCACCTGCTCACTAGCTATTTCTGGAATAAATTAAACTGTGATGTGTACTTCTGAAAAGTGGTGAATCGCTCTGTATAGCAAATATTATTCCAAGTAAATAAAAAAGTTGTTGTTGTTTTAGCTCAAACTACTGATCTTGCATTTCTTTATGTAAAATAATCCTACCCTTCTTAGATTTTCTTCCCTGTTGTAGCTGGTCATCCAAAGTAATTATATACCCACAATTTGTATCTATTAATTCTTAACAGAGCAATCTATCTTTTCCAGGTTGGAAAGCCTCAGACTTTTTCTTAGCTAATGTCAAGCTAAAAATTCATAAATATTATATGCACTATGACTAATAATTTCATGATTTCTTTTAACTGTGCTACCAGAGGGTAACATTTTGCCTGAAGCTGGTAAGGAATGAGAAAAAGAATGGGAATATAACTGCCTTTTTAACATTTAAATAAAATAAAGAAAGAGTAGGAATGCTATTTATCTTTCAATATTGATAACCAAATGCCCCCCAAAAGTTCATTTCAAACTTTAACAAAAATTCTATTTACCTTATGGAAAAATTTAGAAATCACAGTGGATGAAAAGTGTCTTCTGGGCATGCAGGGCAGTGTAATTACTTCCATTTCTCAATAATTCTTTAGCCTTTATGAAATTTTCTCAGAGAGAAATCAGGTTTGTCTTCTGCTCCCTGACACACCCTCACCCCACCAGTTCCCAACCAGGGAAAAATCTCTTTGAAGCCAATTAGATCTCCTTGCTTACATAGTAACATAAAATGGGAACAATTCCTAAAATGGCAAAGCTACAGATAATGTAGAGCTCTCAGCAGATTGGACAGAGGAATTGTGTTTTCCATATGCCCAGCCCTTGGTGTTGCTGATTTCAGTTAAGTAGACTTTCAAATTTTAATTTACATAACATTAACACTTTTCCCTGAGAATCGACAGTTTTATGGAGACATTTCCTTGTCTGTTCTCATGAAATTAAAAAAAAAAAAAAATCCACAGGGCATTCATTAACACTTCTAAAAGTGACAGGCTGTGTCTTTATGCCATTTTCATTTGCACTGCTTCTGATCTTGCCATCACTAATTAAAAAAGGGAATTTAGGGTAATGTAAACAATGCTTTTTGGCCATACTAACAGCTATTTCTTGTCTGATAAAGGAGAAAAGTCTATAAGGCCTCTTGGATAAAGGATAAGGATATTTACTTTATGACTTGGTTCTCAAGAGGCCTTGTAGTCTATGATGTTTGAGATCACACCCTTGGGAAACTTTCTTTTAAGTGTAGCTTCTATTACCTGTTATTCTGTGGTTGCCTCAGACCAGGAGGATACCCTTAAGTCAATCACTTTGGAGGGAAGGTAGGATTTAAATTGGGTCTTGAAATAGGATTATAATGTTATTATTTATATATTTATTTACTTATTTATTTATTTTTGAGAGAGAAGGTACAAGTTAAGTGAGGGTGAGAGAGAGAGAGAAGCAGGGCTCACCCAAAGTGGGGCTTGAGCTCACCCCATCGGGGCTCAAGCTCAGGAACTGTGAGACCATGACCTGAGCTGGAGTCAGATGCTTATAACCAACTGAACCTCCCACTGCCTCTGAATATAAGAAGGGGAGGTGGTTGGTTATGCTTGCTTAAGAAAGAATTGCCAGCTGAAACCTCAAAGGTACGGAGAAGTCAGTAATATTTCAGGAGCAGCTCAATGATCAGCTTTGTTAGATAGTGATAGATAATTGAAAAAAGAAGCTTGAGACCAGATTGTTGAGAAACTTCAATTTGGAGCAAGTTGTTTGGACTTTATTCAGTATGTATTGAGGCTAATAAAGAGTTCTTTTAAATGGCAGGGTAATAGCCATATTAAATTTGGATGGGCATAGGTATGACATATCCTGGGACAGCAGTGAGGCAAGGAGGAAAATGCAGTAGAAACAGCTTTGGCAAGCTGACCCCCATGTATTGTCTGGTCCATGGAAGCATACAAGTTCCATCAGTAAATGGACAATTGTATGGATTTTATGTATTATATATGGAGAATTAGTGCAGTTTGGAGAGGTGAGGTTCAAAGCCCATGGCCAAGAAAGAATTCTTGAGATGTCTCCAGTGCAAAAAGGAGGTTTCATTAAAGCATAGGGGACATGACCTGTGGGCAGAAAGAGCGTGTACTGGGGTTGTGACTGGTGACTGATTATGTACTTTCAGGTTGGGAGTGGGTTAGGGATAGTGTAAGTCTCTAAGGAATTTGGAAACAAGGGGAAACTTGAGGGGCTAGCTGTTGTTAAGATAAGGTCATTTAGTACTGTAGTAAAACCTTAGTCATGAGTCCCTTCAGATGTTTATTAGTGGGCAATATGTTTGTAGGATGATTGCTAACATGTACCTTGAGGAGGTAGAGATAAAGGAAGTTTCCAAAGGGATTTTCATATGCTAAAGAAGACTCACAGGATCCTGGGGGGTCTGGTTAGGATTGCCTTTTGGGGCATCTGGGTGGCTCAGTGGGTTGAGCATCTGACTTCAGCTCAGGCTCAGGTCATGATCTCACAGTCTGTGAGTTCGAGCCCCACCTCAGGCTTGCTGCTCTCAGAGCATAGCCCGCTTGGGATCTTCTGTCCCCCCCTCTCTCTCTGTCTCTTCCTCACTCATGCTCTCTTTTCAAAAATAAATTAAACATTAAAAAAAATTGCCCTTTGCCCTTAGCAAAGTGCCAACATGGAGGCAGCTGAGCTCTCAAAGGAAAATCAGTCTGCCTGCCTCAAGGACTTGTCAAGGGGCTGCCAGTTGTAAGGAAATTTAACTTTTTTTCTTCTGCCTTTGTGTCCTACATCAGAGTAGCAATAAAGAATATTAAATAGCAATTTTGGAAGTCAGGAAAATCAGAGTGCATGCCTCCACATCTTCCCATTTGGCATATCCTCTGCCAGAGGCGGACAAGTTCAGAGTGTAGTAATCAGGTAAAGAAGAGGGCTTATCATAATTGAGGCAAAGGACTAAGAACCCTTGTGACTTGCTGAAGTTCAAAATAGCATCCCAATTCTACAGTTTGTGTGGGGGGTGGTATGAAATAGGGTAAACGTGGGGCTGGAATTCTAGGCCAGTTAATCTGACAGAAAGTAGAGAGGGAGATAGAGCCAGACACTCAGTCTAATGGATTAGGCCAACAGGATCTGGCTACCTGATCACCACAGGCTTATTACTCATTCGTTCATTGGACCCTAGGTTTGGTTGGTGAAGGAGGTTATAGGTCAAGGAAATCCAGCTGTCAGTGCTAGATCATTAGATCTGGAGAGGCCAATCTGATAGTGGTATTGAGGTTTCAAACTGCTATGGAGCAGTCTAGTCAGACTGGTTAGAAAAAAAAAAAAAAAGAGAGGAGACACATATTGTAAATGTCAGGAATAAGAGAAGTGACATCACTATAGATTTCACAGATATTTAAAAGGATAATAGGGAAGAAGACATATAAATGGCCAACAGGTAATGAAAAGGTGCTCAACATCATTAATAATGAGGGAAATGTGAACCAAAACCACAGTGACCTCACACTTGTTACAATGGTTGTTATCAAAAAGACAGGAAATAACAAATGCTAGCAAGGATGTGGAGAAAAGGGAACCCTCATGCATTGTTGGTGGGAATGTAAATTGGTGAAGCCATTTTGGAGAATAGTGTGGAAGTTCCTCAAAATATTGAAAATAGAACTACCATATGATCCAGCAGTTCTAATCTCTGGGTATATATCCAAAAGAGATGAAAACACCAACTTGAAAAGATATATGCACTCCTGTGTTCATTGTAGCATTATGGAATATATGGAAACTTCCTAAGTGTCTATGGAAGGATGAATAAATAAGATGTAGTGTATATGTATCTATATGTATGTGCATATATATATATATATATATATATATATATATATATATATATATAGCATTATGTAGTACTATACATTATGTAGTAATGGAATATTACTCAACCATAAAAAAATAATGAAATCTTGTAATTTGCAACAACATAGATGGACCATGAAGGCATTATGCTAAGTGAAATAAGACTGGCAGAGAAAGACATACACTGTATGATTTAATTTATATGAGGAATCTAAAAAGCAAAACAAAAAAACCCCTAAACTAAATCCATAAATATAGAGAAAAGATTGGTGGTTGCCAGATGTTGGGGGGGGGGGGTGGAATAGTTGGAAGTGGTTAAAAGGTATAAACTAGTTATAAGATATATAAGCCCTGGGGATGTAATGTATAGCATGGTGACTGTAGTTAATAATACTATACTGTTTATTTGAAAGTTGCTGAGAGTAAATCTTAAAAGTTCTCATCACAAGAGAAAAATTGTACCTAGGTATGGTGATAAATGTTAATTAAGCTTATTGTGGTGGTCATTTCACAATATATGCATATATCAAGTCATGTTGTAAACCTAAAACTAATACAGTGTTATATGTCATTTTTATCTCAATAAAGAAAGATAATAGAGGAATATTATGTGTAATTTCATGTTAATAATTAAGATAACTTAATTGATGTAGAAAAATTTCTTGAAAGACATAAACTATCAAAGAAAATTTAAAAAAAATCAATTACAGCAATATAAAGAAGTGATACTATGTCATGACCAAGATAAACCCAGGAATGCAAGGTTAGTTTAACATTTGAAAATCTCTCAAAGTAATAACCAAAGATAAGCTCAATATATGCAGAAAAAACATTTGACAAAATCCAATGTCCAATCTTTTAGAAAGCTAGGAATAAAAGAGAACTTCCTTAACCTGATAAAGAATTATTAAAAAACTTATAATTAAAATTATATTCCATGATGAAAGACTGGGTATTTTCTTCTCTAAGATCAGGAAAAAGTGAAGGTTGTCTGCTTTCACCACTTATATTCAATATTGTAGGTTCTAGACAGCAAATAAAGGGAGAAAAAAACCCTCCTCAAATCCAGAGGCCTACAGAATGAGAAGAAAGAGGTAAAATTGTCTTTATTGACAAATGGCAAGATTGTCTCCATAGAAAATCCAATTGAATCTACAAAAACTTATTCAAACTAGTAAGTGGATTTTGCAAGCTTATACGACACAAAATCAATACACAAAAAATCAATTGTAAAATGGTCTCTACCAGTACAGTTTTGCTAAATTGAATTGTTTTAGGATTAGTTGAAAGTCAGGTACCTCCCTATTTGTATATATCACTTTTTCATGGATACCAAGCTGTTAACATCCATATAGAGACTAAAATCTACTTTGTTTTCTGTCTTGAGTTTATTGCTTGTCCTCTAAAACAGCAGTGATTGAAGTTATACCTAGGAAGGACTCTTCAGTTCTTTAACTTTGATCCATTTATTCTATTCTTCTTTTATGATACTTAATTCTTGCATTCCAGGCTATTTTATTGGCAAATATATTACCTCACAAAAATCAAAGACCTCGTCTGATGTGGAGTTTCATAATTTCCTTCAATCTTTCGTCTTAACTTGCTTACTTCACTCAAACATTCTAACTAGCAGTATTCCAGGATTTTTTATGTCAGATATTTAGATGTAGAATAGAATTCTAAGAAGTAAATAAAAATTTTATCTGCATTGCATAATTGTTACCTCTAGACCAATTCCCAGGGTCTGATTTGACACAGGTGGGCCTTAAAAAGTTGGCTGATTTCCAAGACATCTCCTACACAAACATTGACAAAGCAACTGGTTTCAGTGTCATTTATGGTCCATACGAGTGATTATGCTTAACTGACATTAAGAATGTTCTTTTTCTGTATTTCCATCCAAATGGTCCATAAATATGTGACACCCTATCCATGCATTTGAGTGAGAATAGCACTGATTTATTTGTCTGTGTTTTTTAGGATGAGAGAGGAGGGTTTTTTGAGGTTTTTTTGATGGAAACATTTCATATTGTGAAATGATAAAACATGGTGGAAAACAATGAGTCAAAGATATGAATAGTTTAGAAGTGTATTTTTCTGAAAGAATAGAAATAAGAAAAGCAACATTTATACCAAGTAATTCATAAATCTACCTATTCTGAACTTTTTAATTTATTTATTTCAGAGAGAGAGAGAATGTGAGCAGAAGAGAGGGGCAGAGGGAGAGAGAGAGATAATCTCAAGTAGGCTCTACACAGTCAGTGTAGAGCCCAATGTGGGGCTTGATCCTGGGATCATGAGCTGAAATCAAGAGTCAGAGGCTCAACTGACTGAGCCACCCAGGAGCCCCAATATACCTATTCTAAAATAGTTTTTCACATTCTTCGACACTGAGAAGAAACTAATGACAACCATTATTATATAGTAAAATGTTATGTAGTGAAGCAAAGGTGTCCCAAGTACTCCAGCTTTCTGATATCACCTACGTTTATTTTCTATATCCAAATGTAATAGATGAATTCCCATTTTAAGTATTGTGAGAGGCATACTGCCTTGCTCAGTATCTCTTCTGATTCTTGGTTTGGGTGGGATAATTTCTAGTCTGCTCTAAATTACTGCTCTTGTATATTTCTCAATTCCTATCATTTTCTTTAGATTCTGTCCTTTTTCTACTCTGCTTCTCTCTTAAGTGTAGGACTCAACCTTGGATTTTAGTTTCCTCAAGCTATAGTACAACAAGAGTATATATGTAAGTGGCTTAGGTTTGATGGTTAATATAGGAGGATTAAAGACAGAAAGAATTAAAAAAGCAAATTAAATCAGGCCAGTAGTTTTTTTTTTAAGTTTGTTTATTTATTTTGAAAGAGTGAGTGTGCACACACAAAGAGGGGAGACAGAGAGATAGAGATAGAGAGAAAGACAGAGAGAGTATTGGGGGGAGGGGCAGAAAGAGAGGAAAAGAGAGAGAATCCAAGTAGACTCTGCACTGTCAGTGCGGAGCTCTACATGGGGCTCGAACTCACAAACCAGGAGATCATGACCTGAGCTGAAACCAAGCGTCAGAAGCTCAACCAACTGAGCCACCAGGCACCCCCAGGACAGTAGTTCTTAAAAGTCCTCTGGCCATGTTGACTACTAGAAATTTCTCCTTGGCCATCTTTCTTCTTTGTTGTCAGTTTTCTGAATTCCTTTTTTCTCCCTCGTCAGATCCTTCTGTCATCTCTAGTAATTCAAGTAACTGGCCTCCATATCTCTATCATCTCTTTCCTATCAATGGAAAAAGTGCACAATTTTTTTCTAAATAAAATCAAGATTTTTTTCCCCCCACATTAACTGTTTAGTACAAGAAAATACAGAACTCTTCTAGTAAGTAAAACAAGTAATAGAAATGTTTCATTATTTTTTTCATAGATTGAGATGTTGAACAATTTGTGGAGCACACCACATACTGACTTGCTGGCTTGGTATCCAGTTGATTGGATGGATGTATGGTTGTCCTTGTTGACAACAGTGTCTTTCTAATTGATTTGGGTCCGTGCCCGGCAGTTATTATATACTTTGAATATCATCTCAGGCTAAATTATTTTCTTATTTGAACTAAAGGTACACATTAATGTAATTTTATTTTTAGTGTTTTGTAGTTATTATATGTGTTTTTCAGTTGACCCATTTTAGGTTGCTTTTCTTTCATGCTTTTAACTAAAGTTTGATAAGACTTACGTTTCTTAAAGAAATAATAAACATATGCATAAAGAAAAATGCCTAGTAAAATGTATTGTTTGCTCTTTCCTTTTTTCCTAATCTTCCTTATTCAAAATCTAGTTGCAAATGATGTGATTTTTCCCAGTGGCAAATGGATCAGAGTCTAGCATTTAAAAACATTTTACATTGAAATTCTCAAAACCTTTTGCCATTTCTGTGTTTCCTACTTTATGAGATATTTGGTAAGTTAAAAAAAACTCAAAGCTGACCTGAGTAATTTTGAAATCTGAAAAACTAAAATTTCAGTGTACATATTTAGGCATACTATTTGTTTAGATTCATCTTGTAGCTGATTTTCTCTGATTTAGGTATAAACTTGCAAAAGTCAGCACCACAATGCCTTAATCATATGTATCATACTAGTCTGACTGCTAGGGTGATTACTTCAAGAGTATTGCTTGACTCAGTGTTTGTAGTCTCAAAAATTTTGAATCTCATTTCCAGGAATCAGTCCATAACTTGAAATAAGAAGACAATATTTTCTCAAAACAAGCAAACAAACAACCCCAACAAAAACACCATCTCTCCTAGATTTATTTATAACCTCTGAGAAGCAAGGATTTTTTTTTTTCTTTTAATCTTGGGGCTATGGGAATAGGATGAGTTCAGTTCTATGTAAATTTAATAGCTCCTAAGGTGTCAGTAAGTAGATGGTTTTGCTGTAGCTGGTAAGGATGCCAGTCAGTGCTGGCTCCTTTGTGGGTGCTGACATCACTACTACAGTAAAAGAAGCAGCAGGAAGGCCACTGTTTACTTTTTTAAAGTTCTAAATTAACCCTTTGAAGTGAAGTTAACACTTTTCAAATGTCAGATTTACAATTTAAGATGAACAGTGCAGAAATTCCAAGAGTCTACAAGTAATTAGAGCTGAGTGGTAAGCACAGCATAATATATAGAGTTGTCCAGTCACTATGTTGTCACCTGAAACTAATGTAACAGTGTGTCAACTCTGCTTCCGTGGAGTGGGGGGGCGGGGGGTGCTTAGATCTGAAAACCAAATTTCTTTAGTATATGTTAGTTCTTAAGATACATCATATTTCAAAGATTCTACCATTTACATCTCATTTTACATTTTAACATTTCTGGAAATAGGTTGTGTCTTGTGGTTCTGATATAGTTGTCATTGTTTGTTCACACGCATAAAAACCGGAAGAATAGGGGGACTTGGGTGGTTCAGTCAGTTGAGCATCAGACTCTTGATTTTGGCTCGGGTCATGATCTTATGGTTTGTCAGATCAAGCCCCGCATGGGTTTCCGCACTGGCAGTGTGGAGCCTGCTTGGGATTCTCTTTTGCTCTCTTTCTCTTGATCTGCCCCACCTCTGCTCATACGTGTGTGCACTCTCTCTCTCTCTTTCTCTCAAAATAATAAACATTAAAAAAAAAAAAAAGAAGACCTACGGAATGAAAGTCAGCAACTTGGAATAAAATTGCAGAGACAGTACTGTATCATCAATACTCTTGATGGCATAGATGATAATACTATGTGGGAAAACATGGTCACCCATGAGTCTAGTTGAAAATATTTGGAAATGTTGGACTTAGGACATGAGTAAGCTTTAGGAATACCCTAACCAACTTGTTTTGTTTATATTTGTTTATATAGACTCAAGAATGACACAAGAAAGGAAAAAAAAAAAACTTAACTAAACTTACTAAGGTTAGTAAGTATTGAAAAGCCCTTTCAAGGGGTGCCTGGGTGGCTCAGTTGGTTGAGCATCCAGCTTTGGCCTGGTTCATGATCTGGCGGTTCATGGGTTCGAGCCCCGCATCGGGCTCTGTGCTGACAGTTCAGAACCTGGAACCTGCTTTGGATTCTATGTCTCCCTCTCTCTGTGCCTCTCCCCCGCTCACACTCTGTCTCTCTCAAAAATAAATAAACATTTAAAAAAATTTTTAAAAAAGCCCTTTCAATAAGTATGTAGTTCAAGTTCTGAGTTACAGAAAACATTCTTTTATAACTTGTATAGCAGTATTTTTTTCCTTTCTTTGTGGCACATCCTTACAATCATGGTATTATGATTGTGAAGTGAACATACATTATGAGATGTTAGAATTTTTGAGTTGCTAATTTTAAAGAAGTTTTTATTGTTGCTGTGTCTTTTAAAGGGGTGATATGAATCATATCAAAGGAGGCATTGAAGCATTTCTCAGAGAGATTGAAAAATAAAATTTTAAAGGATTTAAATTTCCTTTCATTCTCATAATTAACATTTTTTTGGAGAACTGTTTCCAAATACATTCTTTAAAAGTGAACTTCAAAGTCTAACGTTGGGCCATAAGTAAACTACTCTGTCTTGTTTATTATAGACAATCATCTTTGAGGGTTTTGAAGTTTAGTTTGGAAGAGGATTTAGCACTCTGCAAGTTTATATTTAAGATTGCAATATTGACTGATTATCTTTTAAAAAATGTCATAGGCATAATAAATTGCTTGCAACACTCAATATTTTTCAGAGTGTTTGCCATTACTGTACTTGATGATTGTTATTAAAAAAAATCTCTCTGATCCCCCTTTCTGAAGAGGAAACCAAAATTACTTCTCAATCACTTCACTGTCTAGATATAATCTGTGATTTAATATTGCTAAATCAAGACAGCAACACCTCATTTTCCCAGCATTGCCCAAACAAGATATGTTTCATGTCAGTAAATTTCCCAAATAACTGAAGCATATACATTTAAATGGCAAACCAATTTTTTTTTTTTACTATTTCTGATAGAAATATTTCTACAGCACATCTTTCTGTTATTCTTATATACAGAATACTGAAAAAAAATCTCTAAAATTTTGTGTTATGCAACAATCTCTAGAGAGAAACCGCTTTAGTTGTTGATAGGTCTTTTAGCATAAGTAAAAAATGGAAAAAGAGGAATCAGTTGGGAGAGGTGGACTACACTCAAAACTAAATGGACTTTTGCCTTTGGTAGAACATATGAACCCATATTGCCACCATCAGTCACAGCAGAGGGCCTGCTCCGCCTGGCCCCTGGCTCCCTCTTGGTTGGGAGCAGGGTGGGGGGTGGGGAGGGGGACAGCGGTATCACCTGCTCAGGTGCCGAACTCTCTCAGATGTGCCCTTTTTTTTTCCTCCAGAGGGCCGGGTGCCTGAGCTTGCTGCCCTATTTGATTGACAGTTCCAACGTATTCTCATCAATAACTGAATTTTAAGCATCACCTCACTCTATGTTAGGAAACCCTACATTCTTCTTTCTATTCACTTAGCCATCAAATTTTGAGACCTTGGCATTGTCTGTGATTTTCTCCATTTCCTGTCTTCAGCTAGGTCAGTTGTTCCTCTGCTTTTCCCTTTACATCTCTACTCTTAATCCCCTCTTTTTTAACTTTAATTTGTATTTCTTGTTCTATTACTGCTTTTGCCTAGAATATTCCAGTTTGTCATATGCTTGATCTTTAGGCCTCCAGTCTCTTCAATTTCCAGTGTATTAGGTACTGAACTGACTAATCTTCTCAAAGTGAAGTTCCTGTTCAAAAATCTTCAGTGGATGGGGCGCCTGGGTGGCGCAGTCGGTTGAGCGTCCGACTTCAGCCAGGTCACGATCTCGCGGTCCGTGAGTTCGAGCCCCGCGTCAGGCTCTGGGCTGATGGCTCAGAGCCTGGAGCCTGTTTCCGATTCTGTGTCTCCCTCTCTCTCTGCCCCTCCCCCGTTCATGCTCTGTCTCTCTCTGTCCCAAAAATAAATAAAACGTTGAAAAAAAAATTAAAAAAAAAAAATCTTCAGTGGTTGCCTATTTTTGTTTTTTTGTTTTAAAATTTTTTTCTTACTTTTTTCTTTTTTTACTAAATAATGAAATACAATTACCAGTGGAGGCTGAATTCTGTTTGGTCACATATGGATAAAAGGATTTGTAATTATTTTAACATTAAACACCTAAAGCCTTTCTGACCAATCATCTATGTGGCAACCTGCTCTAAAATCTCCTTAGGCATTAGGATTGAATGTATCAAATACATCAATTTTAATTTCCATGATAAATTATTGGAAAATTTTCTCTACACACTCTTCTGAAACCACTCAAGAGATTCGTTGACCTTTTGAAACTTATCTACAAATACTGAAGACATACTTGTACATTTTTTGAGCAACTTGAGATATCCCTGAAATTTTTTTTATAAATTCCTTAATCCTTTTTTAAAAAAAAATATTTAAGAAATTAAACATAGTTGAGATGTAGTTCACTTATAACATTGTGTAAGTTTAAGGTATACAGGGTGTTGATTTAATACACTTATATATTGCAAAATGATTATCACCATAGTATTGGCTAACACCTCTGTCCTGTGACATAGTTACTATTTCTTTTTTGTAGTGGGAACACTTAAGATCTACTCTTTCATCAACTTTAAAGTATATAATTAACTATAATAATATAAATATAAATATATATAAATAATACAAAGTATTATTAGCTATAATCATCATGTTCTACATTAGAGTCCCAGAACTTGTTAATCTTGTAAGAAAAGTTTACAGCCTTTAACTAAAACCTTTGTGTTTCCCCCAAACCCCAGCTACTGATAACCACAATTTTGGGTATTTCTTAGTGTGTATTCACTTCTATATTTAATTTTTTGTCACAATTTTAACTGAGATGCTACTATGTGCCAATGTACCAGGTGTTATAGATGTGATGGTACACAAAAACGGATATGATTTTTCCCCTTATCTAGCCTATTGACTAGCCTTTCTTACCACTTTGGGTTGAAATTTATGTTTTCACTGTATATTCTATTTTTAGAACTTGTAGCTCGTTTCCTTTGCTGGAGAAAAAAAAATCTATCGTCTCTTAGCCAATTGTTCTCTTCCTCAAGAAGTAGGGTTCTTCTTTTCCTGCCTTTTCTTTTCTCATTGCCTAAAACATGATGGATACCTTATATTGTCCTAAGTATTTTTCACAAGTCTCAGTTTATTTTGAATATAGCACTTTTGACACTGATTTAAAACATACTATGTATATAGCTGTGCATGTTTTTTAACTTTACAGTATATCATATGTGTTTTTCCATTTAATTAAATCTATCTTGAAAACATAATATTTAATATCTGTTTAATAGTCCATCTTATTTAACCATCCCCTATTTTGAGCTATTTGGTTTGAGTCCAATTTTTTTTTCCTGTTCTGCAATTTTAAATAATGCTTCTATGAACATCCTGGTACATAATTCTTTGCCTGTGTTTCTGATTATTTCCTTATGTTGTACTCTTGCCTCCAAATACTGTCCATTTCTTGTGCCCAGGGACTAAGTAGACTGGCTGTTTTTCCAATCTATGTCCCGTGAATATATTTTTCACTCCGTGATCTTTAGAACTTTTTTGATGACTGACCAGATGGAGTGTTGCCCATCTGTGCCTCAAGATCTTCCACAAACCCCCTTAACTTATACTGTTGCAGCAGCCTAAGACCCGTGTAAAGACAGGAGAAGGAAGATAAGGGCCTACACACCTTGCGGGGTGATGATGATGGTAGGAAAGATAAACTCTAGTCGTTTTTCCTGGAGCTGTGCCTGTAGTGTGAGTGTGTGTGTGTGTGTGTGTGTGTGTGTGTGTGTGTGTGGTGGGAAGAGAGCAACTGTTGCTGCTTCATATAGACTGAATTGTGTCCCCCTTTCACCCCAGTTCATATGTTGAAGTCATAACCCCTGATATGATGCTATATGAAGATAGGGCATTTGGGAAGTAACTAGGTTTAGATGAGTTCATGAGGGTGAAGACTTCATGATGGGATTGGTACCCATATAAGAAGAAACACCTGAGAGCTTACCTCCCCTCTCTCTACTGTGTGAGGACAGTGAGAAGTCAGCATCTGCAAGCCAGGAAGAGATCTCTCACCAGGAACCCAATCGGCCCACATCTTGATTTTGGACTTCAGAGCCTTCAGAAACGTGAGAAAATAAATTTCTGTTGTTTAAGTCACCCAGTGTATGGTATTTTGTTATGGTAGCCCAACCCAATGTACTGTTGCAGTCAATTTGTTTATGATTCCCTTTGAGTTGGGAAAATGGTGATACACAGATGTTTTAGACTGCTACTGAAAATTAGCCTTAAAAAGCCTGAAACCCCAAACCAAAAAGCTTAGTCAACTACAGTGAAATATTTTGCCTCATTTCTATTAGTACTTCTTTAGTCTTGCTACTTTTTTCTTATTCTCCTTTTCCTTTGTGTAGTGTTACAGATGTTTAAACTACGTAAACTGTACACGCTATTTCATCTTCAGTCTTTCGTATGGATTTAACCTGTAGTTCAAATCAAGAAAGAATTGACTGATCATCATTTCAAAGAGAGTCTTTTTAAATATCCAGTCATTATATAGGCTATTTTCAGTTCTTGCTAACTGAAAAAATAATTGAATATGGAACATTCTTTTTAGCTCCTCCTTTTGGTTATCAATTCCTGTTAAGTTATAATATTATAATTTTTTCATTTTTATGCAATTTCTAGAATTTAATGTTTCAGTTTTGTTTGTGTGGTGATTGAGGAGGTTACTTACATATTGTCAGTGGATTATAAAGGAGAATTACTTATGTAGAACCATGTTTCTGGCACCTTGTGGCATGGGGTTTTCTTTGTCCGTGTTGACTGTTTTGCCTCATTAGGCATGCTGTTGTAAATGAATTGTTGGATGTAATTCATACCAAGAAATATTTGTCTTCTGTGGCCACTATGTGTTGTGGGGATGTGTGAGCTCAGAAATCTGTCGGGCTATAAGTTTTCCTTTAGAATGTTTGAAGAGCCCTCAGGTGCTGTTGAAAGTGAAGGATAGGACTATTCTCAGGAAAACACAGGTTTTTATTACATTTTCTCATGTAATGAGGATATCCAGAGAAAAGAAAACAACAACAACAACAAAGCAATAAATTCACACATGTAGTGGCATATGCCAACAAGAGAAATGACTGACCAAACAGAAAAAAAGTCCCCAGTGGGTCTCCGCAAGCCTACGTTTATTTCCTCATGCTGCTGTGGATCTTTCAGAGGGGAAATCAAACATCCCAACTCACACCAAACAAATACATGTTCTTGGGGTTTGTGTGTGTCCCGCTACGAATCCAGAACATTTTCAAATAAACAGAGTAGGCTGTAAAGGTAGGAAATTAAATCGACTAGCCAAATATCCCTGGAGATTATGGTAATTATGTGTGTTAAATATTTATACTTATATTTATATATTTAGTGTGATTCAATAAAGATCTAAGAGTTGATACCAAAGCAGATGCTCCTAAATTGTTTGGCATTTTTATTACATGAAAATGTCTGATAGCCTTGAGATAAACTGTCATGCTACTAGGCTAGTCAACCGTGTCTCTCTTCCTCTGGCATGGCAGGCTGAAGGAATTGCCAGGGATGGAGGTGAAGAGTCCTGGCTCTGATATTTTCCAGAGCATGGAAGCAGTAGGATTTCTTAAGATGCCAGGTTAAACATTTTGGATATACCTTAAATGCCTGTGAAATAAGGAGCATATTCAGGATTCTACTGGATGGTTTCTATTAACTGAGCTCCATAAAGATCTTTAGTTTTATTTGTCTCCCCTCACTCCTACACTGGGGTGAAGACGAATTTTTTTTTAATTCTTCAGTTCTATTGGAGCAGTAAGGTACTTTGGGCACTCAAGGAGAAGTCTGATGGGTGGCGTGCATACTTGTATCTGTACTAACTGCCTTTGGTAGCAATTACATTGAAATAAGTGTAGATGAGATGAAAATTCTAATCTAATTTAACTGAAGACTCACCAAATCTATCTTTTCACATCACAGTGTAAAAACACAACTTGTGACTGCCATATCAAATGAAACTTGTTTTCCTGCCCACTTGATTGTTTTCTCTAAAAGAATCTTAATACTTTTTTTTATATGTTTTATTTATTTTTGACAGTGTGTAAGCAGGGGAGGGTGGGTGGGGGAGGGAGGGCAGGGAACAAGGTCCTAAAGGGGGCTCTGTGCTGATAGGCTGACATTGGCAACAAGCCAATGTGGGGCTGGAACTCAGAACCATGAAATCATGACCTGGGCCAAAGTCTGACATTCAACCAACTGAGCCACTTAGGCACCCCTAAAAAAATCTTAATTCTTCATGAAATGTAATAGGAGGTGGGTTATTTCTAGTTTCCGGCACTTTGGCTAAGATAGCAGAGTTGGTATATACATTTATGTAGTTGCCTAAGGGGAGTTCTCAGAGCATGGGTTCAGACATTCTCAATAAAGTCTCAAGTTATCGAGCACCACCAGTTATCTTTTTGTATACATTTGACCTGCTTTGCTTAAGAAAGCACACGCTTTAAGCCCTGAATCTCATCAACGGTTTCTAGCAAGGTGCTGTTTTCTTCTAATATCCTTTGTAAATCTGGTTGTTCTTTTTATGTGTAATTCTGGAATGGTTTAGGTAGGAGAGGTTTTGGTCTTTCACTTGAGCACAGTAGCTTACTGTCTCTGAAGGTTGTGGGTCTCTGTCAGGCTAAATATGTATCTGAGTCATGGTGGTGGGAGGGATATTTTAAAGTCCTTTTCAGTGGGACTCACTTTATATTTGACACCTAATCTGAAATGTCTTCACTGGTGGCCAGGGCCATGACAATATCTGTGTAACGGCAGTAAATCTTCAGGAGACAACAATGATGGGCAATATCATTTCAATGCCTGGTGACCACATCATACAATGTCCCTGTTAACATTATGAAGAAGACACTGGAATATGCATAGCATCTAGGTGCCCTTGCTTAGGTAGAAAAAAGCTGGGATGAAGACTGATATAACAGTTTTAGAAAAGGAGTCTGGGGCCATGTATGGACAATAAAAGAAGTAGGTAGGGAGGCTCACATTTCAAGATTCAAGAGACTGTTTGGAATGACCAATAAGAGCAATAAGAGGCACTTACATATAGAAGCAACATTCTGGATTTTTTGTTCCAGGGTCAGGCAAAATTTGTTATCAGATAGAGGAGCCAGGTACCAGACAAGAACAAATCCCAGGGAGATAAGTGAAATCTGCATCAGAAAACTGAGTGGGCATCCATGTGTATTAAAAGAAGCAGGCTAAAAGTAGGCAAGGATGGCTCTGAGAAACTTGTCCGAGGGTTTGCTGCCTTACCAATGACTTTTGTTCATGGGAGATGCTTCCACAGTGAGGGAAGCAGACCACTCTGATGTAACCACTTTTAACATTCATATTGATGCAGTTATTTTGACTGAGGAACATTTCATCAGGTAGTTTTGGTGAAGCCACATCAAAATGACTCTCAAAATACAAAAATTCCACCTTTTTATTAGCAAAAGTTATCCCTTTTATTTCTTCTATCCCTATTCCATGCTTTACTTGCAAGAAAAATTTTACTTTCTCCTTTATTGTTTTATTTGCAAACTTTTTTTTAAGTTTCTTTATTTATTTTGAGAGAGAGAGAGAGTATGAGCAGGGTAGGGGCAGAGAGAGAGAGAGGAAGAGAGAGAGAATCCCAAGCAGGCTCCATGCTGTCAGCACAGAACCTGATGCAGGGCTGGAACACACAAACCATGAGATCATGACCTGAGCTGAATCAAGAGTCAGATGCTTAACTGACTGAGCCACCCAGGTACCCCTTATTTGTGAACATTTTATTATGTAAAACATTTATTATGTTTTACTTGTCTTTCAAGTCTCCAACATGTTTTATACTAGAGAAGTAAGATGTGCTTCTGGAGGCAAATTTAAAAAATACAAAAATATGTATATTACTTTATAGTAAAGAAGTGAAGATTCTCTGATCCTCTCCATTCCCACCTCCTAGAGTTAACCACCATTAATAATTTACCCTGAACTTCTCAAGAATAGTCAGGTAAGATTTCTTTTACAGCAGTGGGAAAAAAAGGTTTTGGTTGAGTCCTTAGGAGGTATTAGTCAAGTCTTTAGTAAGATGCTCAGCTGTAGCAGTATGCAAAAACAACTAAAATTCGATTGAAATTTTGTCTGAGGCACTGAGATAAAAGGTTTATGAGAATTAAAGATTAAGAGGAAGATTTTGAGAGGGGAGTATTTGGGTGCTGTAACTCTCCTAACCTACGGTGGGCAGGATGGAGGTGTTTGCCCCTTCATAGTCAGTGGAGAAGGGCTTTGGAAAGACCCTTTGAGTGTTGGTTGTCTGCTGGGCATGGCAGGCTAGGTCGGGTCTGACCCGTGCCTGAGCAAGCTAGTGGGTAAGGGGTCAAGTCTGATAAATCGGTTGAAGATGTCCTAGGTGACTTGGAGTTAGTATATACAATTGATTTTCAAGATGATATGAAAACTAATGATTTCATGATGAATAATGAATAATATCACATTCAGTATTTAGAAATTAAATACAGAAGCTACATTTTATTTATTTTTTTAATGAAAAACAATTTTTTTTTCTTTTTGCTTTCCTACCTCCTCCATGTATCTTATCTTTTGACTATTTCTCTGAGGTAATAGGGAAACCTCTTAATAGGGAAAAGACCTATGTGGTTTTGAAAATTCACTTTAAAAAGGAATTTTTGATATGAGAGACTTAACACTCTTAGTTTTATTTGAAAATGTAACATTTATGTTCAGAGTAAGGTGAAATAAAAATGTATACACACATCTTAAATAATTTTAAATAGAATGACGTTGTATAATATACATTTTTCTTTTCCATGAAATTTGAAATTTTAGTTGGAATAAAAAATATGTCAAAACTATAAGTCATTAAGTTAAACATTTAAAATTGGTGAATTTTACTGTATATAATTTATACTTTACAAAACCTGATTTAAAAAATACATTTCCTGGGGGGAAAAATCTGTTAAAAAGTTATTAGACAGAGTAGAATAATTTGAGTTCCTGAAGCATAATTCAGAAGTGCCGTGTAAATGTGTGTTCATGATATTCATATATGAAAGCCTTGATAACCAAGTTACAAAATATAAAATATTCTCTTGCTTTTGGTCTATATTAATGATTTATGTTTGCTGTCTTTTATGTTTACTTTCCCACTCATTTGACATTGAATCCTAGCATATTACATTTAGAAACTGAGCAATCGTTTTCAAAAATATATGTTCTGTGCTTGCCAGATGGATTTGGAAACTCTCCCAGTAATGCTTTCATTGTCATAACCCACTTCACAATTCCATCATGAATGAGGTCATTAGGGAATGACATCATTTTCAATACCTCCCAGATTGCAAACCTTAAAAAAACACAATTACCCTTGTATTTATTTGTTTCTGTTAACATTATCATGTCCTGATTAAGCAAGACATAGTTCCTAAATCACACACACACATACACACACGCACACATGTGCGTGCAAACTCACCCACATGCACAAACACACAATGTAACTTAAAGTCATGTAACTGGAGGAATTTCTAAGGATGTATTTGGTCATGGGCGGTCATGAAGTGCTAAAAGTTCAGAAAATAAAGGGTATTTAAAGAAAGTAGACTGACAGGAAGAGACCACCACATTCAGAAGGGAAGTAAGAAAGCTCTTTGGAGCTTCACTTCAGGACACTATATAGAAAGTTGCTGCTCTCTTTAAATAGAGGAATTATGTAACAAGAGTCCCAAATCCCCATTTATTTCTTCATATAGTCATACATTCATCAAATATTTGTGATACATGTAATGTGTAACAGGTAGAATAACCATTGGGCATACAGTTGTGAAGAAGTTAGGTATGGACTCTACTCTTATGGAGCTAAAACTCTACTTGGAGAGATAATCAATCACTAACCAATTACAGAGATAATTTAAAATTTTCAAGTATGTTCAGGGTTATGAAAAAGAAGTACATGTTTCTGTCAAAGTTTACATCAGATGGTCATAAACTGATCCAGCCGTCATGAAAATCTTCTCTTGACTTTGCTTTCTAAAATAACTAGGAATTAACTACTTGAGGAAGTGTGGTGTGTGGAGGAGAATGCTCTACACAGAAGAACTTCATGTACATTGTCGAGACAGAAACAAACATCCTGTACCGTGAACAAGTCGATGGGACAGAACTCTGAAGCTGGGGAGGGAAAAGCAGCTCTCTCTCTCTCCAAAATATTTCCTTTACCAGGAAAACATATTTGAATAAAAAGATTTCTTCCTTTAAAATCAAACATCTTTTGGGGCACTTGGGTGGCTCAGTCGGTTAGGCATCCGACTTTGGCTTAGGTCATGATCTCAACAGTTCGTGGGTTCGAGCCCCACATCGGGCTCTGTGCTGACAGCTCAGATCCAGAGGCTGCTTCAGATTCCGTGTCTCCCTTTCTCTCTGCCCCTGTCCTGCCTGCGTGCACGTGTGCACGCGTGTGTTCTCTCTCTCTAAAAAAGAAATAAACATGAAAAAATAGTAAAATAAAATAAAACATCTTTTAAAAGGATGAAATGAGGGGTGCCTGGGTGGCTCAGTCAGCTAAGCATCTGACTTCTATTCAGATCATGATCTCACAGTTCATGGGTTTGAGCCCCACCTTGGGCTCCATGCTGACAGTGTGGAGCCTGCTTTCTCCCTCTCTCTGCTCATCCCCTACTTGTGCTTTCTCTCTCAAAATAAACTTTAAAAAAAAAAAGGTGAAATCAATTATATATTAAAGTGAATTACTTTTTAAAATAAACAATATCAAATATAATTAGAGTTTTAGACAATGGTTTGGGACTGAAGGGGATGAGGGCCATGATAGAACTATGTTGCTTATATACTCAAATCACCAGATTGGCATTATGGTGGGGACCAGTTAAAGATTTGATCCCATACTCTGGTAATGTTAGATAATTTAATAGCATTCAACAGATAGTTCTAGAATGTCTGTTTTATCCCAGCCACTGGCTGGCCTCAGAGGTCTTGGCATGTCTTACTGCAGTGCCCATGTTGATAATGTCAGCAATAGTTGCAAAGACATGAATGAACAGCAATGACAAGATATGACCGCTGAACTCCTTTTTATTTCCTGCTGGGTGGCCCTAGTCTTCCAGATGTGTGCCAGAGATCATTGCAAATAGGAGTAATTACAGTCTCAGCTATGCTGACCTGACCTGATGGAGATAACGAAAAAGGAGGTTTTATTACACAGAGAAATAAACTCCTCAACAGTGCCTACTAATGATAGAAACTTAAAACAAGACTCACTACCATTTTTGAAAACATAGGCTATTTAAGAGGCTCCATAAACAATTTGCTTTTCTGGGAAAGTGGCATGCGTGTATTTTTTTTTTTTTTAAACTGTTTTTATCGAGGATGCTTGCATCAAAGAAAAAAAAATCATTGGAATCATCTGAAGAAGTTGCTAAATATGCATTTCGTAGGTTGTATTACTGTATTACAATTGTACATGGTGCCTGCTCCTTATAAGTGGTTTATACCTCCCAGCTCATTGCCACGGGACTTGCCTGCTTTTTGTTGTGAGGAGTATATATGTTCGCTCCTTTGCCATATGATTTTGGACTTAACAGTGTAATTTTTTCTGGCCACTGGGATATGAACAAATGTGACTACGTTACATCCAGTTAGAAGCTTTAAAGGAAATTCTTTTTATTTTTTTAATAATGTTTATTTATTTTTGATTGAGACAGACAGAATGTGAGTAGGGGAGGGGCAGAGAGAGAGGGAGACACAGAATCCAACACAGCCTCCAGGCTCTGAGCTGTCAGCACAGAGCCCAATGAGGGGCTTGAACCCATGAACCATGAGATCATGACCTGAGCTGAAATTGGATGCTTAACCAACTGAGCCACCCAGGTGACCCTAAAGGAAATTCTAAGAATTGGCTCAGCCTCTTGCTTTTCTTCTCAGCCCCCCAAATGGTATGCTGCACCACATAAGGGTTTCAATCTCAGCCTGTGTCTATGAATAAGATCCATACAGCTGAGCCAAACAGAGCCAATGTAGGTACATCTGTCTACTAGCTGCCTATATGAAACATTTATAAGAATGAAATGCTTATTTTTGAAGGCCTATGAGATTTTTACAGCTGTTAGACAGCAAAGTTGAAAAGTACAGAATTTGATACTTAGAGGTGGAGTGTTACCATAATGCAAACTTAAAATATGTGGCATTGATTTTAGGCCCAGACAGCTAGCAGTTGGGAAACTTGCTGGAGGCTGAAAAATTGGTGACACATTTTATGCAGTAGCAAAACATTTGGTCAGACTGTTACCTGAGATAACTTGGAAGGCATACACTTACATAATAATGTACTTAAAGCTTTCTGTAAAGAGGATTTGAAATGTTACTAATGTGAATTGGTTGTTAGAAGCTGCATTTGATAAAGTAATGCAAGGAGGAGAATGAGCTCAAGCATAAGTGACTTGTTTCACATAAAAGATGAAAGGAAACTAAAGAGCTGAGAAAGTCCAGGACCTAAGGGTTAGAAAATCAAACTGTTTCTCATCTCTGACTGGTTAAAAGATAAATTCTGTGAGCCACCAAGGCCAATTAAGATGCAGATTAGGACTCAGTTTAGGGACAAAGACCAAATTACTGGCTTGTGCACAAAACCTGATTGGATTAAGGTGTCCCTCAGTAAATCCTTTCAATTGGACAAAATGGCTCAAAAAAAAAAAAAAAAAAAAAAAAAAAAAAAGAAAACAGAAGAGTGATCTCATGAAGCGTGATAAGCTCAAATACCTATATTTAAGTTTAGAGAGAGAAACAGATTTTATTTTTTTAAAGATGAGTGTGTCTATTAGTACATGGAATACAATAGAACAAACAAAATAAAGATATAGATATATAGATCTAGATAAAATGTTAAAAAAGTTTTAATGCCAAAATTATTGCCAGCCTGAGATGGCAGATGTATGGGTTTTTTTATAGCTTAAAATGACATGTGGACTCCCAGCTCTCTCTGGGCAGGAAGTGGGCCAAAATTGCTGCTCAGCTCTAAGGAGGGCGTATTTTCCAAATTTCTATTCACATGTGGTCAGGAGGGTAAAGGAAAAGGAACGAAGAAGTTGGCATCAACTGCCCTGGAAACAATTCTCTGAGGAGGTAATCTCAGGTTATTGACTCCTAATCAAAGACTTTCTTAAAATAGTTTTCCCTATCCCCAATGCCCTTTTGTTTGCCCAGTGGGATTTCAGAGCTTTTATGGGCCAGCGAGGGCTGTGTGTTCTCCACTTTTCCATCCTTCAAATGGGAATGCTTATGTGTTTATCTTGCCTCTCTTCCACCATTGTATGCTGAGTGCATGTGGAGAAGATAATTTGTCTACTTAGTTCATATGTGTCCAAATCAAGAGGAGCTATTTCGACTTGCTGTAAATAGAATCATGAATTTCAACAGGGCGCCGGAGTGGCTCAGTCAGTCAAGTGTCCCACTCTTGATATCAGCTCAGGTCGTCATCTCAGCGTCGTGAGATCAAGCACCCCATCTGGCTCTGTGCTGACAGCATGGAGCCTGCTTGGGATTCTCTCTCTCCCTCTCTCTCTGCCGTTCCCCCATTCACTCTCACTCTCTCTCAAAATAAATAAACTTAAAAAAAAAAAAAAAACAAGAATCATGAACTTCAGGACAGATGTTTTGATTTGCTGAAGCTTTTAGGATGCCTTCCTTATAGGTGTGAGTGAATTTTGTATGCCGAAGTGTAGAAAGTGAGTATCTTGACCAAGAAGGTGAACTGAGATAGATCATATTCACAATTACTCCCTCCTTCCAAGAAAGAGGATTATATATCATTGTCATTACTGTGTGACTTGCTTGCTCTTGTGGGAGGAGTGTACATCCTTTCCCCGTGTTCTTTGGTCTTGGCCATGTTGCTTACTTTGTCCAATGTAATATGATGTTTGCCACATAGAAACTGAAGCTTTAAGTGCAACTGTGTTGCTTAAGTTAGGCAGGCCTTTTATTTCTCTCTTCTGCAAGTATATATGAAATTGTTTCATAAAGTGCTGCTTCTTTAGACTGGCTGCAGGAATAGGGACACACATGGAGCAGAGACAAACAGAACCAACAGTTAACCCTAGTCATTGACATGTAAAATGAGCAAGAAATAAATGTTTATTTAGGAAGCTACTGAGATTTTGGAATATTTGTTATGTGGCAAAACTGGCTAGGGTAATATAGCACTTAAAAAATTAAGAGATTTTTCAATATGGATTTATTTAGTTCCATGAATTTGATCTTGATTTATAAATCTAAACTATTTTTAAGAGAAGAATATCAACGAAGGCTTTCATCCTGTGGGCTTTTCAGAAAAAGCCCAGAAATAAACCCATGCTTATATGTTCAATTAATCTATGATAAAGCAGGCACAAATATACAATGGGGGAAAAGACAGTCTTTTCAATAAATGGTGTTGGGAAAACTGGAAAGTGACATGGCAGAAGAGAGAAACTGGACCAATTTCTTACATGCCACACAACAGTAAACTCAAAATGGAGTAAAGATCTAAATGTGAGACTTGAAACCAGAAAACCCCTAAAAGAAAACATAGGCAGTAATCCCTTGAATATCAGCCTTAGAAACAGATTTATGGTTATGTCTCCTGAGGCAAGGGAAATACAAGCAAAAATAAACTACTGGGTCTACACCAAAATAAAAAGCTTTTGCACAGCTAAGAAAACCATCAACAAAACAAAAAAGCAAACTACTGAATGGAGGAAGATATTTGAAGACATACAGATGGCCCACAGAAACATGAAAAGAAGCTCAGCATCACTTATCCGGGAAATGCAAATCAAAACTACAGTGAGATATCACCCTACACTTATCAGAATGGCTAAAAGCAGAAAGATAAGAAATGACAAATATTGGTGAGGATGTGGAGGAAAGGGAACCCTCATGCATTGTTGATGGGAGTGTAAATTGGTGCAGTCACTGTGGAAAACAGTATGGAGGGTCCTCAAAAAACTAAAAATAGGGGCTCCTGGGTGGCTCAGTCAGTTAAGCATCTGACTTCGGCTCAGGTCATGATCTTGTGGCTTGTGGTTCGAGCCCCACGTTGGGCTCTGTGCTGACAGCTCAGGGCCTGGAGCCTCCTGCAGATTCTGTGTCTCCCTCTCGCTCTCTCTCAAAAATAAATAAACACTAAAAAAATTTTAAAAAACCCTAAAAATAGAAATACCCTATAATTCAATAATTCTACCACTTGGTATTTACCCAAAGAAAAGGAAAACACTATTTAAAAAGATATATACATGCCTATGTTTATTGCAGCATTATCTGTGATAGCCAAGACATGCAAATGACCTAAGTATCTACCAGTAGGTGAATGCTTAAGGATAATTTGATATATATCTATAAAAAAATGAAATGTTACTATTTGTGACAATATTGATGGAGCTGGAGGATATTATGCTAAGTGAAAAAAGTCAAGATAGAGAAAGACAAATACCATATAATTTCACTTATATGTGGAATCTAAAAAATAAAACCAAAAAAAACTGACAAATACAGAAAACTGGTGGTCGCTAGAGGAGAGATAAGTGGGAGTAGGTGAAATAGATGAAAGGGATTAAGAGGTACAAACAGGTATAAAATAAGCCATGGAGATGAAAAGTACAGCCTAGGAAATATAGTAAAAAAATATTGTAATAATGTATGGAAACATATGGTTATTATTCTTTTTTTTTTTTTTTTTAATTTTTTTTTTCAACGTTTATTTATTTTTGGGACAGAGAGAGACAGAGCATGAACGGGGGAGGGGCAGAGAGAGAGGGAGACACAGAATCGGAAACAGGCTCCAGGCTCTGAGCCATCAGCCCAGAGCCTGACGCGGGGCTCGAACTCACGGACCGTGAGATCGTGACCTGGCTGAAGTCGGACGCTTAACCGACTGCACCACCCAGGCGCCCCTGGTTATTATTCTTACCATAGTGAACATTGGGCAATATATAGATTTGTTGAATCACCATGTTGTACACCCGAAACTAATATAGCATTGTCTGTCAACTCTACTTCCAAAATAAAAATAAATAAACAAGAAAAAAAAGTAAAGGGTTTTTCAATATTGATTTGTTTAGCCCCATGAATTTGATCTCGACTTATAAATCTGAAGTATTTTTAAGAGAAAACTATTGATATAGACTTTCACTGCTGTTTTATAAAAGCTTGCATATACTCTTATGTTTTTTCTTTTTTTTAACCATAAAGTTTAATAATGACAGGCTATACACAGAGCATTGTTTCTAAGGGCAAAACACAGTCTTATGGTCGGAATGGCTATCCTCAGTCTTTGGTTGACATTAAGTGTCAGACTGCCTAAGGCTGTTTAACATCTCTAGGAGCCAGTTCTCACTGAGTTGTAGTAAAGGGTGAAAGGACTCCATCTGACAGAATGTTGTTGGTCAAACTCACTTAGAATCTCTATAATTGCCACTATTATCTCTGTGGCTTCCTGCAAAATCTCTGGGCTATCTACTCAGGAGATATACCAGAATAAAAGGGGGTGAAGAAATGAATGTGAGATATAGCAATAGAGTGAGTACTCACTGAATAATAAATAAAATATTTATTTGGAGTTAGCCAAGAGATCACCTGATCATCTATAATTTCAATCTTTTGCTTTATGTTTCCAAAAGACAAGTGCCATTTGTTTTCATTTTCTTTCACATTTCTAAAGTGTATTTTGTGATCTCCATCAAGTTGCAACTTTTAGAAACCTTGTCAAATAATCTTGAAAATTCTCGAGTTGAGGTTAACTCTTCATTTCTTTTCACAATCAAGCATAATATTTACTAAAACAAATATACAATTCATAACGTGGATCTTTCTTAAAAATAAGAAGACCTCATTTTATTCAGAGAAATGACATTATCATTCTAATATATTATAGTATCATTATTATAGTACAGTTCTAAAATAATATTAGAGGTTCAGCATTATTTTGAATATTCAAGATAACTTGAAGTTGTTAGAAAAAGTTGATAAACTAGGGAAAACAGATACCATCTTTTCAGTGATTCATAGAAGAAAATATTTCCATGGTCACAAAAATCGATTCCTAAAAGGGAATATCTATAGATTTCAAGGGCTCAGTAAAAAGATATCTATATTTAGAGACAGTATTTAGTGAAATTTTTACTCTTCTGTCTTGGATGAAGATCTTTGTAATATTTGACCATATCCAAACTTATCAGAGGTAAAATGCTGAAGATTCTAAAACTAAGAAAGCTATCACTTATCTTTTGTCATTCTAAGAGAAATATCTAGGGTTTAAAATATTATTTTCTAGGAATTTGGGGTTTTGGCTTTTTAGAAATACAGATGTGGAAAATTAGTGTGATGATAATTTGGTTATGAAATCAATAGGGCGTGACCTCAAAAAAAGATTTTTAGGAATCTTCCATAACTTTGATTTATTTGGTATGGAGGCTAAAAATATTTTTTCTTTTTCTTTTCTTCCTTTGTTTTTTTTGTTTTTGTTTTTGTTTTTTTTTTTTTTTTTGGAAACTTAGGAAAGAATTATGCTTACCTTTGACATTTATTTCATTCTTTTTTTTTTTTTTAATTTTTTTTTTTCAACGTTTATTTATTTTTGGGACAGAGAGAGACAGAGCATGAACGGGGGAGGGGCAGAGAGAGAGGGAGACACAGAATCGGAAACAGGCTCCAGGCTCTGAGCCATCAGCCCAGAGCCCGACGCGGGGCTCGAACTCACGGACCGCGAGATCGTGACCTGGCTGAAGTCGGACGCTTAACCGACTGCGCCACCCAGGCGCCCCATACATTTATTTCATTCAATATAAAGTATGTGCATTATATAATATGCTTAATTTAAAAACAAAGTTTAAATTTTCCAAAGACTTCAATTTCTACTACGAAAATCTTCCATGAAGCTGTTTTACTATGTGTTTCTTATAGGAAAAGATATTTCTGGAATTGGATTTACTATACTGAGGCTTTCTCAAATATGGTTGTTTCTTACCACTGGTACATCTTATACTAAACTCAGCTACAAAAAAGCACATGTCACTGTGATCCCAATTATATGCTATCCATGAATGGTGTTGTGTAAGGGCTCACATTTTGAGGAACATTTCTAAAGATTTCCTGAGGCCTCTGAAGAGATCTGAAGATCTACAACCACCAAAAATGGGCTGATATATTTTGGAGATTACAGCACGGTAGTGAACAGCTTTGGGTATTGAAAGATGGAGTTCGACTACCAGCTCTGTCATTTACCAGCTTAGTGGCCGCAGGTAAGTTTCTTCTTTTCTTTAAATCACAATTTCTTCATCTGAAAAAGAACCGTAAAAATATCTAGCTTACAGTTTTGCTGGAAAGCTTAAATAAGGTATTGAATGCAAAAGTACCTATTGTGTCTAGCACATTGGTTGAAACTCAATAAATAGTGGGAATAATTTGGTTTCTCATTTATGTCCCTAGACCCCATTTGCTTGTTCAGTGCTTGTGGTTCATTGTTCAAAATCTTGGAAGAATAATGTATAAACAGTTAACTTTTGATAGCTAATTAGCACGCTGCCCATTAACATGTGTTCTGTAGCATAAAATATTAATCTGATAAACTATATGTGTGTGTCTTCTTTAACTACAGGATGGGCTTCCTTATGTTTGTTTGGCTGCCAGAGATTTTTGCTCTTGTATCTACTAACTTTAAACAGTGAGAGAGGTGCTGGGCAGGAGCAGGTGCTAGGAATTGAGGTTAGTGAATGAAGTCAGGCTGGGAAGAATTAGGGTGGTATAGAGGTTGGTGGTAGCTTCAGAGGGGAGGAGCAGAGCCCACCCATCAGGGGGCAGGGACACAAAGAATAAGGCTTATCTGGGGGAAAAAGGATTGGGGCCATCACAGTAGTGAGTAGGAAAAGAAGGCGAGGTCAGCTGCCAGTGGGAGGCGGACAGCAAAACAAAAGATGTTCCTGTTAGAACAGAGAAAACTCACCGTGGTCAAATATCTCTGGTTCTGAAGTTAATCATTTTTTCTGGAGTGCCAGAAAAATTCCCTCTTATCTTTGTATTTAAAATACCATACGCAGATTATACAGCCAAGTATTTTATTCCCTTTTTACAGATGGATAGATACATCAAGTGATAAAAAATTAATAGATTATTATATTTTTGTAGCATAGTGAAGTAGAATCCAATACCAAAATTAAATGCTTTTATTATCATCTTATTTTTTTGGCTATAGATTTTTAACTAGATCTCCCACCATGACCCTCGCTGCCTTCCCAGTTCAGTAATGCTCGAACTACAATGTATCTGTAGACATGTGCTTGCCTCCCAAAGGGAGGTCTAGACAATAATAACTGTGTTCAAGTATGTAGAGAATTTTTATAAAGAGAAAAACGACCAGCTTTTACCCCCATTTTTCACCGAAACCAACCCAACAGGAATAATACATTTAAAAAAAAAAGATTTAAGCTAGAAATCACATACAAGTGCACATGTGTGTGTGTGCCCGCCCCCCCCCCCCCGCCACACCCTTGGTACTAGCTAAAGTTTTGAAAGGATAGTAAAAAAAAAAGTTTTTCCTGGAAATTTTAAAGATTTGGTAGATAATTATGGGAACAGCCATTACCTAAAATCAAATTAATAATATCATTGAAAAATATGAAGACATTTGGATACTTTATGTTGTTTTAGTTTATGCTGTCAACACAATCCACAAAAATATTTGAAGGCCACCTACTCCTAGCATTGTTATACATTGATATATTTTGTTAGAGCATCTGTTTGTTGACTTAGACAGTGTTACAGATCGCTAAGATGATTTGACAGAAAAGAATGTTTTACCTCTGGTTAATTATAAAATATATCTCAGATGTTCCTGTAATACATAAAATACCTAAATGTGCTTTCTGATGATTGAAAGATTTCCTTACCAAGATGATGGTGTAGAGAATGTGACTAAGAACACAGACCCCATGTCAAATAGCCTTGGTTCGTACTCAGTTCTATCACTTATTAGATAGGTGACCTCAGGTCATTTGATTTTTCCCACTTCAGTTTTCCCATGTATCCGTTGGGAATGATAATAATATTGATGCTACCTTCTAAGAACAGCATGTGTTGCAAGTAACAGAAGGTAAAACACATGAAATTACTTGGCATAGAGTAAGAACTCTATGTGGCTGTTTTCATTATGACTGTTAACTGATTTCTTAACCTTGGGAAAGACTCTTGATTTTTATGAGCAGCAGTTTCACATGTGTAAGGGGCAGATAAACCCCTACTTTGTAAATTTGTCAGTAGGAGTACATCAGCTTCTAGCACATGATTCAGTATTAATGAAAATGTTTCTCTTATTATCATCTTAATAAAAAGTATTCATTTTCATCTAAGAAAATGAAACTAATTGTCTTTCAGCAGCAATTTGTCTAAATTTGGAGACTTTACCAAGGGTGAGTAATATATGCATAAGTCCACCCAACCCCTCGACCTGTCTAGGTACCAACACTGTCACTCTGTAGGATGTGGGGGCTGTTATGAACCACTTCTTTTTGGACAATTAGTGGGGAGGTTATGGTCCCAGGAGTAATTCAAATGGGGCCCTGCAAAGTTACATAGCACAGGCTGACTTCCTTTTCTGGATGGTCCACAGATGGCTTCTGTGGCTGATCCCTTCTGTGGATGAGGAGCTGTGCATGCCAGGAATGGTCTAGGGCATTGGCTTGGTTCCCACACGGCTGGCCTCTTGGCTGGCCATCTCAGATACTCTACTGGCACCCTCCAAGGCATCTCCCCTCTCCCTGCAGCTTCCTTCCCCGGGCCCCTAGGCCCTCAAAGGCAAGGCCCCATCTCTTCTATCCATCTCTCCAGATTGAGGTACCAGGACGTCTACTTTTCCCTCTATTTTCTCTCTGGTCTTTTTTTTTTTTTTTAAGTTTATTTACTTTGAGAGAGAGAAAGAGAGGGCTCGAGCAGGGGAGGGCAGAGAGGGAAAGAGGGGAGGGAGAGGGAGAGAACTGACCAGGAGAGGAGTAGAGAGAGGGAGAGAGGGAATCCCAAGCAGTCTCCACGCCGGCAGGAGCCGCAGATCCCCATGTGGGGCTTAAACTCGCAAACCCTGAGATCATGACCTGCTCCAAATCAAGAGTCTGACACTTAACCTACTGATCCACCCAGGCGCCCCTGGTCTCTACTTTGGTATACAATCCATACACTCCTCACCTCAGGGACTTCCCTTTTAAAATGTAAAAGCCCAATTTGGAAATCTTTTTCTTCTTAAAAGACCCGATGTTCCTGGAGGCCATGGGGATGTTGCTGCCTATTAGGCAGATGTCTGAAGGTGCAGGGAGGAAAGAAAACCCCAAGATGAAGGGGAATTTTCTAAGAATTTCTCTCACCACTCACATAAGATTAAAATGGTGTTTCCTGGTCCTCTAAGTATGCAGGAGGGTGGACCTTTGCGTCTACTTGACCACAAACACTGTTCTTCAGAAATTCCATCAGCTGTGCATTTTAGGAAGCTGTATGTCTTAGAATGCTGTAGCAAAGTACCACAGATTGGGTAGTTTAAACAACAGAATTTATTCTCTCACAATTCTGTAGGCCAGAAGTCTGAAATCAAGGTTCTGGTGGGATTAATATCCTTATGGAGGTTTAGAAACCATTTTTTTTTTTTATTTAACAAGTTATTTTATTTATTTTAGTGAGATTAAAATTGATTTGGGCACACATTTTAACATTACTTTGCAGCAAAATATTAACCTACTATCTGCAAGCTTTATGCCATCAAGCGATGTCCTATTATTAATCTTCAGTGCCATTTCTGTTGATGTGAAAGGCTCCCTTTACGGTCTACATGTCACAGTGCTTGTAGAGATATACTATTCTATTTGATCCATTAGGACTTTCAGTGCTGCAAAAATCATGGTTGACTTTAGATATTCCTGTGAGCTATGAGTATGTTACCTGATTTGATCTCTGTAATAACCCTAGCAGGCAGGCACTGTTATTTCTACAATTCTATAGAGGAAGAAACAGAAGCTGGCATGAGTCACATAGCAAGAAAGGCCAAGATTGAGACTATCAGGAAGGTCTCCCTGTAGAAAGCAAACATTCTGTGTTAAACCACTTGAAGTATGCTGTCTCACTTGATGAAGGACTTTCAACTAGTTATTACATGAGGAGGTAATTAAGAAAGGCCTCAATAGCTATATATATTCACATAAAATGGTTCATATTTTATATGGAAAGGTCAGCCCCTCATATCCTCATTCTTATATATTTGGCTATGTGCTTTTCCAAACACATGAACGATTACAAACAGCAAGTTTAGAGGAGTTGGGGCAAAAGTACTGTCAGAAGCAAGCACACAGTTACAAACAAGGTCATGTGATATGTAGCAGTGAGGGGGGAAAACAGAGACTCTACCAAAAAAGTAAAGGAGATAAAAACAAAGCATGATAAAATGAAACAGAGCATGTCTATAAGGGAAGGGATCCCATCTGTCCTGTGCACCACTGAACACCCAGTATGCAGAATAGCATCTGATATCTGGTAGGTGTCTGATACATCTTTGTTGACTAAAGGAATAAATAAATTCATGTTTGCAACACTGCGAAAGGGTGAGGAAGTGGTATGAAGAAAATTATTTCTCAAGCATGTTCCTTGCAACCGTACTTGCAAAGATACTTCTAGGAAAGAATAAAGATCATGTGGTCTAGTTAGTTATGTATGCACTTCATATTATCTTCCGATCTTTTTTTCGGCCATACAAATAGCTCTGGTTTCTGCCATGCAAATTGCTCAGTTAAGAAAACTGCTTAACTTTGTTTAATCCCATATTGTCCCAAAAAACCTTTCTCATGTAGCACCTGAAAATGTGCTTGTTACTTGTGTTCTGAGGAAATGGGAGGGTATGCTTTGTGAACACTAGCGTAAGGCCAATGGTTATACGAGTTTGTTATTCCTGAGGGTGCTACCATTTTAGAATTAGTACAAAAATGTATTTGTGCACTATGTACTTTATTTTAGAAGACAAACTGTTATACATTTTAAGAAGATATGTGATAAGATAATACAAAAATATGTTAAGTTTTGATACTTAAAATGTTAATATTTTAGAAATCTAGAAAAATACCTCAACTGGCCTTCTTTCTGCTCCCTGACCCAGGAGGTTGATTTGTATAGACAATATCAACAAGATTCTTTGACTTCTAGTTGCCAGTGAGGGGTCTGGTGGGAGATCCTCAAGAAGGATGTATAAGATCAGGGTGTCTGCTCCCCTGCTTCCCTCTCTGCCCAGTCACTTTGTGATGGCTGCCTCTTCTGACCCAATAATTTTACTACTGGGTGCTTCCCTACACAATATGCTTTTTCTGGGTTCCAGTAAAATTCCCTCCTTTTGTACTTTCTGATCTACACAGCCTCACTGTTTCTAACCTGAGATATTGTACTCTTCTATGGTTTCCCTATGGCCAGCTCACTCTTTTGTTAATAGGTTTTTCATTTAAATCCTCCTTGAATTATCCTAATTGTGTATCATTGGCCTCCTGTATATTGTTTATCTTCTACTTGAGCAATGGGCTATTTGATGTATATCTATATAACTAGACAATATAGTTTCTAATCATCTTGACATAATTTTTGAAAATTGGATTAATATTATTTTATTTTAAAATATCTAAAGGAAACCTTTAAAATAAAAGTTTTGTCAGATAGTTCAGAGTCAACCCTGACAGTAGAGCTTACTGGTTAGATGAGAAACTCTAGAATGAAATTGCCTGGGTTTTAATTTTATTTCTGTCTCTTTTAACTGTGTGATC